>NC_079169.1:23770614-23859397 GCF_947568905.1 Ostrea edulis
TATCGATAGAGGAAGAAAACCGATATTATAACATTGTGCTGAAATAACTTTAATGAAATTATATTTTATAGCAAATCCGGTATGACTTTTAAGTGTATGGAAGCTATTTCTACACCACAATTTACACAAATTGCAGTTGATTTCATTAATTTCCGTTTGATTAAAATCGTGAAATCTAGTACTCGTAACTTATAATGAACGCTCAATATATTTATGCATTTAAAAATAGACGTGTCTTTTCCTTTGGACAACAAATCACATAAACATGCAGAAAATCTTCAAATTAAAAACGGAGTGTGCGCAGTGCTCTGATTCTCCATTTCTCATCTAATGCAGAAAACTCGCATTTCTGCAGACTCGTTTAGATTTGCCAATTAATAATTGAAAATTAAATGTACCCAGTCTTCCATATACAACTAAACGTGTAAGGTCTTCATCTAGCGAACTAGTCAATCACTGGCCGCCACCTCTCCCTCTCAAACGGAGAAAAGAAAGACAATGGACGAATATTAATTTTCTCAGGAGAGACAAATAAGCCGCATTTATGAATTGCTCTCTGCAAGCAATGAACGTATGCATGAAATTGAATGAATTATTCTAGCACTTTGTGTGGTCTCCACAGTAGAAATTACCATTTTTGCCTGGGGGACATAAAACTTCACACACGTAATTTAGCGCCCTCTACCAAAGAACTGCTCGCAGTATGTATACAAAGCACATCGCCAGGTACAAGGGTTTTATTATCATGGGAAATTCTGTTATACACCATTAGAAAGCAGTATCCCCTCTATGCAGTGTTTGACAAATAAAGAATTAATCAATTTTGTTTATTTCGGTTAAAGGACGTGAAGGCAGTATGTATGTAGTTGTTATTATTTATGGGTAATAGAAGCCCTGTAACGAGCTCTGATAAAGATTTCTCTTAAATTACATATATTTAGAATAATTTGTCATAAATATGATATAGAGAAATTAAAGCAATTTAGGAGGTGTTTTAAAGACTGATGAACTTCGACGACAATCGTTTTGATGTGTAGATTGTTTTATCAGTTCCCCATGCTCTTAAAGCGAAATACATGTACATGTACGTTACCTGTGTGTGGTGAAAGAAACGAATTTCGATAAATTCAACTTTAAAATAGTTCCACCTTCTAAATTGATTTTTTCTTTGTTTTGGTTGATAAGTCGACTTATATTTATTCAGTGTTGGGTTTGTAGTGTATCCCTTCCTACTATGCATTTTATTTTAATGTTCCCTAAACTACTTGAGTGCTAATTTTCAAATATTTATACATGTACCTATTTGTGGAATTTACTCATTCTCAATTAATTTTTCAGCTTAATTAATTGTTCAGAATTTTAAATCTTTTAACAAATTAAATGTGATTCTTAACGATGCATTGTATTACATCATCTTTAATGTCTGCATAAATTGCACAAAACGAGATACATATCTCAGGATAGCTATTGGACAGAAGTGAGAGTGTCAGGTAATTAAATTATCAGAGACACGCTTACAGCCTAACCACCACCGCCGCCATCATCAACAACAAACAACAACAAAATTAATTTAAACAATATTTATTAATAAATTGAGGGGATTGGACAGCAGGCTTAGCCTATATGAACCCTCTCTCTAATGATCGAACAGGATATGTACATTGTACAAAATTGTATAACATTTTAAATATTTTGAAATCTACATGGAACAATAATTAAACAGTTGAATACTATTTGCACATAGCATAGTATACTATAAAAGTATAAATATAGAATTGATGGTATCGATTATATACATATTTAAAAATATGATATACATTTAATATATTTGATGATTACCTAAATTGTTTGGTAAGTGCAATAATTTGTGCAGAAATTAAAAAAATTCATTATTTGTGTCAAACAAAGTATCGAGATTTCCAAATAATAAACAATAATAAAATTGAGGGTGACCTTAATGTGTATCATTGCAAAACCTTTTCTAAGAAATCATACAAACACATTTGCCTCTGAATCATCTACATACTTTGCGAAAGACGAACAAACTCTCTCGTTAACAGTCCGAGTTCTAAGAGAAGAGACAAGCAAGGGCGACAAAGCATCTCACGTATCTGATGATATCTGGAGAATGTTCTACACGTGAGGGCGATACTGCTTCTGAAAGATTTACGGATTCTAGCCTTGCAATCTCTTCCTGGCTTTGGTTTCTTACATATTATAAAGCACTAGATATCCAGTTATAAGTCAGGTTGGTTGTTAATTAACAAGATATCATATTTAAATACAATCTAAACTTAGAAGTTCAGTATATTCTAGACTAATTGAATTACTGTCTATTGGCAGACCGGTAGTACATCGAAAGACCGGTAGTACTTTACCGGTAACACTTCGACACACCGGTTGGTTATATATTGTTTAACGTCCCGCTCGAGAATTTTTCACTCATATGGAGACGTCACCAATGCCGGTGAAGGACTGTGAAATTTAGGCCTATGGTCGGCGCTTGGCCATTGAGCAGGGAGTGATCTTTATTGTGCCACACCTGCTGTGACACGGAGCCTTATTTTTGCTGTCTCATCTGAAGGACCGCCCTAATTAGTTGCCTCTCTACGACAAGCAAGAGGTGCTGAGGACCTATTCTAACCCGGATCCTCACGGGATTCTTTAGTAGTACTTCGACAGACCCGTAGTACTTTTAACAGACCGGTAACACTGCGATAGACCTGGTAGTACTTCGACAGACCGGTAGTACTTTTAACAGACCGGTAACACTACGGCAGACCTGGTAGTACTTTTAACAGACCGGTAACACTACGGCAGACCTGGTAGTACTTCGACAGACCGGTAGTACTTTTAACAGACCGGTAACACTACGGCAGACCTGGTAGTACTTCGACAGACCGGTAGTACTTTTAACAGACCGGTAACACTACGCCAGACCTGGTAGTACTTCGATAGACCGGTAGTACTTTTAACAGACCGGTAACACTACGCCAGACCTGGTAGTACTTCGACAGACCGGTAGTACTTCGACAGACCTGGTAGTACTTCGACAGACCGGTAGTACTTCGACAGACCTGGTAGTACTTCGACAGACCGGTAGTACTTCGACAGACCTGGTAGTACTTCGACAGACCTGGTAGTACTTCGACAGACCGGTGGTTTTTCTTTACTTTGTTTGTTGTACGTCACTTGAGGCGTCACCAGCTGATGGTGAAGTATTACAAATTCAGACCTAGGCTTAGTGGTCTGGGTCGTAGCAGTGAGGATTCTTTAACTTGCCAACGTCTTGGTTTTGACGCGGCCATAGCACGAGCGGTAGTTTAACAGACCGATGGTACTTTGACAGACTGATAATGATTTGGCAGTCCGGTGGAACTGGAAGACGAACGAGAGAACAATTTCATACGTAAACACTCGGCGAACTACATCAAAGATGATTGGCCAAACCAGGTACACACCACACATTTGTCGAAATCAGTTTAATTTGTTTAAGTATAAGACCGGGAGTTCTTACGATTGGAATTAATCACAGAAAATGTTATCTTCCTGGATTAGCCATAAACTCCATTGTCTTACACAACTTTGTGTTAACAAAACTAAAGTCATCTCAATGTAGAAGTTCTTCGCAATGCATTCTTAACCTCTTGAAGTTTTCATAACCTATTGAGAGAGAGAGAGAGAGAGAGAGAGAGAGAGAGAGAGAGAGAGAGAGAAATGTACATGTACACACAGAACAACAGATAATCAACCGGTGAAACTGATCATTATGTTATCCATATCCAATCACGGTTGGTGTACGGAGATTTAGCCGCGTCGTATTCCATACACCCTGAGGCTATAGGCCGAACGCTGTGTGAACTACAACCCGGGGTAAATACCCGCACATCCTTGATTGGATGTAGATAATGAATTTATTTCCTATGTAACCAAATGGTATGACATGCATGATTAAGGGGGGAACCGTTCGAGGCCTAGCTAATTAATTCATTGAAATCTATACCAATATCCTTAGATTCGTCTCCATAGTAATCTCAAATTGTATAATCTTATTTACTCACTTTATTTACACACATTTTTTTTTCTTTGCGTATAGATGCGCATTGCTTTGTGACGTCACTTTATCTACCTACAGCTTCAGGAAGGTGATCATAAATACACTCAGCTTGTTAAATAATCAGAACTCGTCTTACAAGCGACATTGGAAACAAAGAATGTACTTTGTGAATAGAATATAGTTTAAACTAAAGAATGTACGCGATCGAAAATTCGAATTTTTTTTTCCAGTACATTATCAGTGGTAAGTTAATTCATAGGTAATCAAGAAGACTTAGAGTCGCCACAAAACACCTACCTCGTCTTTGTGATTTTCAGACACTACTTAGATTGTCAGTAATTGAAAGGTGAAGATAACGAACGGTGATCAATCTCATAACTCCTATAGGGAATACAAATTTAAATAGAAAGTTGGGCAAACACGGACCTCCTGAATAGGTGGAATCAGTAAGCATCCCCTGTTGACCGGTCACACTCGCCGTAAGACCTATATATTGATCAGGTAAACGGAGTAGTCCGTAGTCAAGATTAGTGTGCCATGAACGGACTAACAATCGGTATGAAACACGTCAGACAGCATTTGACCCAATAATAGGTTGTATTGGCGAATTAGATCGTTATAACGACCATAGAAGTTGCGAAATGCTGACTTTAAACGAGACTATTGAAATCCCTGTAACATCAACTTGTTTGTCAGTAGCTTGTATTTCAGTCCAAATTTTGCAGTCGAAATTATGTTAAACACTAATAACGCCGGGCATATGTGACAATTAACGCCAAATAATCAGGAAATAAAGCAAAACATTTGCAAAAGAAAAGGGTGAAATAACGAACAGTGATCAATCTAATAAATCCTATACAGAATATAAAATCGAAAAAAGGACAAACACGGACTTCTGGAATCACAGAGGTGGGATCAGTTGTCTAGTAGGAGTAAGCATCTCCTGTTTGCCGGTCATTATTTTCTAGACTAGAATGTGTCTTTTTATTTTACAAACTGCCCTAAGTTGTCACTAAGTGAAAAGCAAATACTCTTTCAAAGAATGATACAAACACACCACCGCAACATTAAATCCACGTTGTTAAACCAATTCATTTTTATGCACCACTTTTGTTTTCAGTAAGGTTTCATATTGAATTTTATCGCATTTGTGTTTTGTAACAATACTGTGGCTGGGAGAACGTCATTGTATAATACTTTAATATCTTGCATTTCTAGACAAGATGCGGGTATGTTTTTGTCTTTGTGTATACTTTTAAAACTAACATTTTCCCGTCATTTTAATTATATGACAAGCTTTTACACCTTAACATGTTTTCTGTTATGATTTACATGGAAACAAACAGAGCTGCAACGTTGCCTTGAATTAGTAGCACGGTTTTAACATAAATATTGTTATTCATTTTCATTTTCACATCTTTCCTTGGAGAGCTAGAAGATTGCGCTAAGTGCGTGTCTGCTAAGTTTGTTGGTACCGATAATACTTTTCTTTGTTTGTCAGTACCGACACGTACTTGTTAGCATTTTTCTAAGTTTATCAGTATCGACAGTACTTTCATAGGTTTGTCAGTAAAAGAAAAATGGGATTGTACTTCTCATAGCTAGTGATGTATGTTTCAAATTTAATTAGAATAATTAATATTTCAAATGTGTTAAAAATAGCGACTTACAAATTGCCCATACTTATTCAATAGTTCGTAATCTACAGACTATCATTTTTGCTTTGCAAAAGACTCTTCATTGCTTTATCACAGCAGCAAACGGGGCAAAGTTTTATATCAGAATATTAGATAATTGAAATAGTAAATTCTAAAGATGTTGCTTCTTGGGTGTATATAGTGTTTTGCAGAGTATACATGCTTATATAATATTTACATCAAATACGAATTATAAACTCTGAGAGAAAAGTGTGGGACGGTTCGCTTACTAACGATTCATATGACAACGGTAACCTTTTTGTACTAAAAATTCAACACATAGGTCTTTTGCGTTGTTGTTACATCACAATTAGTATCATTGAATCTCCACAATAAAGAAAACGAATGTAAAGTAAAATATGGAAATATCAATGTTAATTGTTACTTTTTGTTTTATCTAAATGATGATGAAATTCATGTCTATAAATTTTGTCTCCTCATAAAAAGTTATAAACATGTTTTTTTAAAGTATGTGTAATTTACATTGTAATAATTTGAAATTAAATTAGAAATTATAGGGGTTCCTATTTTAATTTTAGAGATGGATAAGTTTTTTTTTTTTATTTAATTGATATACTTAATTCTTCTAAGATTAAATGGTATTATCTTATTAGGTGTTTGTTCATTTCAAACAGTTTCTTTTTATATCCCTCTGCACAAATGTATGTGAACCATGCTAAATCAAAAATAAAAGTTTTGTCAGGCGTTGAGGTTCATGTTATCTATTTGCAAGCTGTTGCTTAAGTTTTAGTAACGAAAATCACTAAATGATAAACAAAAAAAACCCCAGTTTTGTTTAAGTAGACAAGAATAGTGCTCTCACAATACACAATATCGTATTTTTTTTTTTTATATTATTGTTCTATGATATTTGATTCGAGTCAACATACCGATTATACCGGATTTATGAGATTGGGAAGCAGAATTAATTATTTTGTCTGTAGTTATTTCGTCTTTGATCCTAAAGGTGGTTTTAAAACTTAATCTAAATTTGATGATCAATAATCCTATCTTTTTTGTAAATCAAAATGTAATTTGTGTAACGCTCTATTTTTCTTTTATAGAGTGTACAAAGGTATTTTTTAATGGGACACATTTCTTTACTTTCATTTGAATAGATATATATTTGTGAGTACAAAAAGTGTCCTCTTTTCATCATTATTCAGAGTAACATCGTGGCGTAACCAAAAAAAAAAAAAAAATAAATTGGCGGTTTTAGAACATTTGTGGGGTTTTGATTATCAAACATCTGCAACAGTTGGTCCACTAACTCGCCACAGACGGTTACAGATAATATACAACCTTCCTTTGTTTTAATCCAATTTTTTATATAAATTTCTTTTGTCAGTATGCTAAGTCTGAGATGGAAATGTTCGCAAATCACGATTTCCTATAAAACAATCCACGTGTTTATGTGGTAGTGAAGATTCAAACTGTAGTAAAATGTATGACCATAGATAGAAAAGTTCTAAAAAGCTAAAATTGATATACGTTTTCGTGCGAATTAATTTTGGTAAAAAAGGTGTCAGATGGATTCAAGTTAACGTTGATTATTATATTGAAAGAATGATTAAGGTTCAAGTCATTCATACGTTAATTGTTTCAGAAAGAAATGCAGTCGAATATATATGATAATCGTGAAACAAAACCTGAAATAAAAATCATATTTGGACGACATTACATAAAGCGTATGGCATCCAGTGTAGTGTCTTCGATTTTGCAAAAAACAATCATATATAGATTGTCTTGGTTACCATGACCTGCAGATTATGAGGTTATAGTGCCATTTTGTCTGATGTCGAAAACGCTTGCTCATATACTTAGTACAATTTTATATAATTAACGTCAACGTCAATATATAATATGTTATTGATGATGAATGATCGGTACGTCGCTCAAACAGAAATTCGATGATCTTGGAATTTATATATAGTTATGTCCTACTTTTAACACATAAAGATGTATGTTTAGACAATAGGTTATTGGGGAGAAAAAAGACAAAATTCTAATAATTTCATTTCATTTAAGGAACTTTGCTTGTGTGTGTGTGGTTTTTTGTTGTTGGTTTTTTGGGGGGTTTTTTGGTTGTAGTTTGTTGATTTTAATGTTTTGTTGTTATTTTAATCGGTAAATTGATGATTACAGCTGAATTCTATGTCCAAAATTTGATTTATTTGAACACAACGAAAAAGATTAATAGAGAGGGGATAAAACCTCTTATTCTCTATGCACGTATTTTTCAAAGGCTCAACTGATCAAGTGTTCATTATGAGTTTTGTCAGAAGATGTACGTTGAATAAGCACAAGTTTTTTGGGTTGTTTTTTTTAAAAGATATGCTATCAATCAATTTCCCCAGCAGAGACAAAGACTTAGCCCATTCCAGAATATCAATTGTATCAAAATGTACAGTTCATACAAATTACCAACATATCCCAGGAAACGAAAGCAATGTTTTAAAATTAATCATTAGCTGTTACATGTACAACATTTGTCCCCAGTAGAGCGGGTTTGGCCAGTCACTGGGATCACCTGTATGGAGGTCACTAAAAGTCTGTGGACCCTGTCTCTGTAGTCTGGTGTGAATCTGACGAGATGACATCTTTTTAACCACACTAAATATTGCTAACAAGCAGTAACCAATCAGATTTCAGTTCCGGGAGATTGTAATGAAGTCATCACTCGTGTTCCTTTAAAACCATTTAATTCATCATATATTTATATATATGTATTTTTAAAACACTTGTAAAATTACCGAATTTATAATCATTTGGATAGATTGTAGCATTATAAATTTATATCACTCACTTTAATTTTAATTGAAAACGAAAATCTACCATTACCATTTCAATTAAACATTGATAATGATTTGTCAAACACGCTTATAAGAATGCGATGTAGCTTCAAAATGAACTTTTTTCGGTCAGACTCATATTTTTGACTATCATCTTTTGAATCAATCGCTCTACGTCATGTTTAAGATCTTTTTTTTTTTTACAGTTATACTAAGCTTTAGATTTAGCAATAGTGGGTTTTGTGGGTAATATACGATTATACACTTGCTGTAACGAGATTTGTGTAACTAACAGATTTTGCTGTTTTTATCTTCATGTATGAAATATATGGTGTAGGATTTGTTAGTACATATGTATTTCCCTGGCCCATGGAACAGACTGACCAATGTCCCCATGTCTTGACACAGTTGTACATGTACCTATCGACCACTGAGACACGTCGTCTTCACTGAAACTAAATACGTCCACACTCTGATATCTTTATTCTGCATTATGCCACCAAAAGTGCTGGTCATCGTGTGCAAATCATCAGGTCAATATAATCTGACAAAATGGCAGACTACTAGTCTGCTCGTACGATAGATTACGGGGTGGAGCGCGGAACAGCCCGTGTCGTGGGAGCTGTTCACTCAGCCGTGAGCATAGTGAAGTCAGGCGTGACTGTCGTGACGAAAAGAACACAACAAACTACAGAGACATGTATGATTATTTTCCTACTAAATGACAAATACTATGATAATGATTTTATACTTATGTTAGTAACAAACTAGAATAAAGTGTCAAGGAATTGGTTTTATTCAATGCGAGCAACCAAATCAAAGCTTCCCATTTCATTTAATTCTTACAATACTCAAATAAAAAAAATCATGATGACAATATTTATTGAATGCGATCATTATTGAATGATTTTGAGCAAATAACTTTCGATAAATTCAAGAGAATCCCAAAATGTATTTCATGATATAAGAATAATGGTAAAAAGAAGCTTTTCTTGAATTTGAAAATCTAGAAGAAAATAAATCCCCTTATCAATATTTTGCATATTCATTAACAACCTTCATTCCCAATTTAAAGCGTTTATCATTGAATTCTATTCTTTTGGATTTTTGTTTTGTTGTTTATTTCTTAATATTCTATGTTTTAAACTGATATACTGAAATATTCAAATGAAACATATTTATTAAAATGAAACATATATGATTAGAAATAAAGCCTACATTAGCACCCAAAGTGTTTGTTTCAGTGTATATACATCTTTTATGTAATCGATTATTTACCTACCACACAGCTAAACCTGGAATATGCCAAGTACATGTATGGCTGCATATAATGGATCGAAAAAGAAAATTACGTACATTTTTTTTTAAATCAAGAACTAGTGTCCCAATGTCATATCTGGCAGACTTATGAAAGTTAATTTCTGTCGAAACTGTAGCTTGATAATAGATGTACAACAAACGGGAGGATATATTTTTACAGTATAGTTTTGAAAATGGATATTCCATGAATGATCTGGACCCCAAACCTAAAGAAGCAGTTTACTGCAGTAAATCAAATCCATGTGTTTTATCAAAGTATTCTGTTGACACAAAATGATATCACAAAAGCAAGCAAAACAGATGTTGAAATGATCAACACGCCCGTCGGTGGTTTATTTGGTCTGGAATGATTTACGGGGGATACCGGACAGACCGAGATGACTTACGAGGAACCGCCGATCTTCAAAGACCCTCTGATACCGCAATAAAGCCTAGAAATATACCATAGAATATATACACATTTATTTACCTCATTCGAAATGTGTGGGAATTATGATACCAATAAACCGTGATTTAGGTAAGTGATTTGACGGTATTATTGGAGAATTCTGGCTAGCGATCACTTACACACCTGAAAGATCTGCAAATAGGAATCACAGAAAAAAGGTTCTTAAATAGACATAAAAAGGGCCGAAGTTTCGCCCGAGTCTTCCGGGCATTTCTTTGCTTGGGAAAAATTATCAGAGAATTTGATAACCGGTTGATATACGGGTTGTTCATGATGTGCTGTGATGATGTATTGCATGGAATTACACGATATTTGAATATTAATGATAGATAATCGTAGAACACCCAGAGAGAGCTGATTAGTTGGATCTGTTGGAGGTATAGGCCAATAAAATTATATTTCTGGCATCTAATAAAGGATAATTTACTTTGAAGGTTTGTAAACATAATGTCGAATTTGAAATTTCACTTACCGGTACTTTAAATGATCGAAGCAAGTTAAGACTGTAAATAACAGTACATATCTAAATTGTATAGGAGAAACTTTAAAGTACATTGTACATACATATTTGAATTCCGCTTGTGAGGGTTTTACGCTGAATTCCTGCAACACCCCTAGAGAAGCAGTGTGATAGTGATTAATGAGTATACTGACGATACACAGATGCCCCCTATTATAAAATATTAATACATCACTACACGCACATAGAACAATTTTCTTCATGACGAATAATACATGTACATCATTATAATGAAAGAGAGTAGCTGATGAACAGGGTTTATATGGCTAAATCTCCACAACGAATCAAATGATTAACGACCAAGGCAACGCGAGAAAGCAGTTGGTATAACTGCTACATCTTAAAGATGTTTTATTTCCAAGAAATTAAATTACTGAAACTGTACATATGATAATAGACGATTTGTTTTCTTCTATAGATTGTAAATTTCATCCTTCATTGATGAATGAACTTCTCTACAAAATAAGAATGCTATTGCTAAAAGCTATTAACTAAAACAAAAATGTGTCCATTTCACTTGTCAGGTTTCTCCCCAGTGACCCACGAGGCTACAAAAAAGAATAACGAGTGCTTCGTTATGCTAAAATTGTAATTGCAGGTCATCTGACAGTAAATAAAAATGATAATAACTTTTGGTTAATTCTATTTTCCTGTGCTGAAATTGTAAATAATATCTACACGTTTGGTGGGAAATGTCACACACCAATAAAAACAGTGTAAACATTAATGAGTTTGACAACAGACTGCTATCGGAGTTGAAGGAGCGCGCGAAGAAGGCGCCATTTCCAGGTACTGACAGGCGTTGGGGGGATTAATAAATCAGAAGACCACCTATTTCCATTGCAATGTCACATAACCACTTATTTGTATTAAAACACAAGAAAAACCTGGCTCCACGTCTTAAGATATTGTTATCAACAATAAAATGGTTGATAATAGCGCAAATAAAGAGTCAAAAGTGCAGTGAAATGCAGGTAGAGAAAGTTTCTATGTGGTGCTGGTATGAAGACATTGGGCCACACGAACCCGGTTTATTTATCAGTTAAGTAGGAAATTTGATTGATTGGTTATCAAATGTAGCGATTTTTATGTCCTATGAAGATCCTAGCGGACTCTCGTCTGTCATATTACCCTGTGAGACACGTCAATCACGCCAGGTCCTGCCCTCCAACGCAGACCGCGCGTGACACATCACGTGACTCGTCGTCCATGCCTGGAGTCAGGCTGTGTTTGCCTGACAACAAGCGTGCTCGCCTAAAGACAAAATATTCATATCTGTAAATGTTTGTCCCTCCTCAGATGCCAGAATACATAGTCATCGCATTAGACCGTATTGCAAGACATTTCTTCGTTTGAAATGGTGGCTGGTTAATAGAGGTCTCCATTACCAAGTTCAGCGAATTACGGTTTTCAGAGCAGTGCAGTCACGTGGTTCCATGTGCAGTGCAGTCACGTGATTCCAGTCAGTATCGTCTTGTTTTGACTGCAGATTTCCATTAGTATTCAAAACTACCTATCTAAAATGAATTTGTCATATGGTCTCGGAACTCGAAATGGCTTAAATATGCTAATACGCAATGCGTTTTTAATTACTTCAGCTGAGGATAATTTTGCTGGGTAACTTGAATGTACCATAGTGAATGATCATATTTTGTTAGATAGCCTTGCTACGAAACGGAGGCGTGATTTCTTTCAGTTCTGTACATCTATGAATTTATTTCTCATAATCACACCACTCGCATTTCAAATATGGCATTCATGGTTTTCGATAATACAAAAGAAATATTTCAATGAAATCTGCTCTCAATTGTGCGTTACGGATGCATTATTGAAGAAACCAATTAATTGTTCTTCGGAATATTTTCGTTATCTAAAGAAGCATAGCACTTTTGTGTTTCATTTGCATGTAGAAATATCATATTTACCAAATGAATTATAATATATAGTGTGTGTATAGAATTAGTACCTATTTTAATATTTCTCCTATAGACTCTACAGAGTGTATCCGGGCTTTTACTGAAGCATAAGTTAATTGTGACGCTACATCTGTCTACATAATTCGACGATTGTGACGACACTTCTATTTACAAATAACAATGGCGGTGAACGTTTCGTCTGCAACCGAAAATGTAAACAAATATATGCTTCTAGATTAGAAGTGTATATAATTTGAAAAAAAACGTAATGAAAAGGTTATGGCTGAATATTACAAAAAATATTCCCGTCTTCGGTTGTTGCGCGGTAACGAACCACACAAACTCGGTCAGCGTTACCGCACAATAATCTCGGTCGGATGTATATCCCGATATTCAATCAATAACTTATTTAAAATAATATACATACATGTAAAGTAATATATATAAATATTATATTTACATAAAGAGTCATATATCTATTTATCATACCTGCCTGTAAGTAAATGAAGTTGCATATAATGGTTAAAAGCTGAATTCTCTATTCCCAAAGATATTTTATCATCGTTGTTGAACGCTAAGCTTTTGTACTCCGAGAGTCAATGGAATTAAAACAAATGAGTTATATTAAAAACTGATGAGAGCCCCAAAGGTCCGGCGTGATTCCCAGATGGTGTGACTGCGCGGCACCTTTTTTATCTTACACCTGCGTGGTTTCTGAATTTCAAGAGGTCCATTCTGTCAACACCTGAAACCCACTGACTAGAATTTTGACATTTGGTTTCAATCTAGGCACCATTTTCTTTCTTTTTTATATTATTTCCTGACATGGCTTATTTATTTTTTGTGGCAAATTAAAAAACAATATGTCGGCTATATCATTATCTGAAATTTGAATTAGAGTATGTTAGAAATTTTAGAAACATGTATTATTTATGAGTTGTACAATCTTATCAGAATTAATGCCGCATATATATAATCAGCACATCTCAAACTTCTGGACAAAATTTTAACCCCGGTTCTTTTAAAGAATCAATTGGTTAGATATAACCAAAGTAGTAGTTTCCTCAGACCATTTTCACCAGGACCAGAATTGGCTAGAATACTGTGTGGAGTTTTACATAAGATATTATAAAAAATTGTCTTTTAGCGAAAGAATCAGATTGGTTCAGACCATTTTCCTTCCGAGATTGCTGTATTAAGCTTTGGAAATAAGCTTTTGAAGGTGGGGGGTGGGGGGTTGTAGCTAAACGACAAAAATACTCATGCCGTGTACAATTTTCCAATCCTAAGCTTGTGCATAGCGTGGAGCCACAGCACGATCCAGACCGAATCAACTTTGATCCAGCACTGATATTGTCTGGGACTTCAGGGTTGTTTAAACTTTGAAATTAATTTGATACTTTAATTCGAAATATAGCATCCCCGACCTTCTTTCAAAATTCAAGGCTTCAAATGTTCTATTTTCAATGCTTAACAATGCTTCGGTTGAAAATTGTCTGATGAATAGGTTCGATCTCAGGGAGTACCAGGTGTGACGTAGAGCATACAGAGTAACTCGTACGCTGTAGCAGATAAGTCACGTAGATCCAACATACATAGTGTATCTAAATGTTTTAACGAGAAAAAATGGATCTAGGATAAAAAATATTCGAAAATGTTTTGCACCTTCAGTATTGTTTTAACGTTGAAAATGTATTGATATTTCAATGTTGATCAGATAACATATACTTTATTGTTTTACGCAAAACCCGGTTTGGTGAAATTTTTCTTTCGAGACTAATCTCTATACTGTACTTTGAATCATATGCAAAAACTGATTCAACAAACTTCAGATTTCCTGTTAAAGAGGTCGGTTTTGCATTTTCAAGCATATTTGCTGCTTGACCTATTTTGTCGTCCCTAAACTTCAGTATACAATAGACGAGAAGTTCTCGCATGCAATCCACAGAAACTATTCACTATACGAAACGGACAACATGCTAGTTAGATGAGTTTATGTTACAGATGGCTGTTCAAAAAGAATGCATCTAAATATCCACGAATATAAAACAATGATCCCTTGATAAACATATATGGGAGTTTTCTGTCTCTGCATTTCATTTTGTTGTGAAAACCGGTCAGATGTTTGATTCATTACGCAGATCAGGTTGAAGTCCTTTGACATATTGGAAGAAAACATTTTATTTTTAGAAATGGAACAATGATATCATCTAATTTTAATTGACGTATTACTTAATTTAAAAATAACGAGCCCTATTGCAAGTCTCGGATATGACGAGGTTTTACACGTTTCTAGTATTTCAGAATATGACGCACAATCCAAGGTGACAGAAGTGAAAAAATCAAATGAAAATCCATGCTGTTCTTTTGAATTTTAATATCATCTCCATTACATAAATTCTGATATTTCACGAGATGTTAAAATGTATGAAAACAGAAAAATAGAGAAACTTGATGTTAGAATGCAATATCGTATTGTCGATTTTTGATATTGGATAGTTTTTACAATTATGAATTAAGCGATCCACTCAGAGTTACCGTATTACACAATCGATTTCCACCCAATTCCAGTGATGGGTGGAAATGAGCGGCTTGTCTGCGACATTCAATGGCTAATGATACGGGACATTTAACATATGAAAATGATGCTTTTTGATGATGTTAACTCGAGTTCTTTTGTAGACAGAAATAGATAAATCAGAGAGTTGTCCACTTTGTTCTTTTACATAGGTGTATGAATACAGATTGATGATATTGCTTTATAAAATGAAAAACCGATGAAATTGCTTATCCGAGCCCTTCTGGTCATATCATTGTTAGTCAAATGTTATCAACGCATCACATCGTCTGTTTAAAAAGCCGAGCACTCTTCTGATATTCATTTACATAAATCAAGTTTGTTTTCCAACAGAATTTTGCATATTTGAGATTGTTGTGACAAGCTTTTTTCTTAAGTTCTCTTTGGGTGTTCCGTCTATCCCCGTGCTATCGCAATTGTCAACGATTGGAGAACTTTCCATGTTTTGAAGCAGACATGTAGAGATGAAAAATTGATCTGCACCTAATGTTACAAGAAAATAATATGCATGTAGATATGTAGAACTTATAAAGTACATACTTTGACCACATTTATAATTGCAGTATGTTGAACTATATCGATTCGACTTCTGATCTAAAAAACCTTTTGAAATTTTTGCTTGGTCATGGGAATTTGGTCTTTTCTGGCAGGGGTTGTGCAAGTTTAACGCATGCAAATAGTCCTATTTTTGCAAACCTTTGTAGAAAAACGTGTGTAAGATCTCCGAAAGATCAAAAGGTATTATGCCGTCTATGTGAAATACCTTTGACGCCTCCTTACATGTCTAGCTCAGTTGTGCATTATACGGGATTTTCGCACCCTTAACATATTTTTTTCACTCCGTTAAATGTCAAACATCTTAACCATTTCTTAAAAATTAAATTACAATGTTATATCAAATCATAAATGTTTATGTTTGCACTTTCTAAATGATTTATGTCTTTAAAACAGTTTTAGTATTTAAAGATATTTCTTTAAAGGATCATTCACACTTTCTTTAATATTAAATGAATAAACATGCCCAATAAAGTTTACCCTGGAAATGGTGTAGGGATGTAAAGCGCTGATTGCAAAATGCCTAATAGTGTTAAGTGCATGATGCGACTCTGGTCTATTTTTTCTTCTGAACAGATATCCCTGTGTTAGCAGACTTGTAGCCCCTTTCTTGGGGACGGACGTCTTTTAGCTAGCGTATCAATTATTTTTGCAAGTAGGTTTTAAAGTGCTAAACTCTATCTACTTTAATTAACAACCAAGTTCAACAGCTTTATTCAGTGTGGCTTGTGTGATGGGATATTGACGAGAAGGGGTCATTGATGTGGGAGGAAGGCGGAGGGACGACCATAGTACTCTCTCACTTACAACCACTGTCGATTATGAGGATCGAACTCAGGTCACAAAGGTGAAAAGCAATTAACCACTACACCACCTGGACACTCAAGTATGCCTCTGACTTGTGAAATCATATACCCTCACATGTATGTAATTGTCTACAATAGAGATAGACCAGTTAATGTTCGTTGCTTGGTGAAGAGTTTGGGACAACCTCATGACAAAAGGTCTAATGACATTATTATAATGCACACATTCTAATGACAAATTCCATTCTATTTTCGCAAATTTCAAACATAAAGAAAAACCTTTGGATTGATTAAGATACAAATCTTAACCGTAATCCTTTGTAAAATGGGTTTCATGTTTGTACGATTATAAAGAGCGTTAAGAAAGAAACATTTGAATGAAAAGTGAAGATAAAGAACAGTGATCAATCTTATAAATCCCTTAAAGAATACAAAATTAACAGTAGGACACACTGACACACTAGAGGTAGGATCGGGTTCCTAGGAGGAGTAAGCATCCCCTGTTAACAGACCGGTCATACTGGCCGTGAGTCTTCTATCTTGATCAGGTATACGGAGTAATCCGTAGTCCATATGAATATGTAAAAAAAAAACAACGGTCTAGCAATTGGTATACATGTATATAAAACTCGTCAGACAGCATTCGACATAACAATAGATTGAATATTCCAAGCTGATTAAGTGAGAAATGTTTGATTGATTGTTTTGCTGTTTTCTGCCACACTCAACAATTTTTAGGTCACCTGAATTCATTCAGGTGACCTATTGCTATCTGTTTTTGTCCGTCGTCGTTCGTCGTGCGTTAACATTTGAACATTTTCAGCTTCTTCTCTGAAACCCCTGAACCAATTTCAACCAATTTTGGCATATAGCATCTGTGGGTGGAGGGGAACAAAAATTGTGAAATTCGTGGTCCCTGCCCCCCTGGGGCCTGAGGGGTGGGGCAAAAACCATCAAAATGAGTGTAATTTTAAAAAATCTTCTTTACTCCTGGACACCAAGAAGCCAAACTGTGGGCATAATTATAATGAGCATTGAGCCCTCTACCAAAATTGTGAAATTCATGGCCCCTGGGGCAGGGGTTCTTGTGTTAGGGTGGGGCTCTATTGGTCATATAGTGAAAATGTAGAAATTCTTTGAAAACCTCTGTCTCTGGGTATTAAGTAGACAAACTAATAGCATGGTAATGATGAGCAAGGATGCCTCTTTATACCCCCCGCAACAAGTTGTGGGAGGTATACTGGAATCGGGTTGTCCGTCTGTCCGTCCGTCTGTAGACGCAATGGTTTCCGGGCTCTAAAGCATTATCCTTTCCACCTACCGTCACCATATCATATATATGGACTACCCATGGGATGAAGATGTTCCCTATCGATTTTGGGGTCAAAAGGTCAAAGGTCAAGCACACTGGACATCGAAGTAGCAATATGGTTTCCGGGCTCTAAAGTGTTATCCTTTCCACCTACAGTCACCATATCATACATATGGACTACCCATAGGATGAAGATGTTCCCTATCGATTTTGGGCTCAAAAGGTCAAGCGCACTGGACATTGAAGTAGCAATATTGTTTCTGGGCTCTAAAGCGTTATCCTTTCCACCTACAGTCACCATATCAAACATATGGACTATCCATGGGATGAAGATGTTCCCTATCGATTTTGGGGTCAAAAGGTCAAAGGTCACGCGCACTGGACATTGAAGTAGCAATATGGTTTCCGGGCTCTAAAGCGTTATCCTTTCCACCTACAGTCACCATATCATACATATGGACTACCCATGGGATAAAGATGTTCCCTATTGATTTTGGGGTCAAAAGGTCAAAGGTCACGCGCACTGGACATTGAAGTAGCAATATGGTTTCCGGGCTCTAAAGCGTTATCCTTTCCACCTACAGTCACCATATCATACATATGGACTACCCATGGGATGAAGATGTTCCCTGTAGATTTTGGGGTCAAAAGGTCAAAGGTCATGCGCACTGGACATCGAAGTAGCAACACTCAGAAAAGAGGTAGTTTATACCTATTACCAACACCCTTTGGGAGATTGGGGTAAGCGGGGGGTATTCTTAGTGAGCATTGCTCACAGTACCTCTTGTTAAAAATTGTGAAATTCATGGCTTCTGGATCAGGGGTTCTGGTGCTAGGGTGGGGCTCTATAAGTCATATAGTGAAAATGCATTATTTCTTTGAAAATCTTCTCTGTCCTTGGGTATTAAGTAGACAAACCAATAGCATGGTTATGATGAGCAAGGATGCCTCTTTCAAAATTGTGAAATTCATGGTCCCTGGGTCAGGGGTTCTGGTATTAGGGTGGGGCCCTATTGATCATATAGTGAAAATGCATTATATTTCTTTGAAAATTTTCTCTGCTGCTGGGTATTAAGTAGACAAATTAATAGTATGATAATGATGGTCAAGGATGCTTCTTTCAAAACTGAAATTTATGGCCCCTGGGTCAGGGGTTCTGGTGCAAAGGCGGGGCTGACCACATAGCTATTCAATGTTTCTTCCATCCAAAAGTAAAATTCTTATATTTAAACACAAACCTAATTCAAACACTGGAAGGTTGTTACATGATACTCAGGTGACCTATAAGGCCCCTGGGCCTCTTGTTTAGTTATCTGGTGACGCCCAGTTTTTATTGGTGGAAGAGAGAACCCAGATACAATGTACCTGAGAAGAGGCCACCGACCTTCCGAAAGTAAACTGGAAAACTTTCTCACTTAACCGGCGCGAGCGGGATTCGAACCCTCGCCGACCAAAGGTAAGAGGCCATGTGAATTTGAGCGCCATGCTCTAACCACTCGGTCACGGAGGCCCATGAAGTGTTTGAAATGTAGCAATTAACTTTCAATAGAAAATGATATGAATATCGTTTCGACATATTAGATATATACACCTTCTACAGAGAAACAATCGAGGAATCGTGATGGACAGACAGAGTTGAAATGCAGACTTAGTATCATCCAGCCATGTTTTACCCGCCGATCACAATACCAAGCAGTAAAAGAATTCACATATCTTTATTTTTCAAACTCTGCTTATTGAATTCTGTCAAAAGTTAAAAGCTAAATGAATATATCATGGTCTCTAATGACCGTTACAGTTAGACAATGCTGCTGCACCCGCTATTTGTTTTAGAAAGAGAGAAGAGCAGATGCATCGTATCTTAAATTTATATTTACTCCGTTTACCTAATTAAGATATAGGCCTCATGGCGGATGTGACTGGCTAACAGCGGTTGCTTACTCCTCCAAGGCATCTGATCCCACTTCTGGTGTGTCTAGGGTTCCATATTTTCCAACTCTGTTTTTTGGGGTATTCTTTTTATCTTCATTTTTCATCTTTCCTTGTTTATTCTTGTCATGCAATATGAAATCACTTATCTGCCATCGAAGGTTGTCTGATCAGAAAGAGGCACACATTCTATATACATATCTACATATACTTGTAGTTTTATTCCCGATCATCAGTCAGAGATGTGGTACGAATTACTACCCTAACTCTTTTGACATACATCCTTCTTGACAGTTTCCCCAAATGAAAATGTGTAAGGAACGAACGACGTATCATTCAAGCATTCTGGAGTTGTCACTGAAGCAAGCAAATATATAGTACATACAACGAGGCTGTAAATAGCTGTCTCCAAGTTGCGAATCTTATCCATGTGTAAATCACATTTTCACACAGAAATTCAAGTACTATCACCTGTTAAGTTTTGACATTTTAATGTGCCAGTTAAACGTAACAAAATCTAAGGGTGGATTATCAATTTTGGATTGGAAGTATTTTATATACAATTTTGTATATATGCATCGCGATGAAAGTTGTTTGCTAAAATAGCTGGGTATTCAATTACGGTTGAGATTATTTCAATATCTATAGGATATGGTTTTTGCTTTAAACAGGCCATCTAAGTTAATACTCCCGGCTAAATATATTTAAATCAAGGACTTGTGTGGTTTGATAAAACCTATATGAAGATGTATAAGGGATTTTGTGTAAAGACGAGAAAAATCATAAACATAAACTATATCATATATAACGGAAGACATCGTTCGCTTCTATGACGTCACATGCACCTTTGCTTCAGTATCTATTGAAATGCAATATTCAATTTAATTATATGCACTCACTTTAAACTTTATTGGTACATGAAGTACAAAAACTATTTACATAATGTATATGAATTAGTTAGGGATGACGTGCATAGATACACAATACATGCCGCCATTCATGGAAGAGCAGACGACTGTAAGAATTTTCTTAATAAATTAAGATATTGATTTCAGTTAATGGGAATTAACTCATCGAAGTTAAATCAGTTTATCAAAGCTAAATATCATTATTTATCACTACTCTGTGTTACCAGGATTTTTCCAGATGCCAGCTATCCTCTATTCGGGTACTAGTGAGGTCATAAATTACGTCACGACCACCGTGCAAGATTCCCCAGCAGTAAGCAGTTGGTACATGGAAATTCATGAGGTAAGACGGAGAGTTTATTTAGGTCTCGGTGTATAAAAAAGAAAGAAAAGAAAATAATTTTAAAATGTTGTAGCTACAAGACGTTAGGCCCCAAGCGTTATTTTGGTTAATTTTGTCTGTACCAATTTTGTATTTGTGTATTACGGTAAATTTGGGGGGGGGGGGGAATTGCATTACCTCAACTTCCTTTGCACTGTGATTGATTAAATTTAAATTACTTGTATATCGTTGGAGAACAAAATGCCAAAGAGAACGGGAGAAGCGCAACCTTCGTCTAGGGGAAGAAAGAGGAGAATCCCCGCTGTGACTGAGCGAGCCCGAGCGTATTGACGATCAGGGCCAGGCCACGGGTGTTAATGACAACCCTCCTCCATGCTTTACTGACGAACAGATGCAGCAAATCACAGATGCTATCTCTGCGGGCATGACGGCCAGTGTAACCAAGGCCCCCATTCCAGTCCGGGCCACGGACGCAAGTGTGAATTGCGAGGCTACTCCTCCAGGTAATGCAGACTTGGACTTTATTTTCACTGAAACTGGGGGCGATAGTTACTCGCCTGAGCAAACTTCTAGTTATAGTCTCGAGCTGGGCCACAATGTGCCCAACAAAATAAAAGTACTAATTTCTAATGGGCAATATGTCAATCTAGCCAAATTAATGCATAATTACTCTGACCCCGATGATGAAATCCAATACATAACACTTCAAGATGGTAACTTAGCAATGGCTAAAAATTCTAAGGTCAAATCTATCACAGATATCCAGAATGCACCACTTCATTATTTAAGTATATATGCACATATATACTTAATTCGTTTGGGGGCTAGCAGGTCACCTGGTTTGGGCTGGCGTGATTATGATATTCAGTTTCGTTTTAAAGAAAGAGCAAAACCCCAGTATGTCATTTGCTAGTGTCGATCAGGAACTGTGGTTGTTGTATATGCAAGCCCCTTTGGTACCCCCCAGCAACAAGACCAGGGACCAAATCAACAAGTGTTACGATTTCAATTTCTGGGGAAATTGTCAAAAGAAGCCCTGTCCATATAAACATCTCTGTATGCGATGTTCACGCAATCATCCCTCTATAAAGTGTTTTTCATTCAAATCGTTTCAGTTCTGGACCCAACACGCCACAGACATATCGACGTGTCCCACAATCGACCCCCAACAATCCAAAACCAGACCAGTCATTTAGACATTAATACCATATCAACTACGCCAATACAAACTGCACATTTAGAAAATTATTTAAAGCATTACCCTGATAAAAGTACAGCAGGGGAACTATTACAAGGGTTTTCACTAGGTTTTCGACTTGCTTATAATGGTCCAAGATATGCGACAGTTTGTCGTAACCTTCGATCATTGGAGGGGCTTGAAGATCAAGCAATTGAATTAATCAATAAGGAAATCCATCTTGGCAGAGTGGCGGGGCCATTCCCCCTTTGTCTAACCTCAGGTTATCGCCAGTCGGGTTAGTCCCCAAGAAGGAAGATCATTTAGGCTTATTCATCATCTATCATACCCCACAGGATCCAGCGTTAACAACTACATTGATAAAGATTGTTGCTCAGTAACTTATACGTCTTTTGACCAGGCCCTCAATATGTTGGCTAAGTTGGGAAATGGGGGCCCTCGTAGCACGTCTTGATATTAAAAGTGCATTTCGACTTTTGCCAGTACACCCATCTGATTTTAACCTGTTGGGATTTAAAGTTCAAAGCAATGTCTGGTGCATCAAAATTGGTACCGTATAAGTTTTACATTATGACCCCTGGGTCGAGGCCTCTGCTGGTGGACTGTTAGTCCCCGAGGGTCTCTACAGCCCAGTAGCTAAGTACTTCGTTACTAGCTTGAAAATACGGATGTATATTTAATTGCTGTTATAAAATTTAGAAATTCATTTCAAAATTAAGGATTATCTCTCTCATGCATAGCTCTTATCCTTGGACGAATTTGGCTCCACTTTTTGGGCACGCTGTTTTTGACTATATTTAGCTCTAAAACTTCATAGTTATTTCGGATTTCAAACATTTCGGTTGAGCATCACTGAAGAGACATTATTTGTCGAAATGCGCATCTGGTGCATCAAAATTGGTACCGTATAAGTTTTACATTGATATGTGCTTACCATTTGGCTGTGCAATCAGTTGTGCTAAGTTTGAAAAGTTTTCTACTTCTTTAGAGTGGACTCTTAAGGAAAAGTCTGCAAGTGACAATGTGGTACATTATTTAGATGACTTTTTGTTAGCAGGGAGACCTGGTACCACAGACTGTGTAAACCTCATGTTGTGTTTTTGTTCTATCTGCTCTGATCTCAGTGTACCTTTTGCACATGATTCATAGTCATTTCCGGGGGCCGACAAGCTGCCATCGCAGGTGCCTCCGGTTTTTCACCAGCTGATCTGCAGCATAGATCTCAAGAATTGCTGAGCCACTCCTTAGCAGACAATACTAAGAAATTGTACAGTTCTGGGCTTCACACGTTCAATGCATTTAGAACAACTCACAACTATCAGATTACTTGGCCTCCGACACATGTCAACTAGCCCATTTTATTGCATTCTCATCCCTTCGCAAGTTTAGCCCCAATACCATCAAGTCCTATCTGACTGCACTTTCCTTTTATTGTAAAATTTCCAACATCACAGACACAACCCAAACCTTTGTAGTGAAGAAAATTCTGTCCGGCTCATGTTGCACTAAGGTTCAAGTAGACGAGCGAAAGCCCTTTTCTATAGACATGCTACACAGAATGGTCAACATGCTCCCACCAGTTTGCTCATCACAGTATGAAGCCACTCTTTTTGTTGCTGTCTTCACTACGGCATTTTGGGGGGGGGGGGGGGGAGTCTGCATGGGCGAGCTGGTTCAAAATAGTGTCAGGGAAGTCGGGCATGCTATTCAGTTTGAAGATGTTGGGTTTTTAGCATCATGTAACGCCATCAGAATTTCACTAAAGCATTCAAAAACTGACCAGCAAGGTAAGGGGACAATCATAACCTTACGCCCAACATTTAAGACTATTTTTCCAGTTGAATCGCTGAAGTCGTTTATGCTAATTAGGCCTGGCTGTTTTGGTTTCTTTTTTTCCACATTGGGGGAACTCCTGTCACTATCAGGTTAGGGCGATACTTACTATGCTCATCACCAAGTTGGGTTTAGATAGTAAAGTGTACAACACTCACTCTTTTCGAATCGGTGCTGCCACAAATGCTTGGGTTCAAATCAAGATTGAAGATGAGATAGCAGCAGGAGGCAGGTGGAAGTCAAAATGCATGTACAAATACATCAGATGTTGAAGTTGTCTCTTTGCGTAATTGTTGTACGTGCCTTATTCAATATTTACCCTTTTATTACTATTTTGCCTTCATTTGTAAGCATTCAATTTTATATATCATTGTAGATCACAAGAGGATTTGGATTGAAGGATCCTCACTAATTAAACATGCTTTTTTGCATGCTCGCTCTTCTTCATTTGGGGCTAATCTCCAATTACTTAGACACAACGCTTTAGTGTTTTGGCAAGGGAAGGGGGCATGAAATGGAAACAAGTCTACCCCCAGGTAAAGACTCTTTTGAAAATCGAGGAATCACCACACTACCTGCTAATACATTGCGGGGGAATGGCATTGGGCAAGGAGATACAGGTGCAATGCTTCGCAATCGTATTAAAAAGGACCTAGTCAAACTGCACAACTTGCTACCTACAACTACAATAGTCTGGTCTCAAGTCTTACCAAGGGTGCATTGGCGAGCGGAACGGGACCATCTCGCTGTAGAGAGGGCTAGGGTGAGACTTAATAGCTGCATTGCAACCTTCATATTCAGGTCAGGAGGGAAGTACATACGATACCCAGAGCTTAAAACCCCAAGCCCTGATCTTTTCAAGGATCAAGTTCATTTAAGTATATTGGGCAACTGTCTGTTTCTCCATCGAATATAACAAACATTTCAGTATTTTCTGTCGGATCCACTAGCATCTGTAACCCCCAATGTTGGTGATCTTGACCCATAGCTGCTCTAGTGTTCTTCTAGTGTTTTTTTTGGGGGGGGTCTGGCAACCATTTATCTATTTCATGGATAGGCAACTATGAGTACTCATTCACTGGGGCAATACTTAAATCCGATTTTTGGCGATTGGCTCTTGCATGGTTTTTAGTTGTGGTGTTCTTGATTGATGATGTATTACACAACATGTCAAGGGGTGCCTTGTTATGCAAAATTGTTGCTGGCCCCCTTTTTGCATCTACATGTATGTATATATTGCACCCTAAATTGTTACCTGAGTGTTCACTGATTGATGATGTGATCACATTTTGTTAAGGGATGCCCATTTAAGCAAAATTGTTGCTGGCACCCTTTTTGTAGCTCCCTTTTTGTACACATTGCATATTGTACTATTTTTTCAGTGTTTAATGAGTGACACTTGATCTTATTTTGTTTAGGGATGCCTATTGAAGTAGAATTGCTGGCACCCTTTATGGCATTATTGTGCACTCATTCTTATTTGTAGCAGTCACTGATTGTTGAGGTGATCATTTTTGTTAAGGGGGATGCCCAATCAAGCAATTTGTGGTTGTCCCCCTTTTTGCATTTACATAGTGCATAGTAATCAGTTCATACTTGCTATTGTTTGTGTTTTGGTATTCACTTGTCATATTTGTGCTTACGGACATCTATATGAGGCTATTGCCCTGTAATTCCTTGTTGGTTTCGCTGGGGTGCTCATGCAAGATAGTTTTTATTAGACAATTTAGTTTTATATGTCATGTGTATTTGGGACTGATAGCACCAGCCTATTAAGAGGGTTAATCCTTTTCTCCCATTACTGCCCTGCTTTGGGGAGGGTTGACTCTACTGATGGCGCAGCCTATGCAGTAGCTGCATAGTCTAGTGGCGATATTTAGCTTGTCAGTAGAGCTCGCCTGGATTTTTCATTCATTTAATTGATATTCCAAGTATAAATGAACATTATCTAATATTTTCCTGGGTGAACATCTGGTCCCAGGGTTCACTTCAGGTTATGTTTTTCTCCTTGTACTTGCACTAGTTATGAGCAGCCGTGATCATTAGCGCCGATAAATCTAATAAACTTACCTACGAGTCTGTCTTTGTTCTGTGCATAACCCTGCATTTACCATATTTTGTCTTAGATAATCTACATTCGAAGAAAACATAAGCTCATTTATTATAACAACAGTTCGTCTGGAACAATATATTTCATTACAACAGCTATTTCTTTATACTTTTTAAGCACTTACTCACGAAGTAGCACATACGAAGTAGTCCCTTGAGGACCCGGGTTAGAATAGGTCCTCAGTACCACTTGTTTGTAATCAGAGGCAACTAAATGGGCGGTCCTTCGGATGAGACCGCAAAAATCGAGGCCTCGTGTCACAGCAGGTGTGGCGCAATAAAGATTCCTTCCTGCTCCAATGCCGTAAGCGTAGAGCATAGGTCTAAATTGCAGCCCTTCACCGGTAATTGTGACGTCTCCATATGAGTAAAGAATTCTCGAGGGGGGGGGGGGGGGGCGTTAAACAGTCTAAAACCAAACCAACTTACGTAACAAAATTAACCTCCTTTAACATTGCAGATGACTTTTTAAAAAGGATTTTATCCGCATTATTCCATCGTCCCATTTTAACAGGTAAATGATGATTTTCAGGCCTACATTTAGAAACTGCTTTTCCTAAGTCATTTGGAAAACATCGAAAGTAATTTCCATCCTATCATCGCATTTCAATATTTGCTAATTTTTAAAGATATTTCGACATTGCTCTTCCATTCTGTGGACAAACTGTTAAACAAATATTTTCTTCACCTGCGATTTCAACCATTTTTCCTAGAGAAATGGTTTTTGTACATGCAAGGTGAAGATAACGAACAGTGATCAATCTCATAACTCCTACAAGCAATACAAAATAGATAGTTGGGCAAACACGGACCCCTGGACACACCAGAGGTGGGATCAGGTGCCTAGGAGGAGTAAGCATCCCCTGTTGACTGGTCACACCCGCCGTGAGCCCCATATCCTGATCAGGTAAATGAAGTTATCCGCAGTCAAATCAGTGTGCCAAGAACGGTCTAACAATCGGTATGAAACACGTCAGACAGCATTTGACCCAATGCGAGGTTGTATTAACGAACTAGATCGTTATAACGACCATAGAATTTGCGAAATGCTGACTTCAATCGAGACTATTGAAATCCCTGTACCATCAACTTGTTTGTCAGTAGCTTACCTCGATTTAAAAAACTGACTATACCCAGAACAAGCTCTTGCATATCGAATCAGTTGAGATATATAAACACCATATGCAGGTGATAATGGAATATTGCTACATAAATGTGGGAAGTTGACGATGGAGAAGCTGAAATCATCCCGTTTGTCATACAGTTGAGTTTGTCAGTTTGCCGTTAATGTCTACTTTCAATAAAATATCTAAGTATGAAGCAGAAGTGGACGACTCTGTGGTGTCCTTTATTTCGAGCTCACAGGGATATATCAAATCGACATATGAATTAAAGCTATCATTGTTAATAGCCAAAACGTCATCGATATATCTAAAAGTCGAATTGAAGGTCACAGCGAGAGATTTTTTCTTCTCACGTAGAAGTGTTTGAATAAATTCTGCTTCATATGAATATAAAAACAGGTCAGCTAACAAAGGAGCACAATTCGTGCCCATGGGAATTCCAACAGACATGTAAGGAAATCCAGAAACATTTGTATATAAATGATTCATCAGGAGAAAATACAATTAAAGAAAATACGGAATACTATTTCGGCTAGAACTTTAAGAATTATTGACCATGGAAATCTACTAGTTTCCCCACAAAAATCAAACAGATTGGAGTTCTTATGTGAGCTTAAAAGAACAATTCAAAAAATCAAATGTACTCTTTTGAATAATAAATGATGTCATTAATTTCATAGTCACAGACTTCAAGAGCATAAAATTATATTGGCATAATCACTAAGTCAAACAAATTAAAATGGCAATTCATTGATTAATTCCAAAAAAATATACAAAACGTTTAATACATGCTCTGATAAGTGCTTCTTTCCTCTTTAAAATGTTTCACTTTGGGTCAGAACAACACCTAGATAATTAAATGCTGACATGCTCAATAAGAAATCTATGTAACAAGAATTTTCCTTTTGGCATATAACACCTTTGGGAAAATTATCTTTATTTTCGATGTATTTACATGACGTTTCCATTACAGTAATTATAAAATGCATCATTGGTTTTGTAGATCATTTACTGATTCTGACAACATTGCACAATCAGCGTAAAAAGACTAAAAAAAATTACTGATAACAAATATGTTATTTTCAAATCTCTGAATGGAGCATGAAAGTCCATTGTACTTGATTTCTAATACATAGTCCTCTAGTTCATTAACATACAATGAAAAAAGGAAAGGATACACTGCATCACCTAAGCTTACTCCAATATTACACAAAAATCAGATGAATATTTACATTGAAAAGGTGAAGATAAAGTACAGAGATCAATGTCATAACTCCTATAAGCAATACAAAATAGAGAGTTGTGCAAACACGGACCTCTGGACATACCAGAGGTGGGATCAGGTGCCTAGGAGGTGTAAGCTTTTCCTATTGACTCGTCAACCCCGCCGTGAGCCCTATATCTTGATTATGTAAACGTAGTAATCCGTGGTCAAAATTATTGGTCTAACAATAGGTATGAAACACGTCAGACAGTATTTGACCCAATGATAGGCTACTTGTGTTTTGAATTTAATGTCATTAAACATCTTTTTCACGAATCTGAATAATTTGCTATGAATATTTTCGTTGATATATATCTTATTAAATACAGACAAGGATTAGACGATAGGCTATAAGCAGGTAAACGTCCGCTAGATAAATGTATGTTATTTCGGATTTCAAACGTTTCGGTTGAGCATCACTGAAGAGACATTATTTGTCGAAATGCGCATCTGGTGCATCAAAATTGGTATCGTACAAGTTTTACATTATGACCCCTGGGTCGAGGCCTCTGCTGGTGGACTGTTGGTCTCCGAGGGTCTCTACAGCCCAGTAGCTAAGTACTTCGTTGCTTTCTTGAAAATACGGATGTATGTTTAATTGCTGTTATAAAATTTAGAAATTCGTTTCAAAATTAAGGATTATCTCCCTCACGCATAGCTCTTATCCTTAGACGAATTTGACTCCACTTTTTTGGCACACTGTTTCCCCTATAATAGCTCTAAAACTCCATTGTTATTTCGGATTTCAAACATTTCGGTTGAGCATCATTGAAGGGACATTATTTGTCGAAATGCGCATCTGGTGCATCAAAATTGGTACCGTATAAGTTTTACATATTACAACTCAACTTTATCACAAACAGGATAATTTTACCTTCTCCATCGTCAACTTCCCATATTTACATGTATGTAGAAATATCCCATTATCACCTGCATATGGTGTTTATATCTCTCAACTCATTCGATAAGCAAGGGCTTTATTTTACAATATAATTACAAAGTTATACCACATGTGTACACATAAAATTGGAAACATTTTACAGTGAAAAAAACTCACTAAACGAAGAGAAAATACACAAAGATTGCAAACAAAGATACAAACCATACATACACGTACTGTGTGTTCAAGAGATTTGAATAATTCAATAGAAGCGCTTACTTTGGTATATCTAGTATCTATAGCATCAAAAAGATTTTAATGACCGTCCATGGTCAAATCATCTTTTCCAGGATTTGATAAATTATTGGTAAGTCATTGAGTGTATACAAACAACTAAACACCTCATTTCTTTCAAAAATGAAAGTATTGCAATGTAAAAAGTAATGAACACTATCATCATAATCATCACCACAAAGATCACGTGATGGATCATCAGTAAGAAAATTATCTTAAAAACATCAGCATTTAAGCATGGTTTTCTGGACTGACGATGCGAAATATTTCATCTGCGCCGTTCATAATTTTTTTTTTTAAAGATATTATTTTTGCTTTAAATGAATTCATAGATTTTATCATCATTATTATTATTTTGGTTTCATCCGACAGACTATCAGCTGACTTCGAAACTTTAATTCATAAACATTATTTCCATAGTCAAAATCAGTGTGCCAAGAACGGTCTAACAATTGGTATGAAACGGGTCAAACAGCATTTGACCCAATGATAGGTTGTATTGGATCGTTATAACGACCATAGAATTTGCGAAATGCTGACTTTAAACGAGACTGTTGAAATCCCTGTACCATCAACTTGTTTGTCAGTAGCTTGCCTCGATTTAAAAACTGACCATACACAGAACAAGCTCTTGCGTATCGAATCAGTTGAGAGATATAAACTCCATATGCAGGTGATAATGGAATAATGCTGCATAAATATGGGAAGTTGACGATGGAGAAGCTGAAATCATCCCGTTTGTCATAAAGTCGAGTTGTTAGTTTGCCGTTAATATATGCTTCTAATAAAATATCTAAGTATGAAGCAGAAGTGGACAACTCTGTGGTGCCCTTTATATTGAGTTCACAGGATGTGTCGAATCGACATATGAATGAAAGTTATTATTGTTAATAGATAAAACGTTCTCGATAATCTAAATGTCTAATTTCATAAAAAAAAATATTTACCAGCATTTGTATTGATAATCTTGTAAACAGTCTTATATTTCCAGGAGGTCTTTCCTGTTTGTGTTTTTCTGATTTTAGAGAAATCCTATAGTGTTGACAATTTCCTGTTATTAGCCTGCATTTAAACTAAAAGTGTCAACAACAAAGCTTGTATCTTGGAACTATATACTACGCTACATATTTGCTTACATGGATGCCTCCATTGTTTAAAACATTCTTTACAAAACCTATTGCATGTGCATGGGGTTTGGAGAATAAAATTGAAGTTAACAAAAGCGTATTTACTCTTTGTCAGCAATATATGGCTTTTCTTAAAAATGTCAGCACACACACAGAGATAACTCCGTTTACCTGATCAAGATATAGGGCTCACGGCGGGCGTGACCGGTCGACAGGGGGTGCTTACTCCTCCTAGGCACCTGATCCCACCTCTGGTGTGTCCAGGAGTCCGTGTTTGCACAACTCTCTGTTTTGTATTGCTTATAGGATTTATGAGATTGATCACTGTTCGTTATCTTCGCCTTTCACAGATATATATATAGACTCCAGCACCACTAGGGCCTTATGGACAGGGCAAAAACTGCCCAATTTTCAAAAATTTTCTTCTCAAGAACCGCATGTGTAAAAAAAAAACAAAAAAAAACCCAACAACAAATGCATGGGAATGTAGAGCAGGAAGACCTCTACCAAAACTATAAATTTCATGATTCCCAGGGTGGGGGTTATGACCCCAGTGTGGGGCCAAACCTGGTATATAGTGCTTATGTGTAAAACACTTAAATAACATCTTATTTAGTGCTATTGATACTATATTGAAACTTAAGAGATATCTAAAGAGAACAGGAAGTCCTTTACCAAAATTATAATCCCAGGGATAGGGGTTTTTGGTATCAAAGTGGGGCCAAAATGGTCAGTTACTAAATGTGTGAACAATGGACATTTTTAACTTCTTGATAACTAAACTATCATTCCAATTCTTTTCAAAATTGGTATGAAGCATCTTTGGAACAAGGGGGGGGGGGGGCATAAATTGTAAATTTCAGGATTCATGCACCTCAGGGGCCTTAGGGGCGGGGGAAAACTGCCCAAATTTGACAATTTTCAAAAATCTTCTTTCTTTAAGAAAAACTAAATGCATGGTGATGTAGAGCAGGAGGGCCTCTACCAAAATTATAATTTTCAGGATCCCTGGGGTAGGGGTTCTAGCCCCAGGGCGGGGCCAAACTTACTATATAGTGTTTATGTGTAAAACACTTAAATAACATCTTCTTTAGTGTTATTGATGCTAAACTGAAACTAAATGGATATTTAGAACCAGCGGGTAGTCTTTTACCAAAATTGTAAATTTGATGATCCCCAGAGTAGGGCTTCTGCCTCAGGGTGGGGCCACACTTAGTATATAGTATTTATGTGTAAGTTTGCTGATACTGTATAAAATCTAAATGCATACTTAGGAATAGCAGACAAGGATATACAAAAATGGTGAATTTTACAACCCAGGGTTTTGACACTAGGATAGGTCAAAATTAGTCATATCGTTTGATGTTTTAATGTTAATACATTATTATATTATGTAAAGCCCTTCATCAATGTAAGCACTTTTGAGGGCAGTAAAGTTTTAAGAACACATCTTGTTAATTCACAACTCTGATTAAGTCAGCCTGCTTTTTTTTTTAACTGGTCCCCTATTGTGACAGCTCCCAAGACTAGTTAACGTAAACCTGGGACAGGGGACATGTTGAAAATGGATTAAAAGCAAGTAAGTTTTGATTTCCTTGTGACGGTTTTCTGCATTGCTGTTAAATGTTTGAAAACAACTTGTCTATTGCATAAATCCAGGCACATCTGACTCGAAACGTCGGTTGAAGCATAAACCGTCACCGACTCCGGCATTTACATGTTTTCCAGAATCAAAACATGAATGCTTGCGAAGAGAAGTCGATGAGGGCTATGCCTCTCGACTTCTCTAAAGAGAATACGGAACACGGATGATAGTCCTTTCCAATTATGCTGTCAGTTCCTCTAACTTTATTAACAAAGGAACATTATTCGTCGAAGTAAGTGCAGTCTTGTATGCCATCATATGTCATGTTCAAATTTACACCCTGTTTTTCCTGCAAATATAATTCTACTATCGCATCCAAACTTTTTAATTACAAACTCTACAATGCCTAGTTCTATATAGACCATCTTATACATAATTCATCTAAATGTTCTTCGTCTATCAACTATAATCCAGCTGGACATGTCAATACTGGTTATGTCGATATAGTTGAAAATGACGACCTGAAATCATTAAGTTTGAAAGATCCTAAATTCAGAGATCCCCGGTACCTATACTGGATTCCTAAACTACATAAAAACCCTTACAAAGATATATCGCTGGATCCAGTAAGTGCTCTACCAAGCCCCTATCTTTGCTCCTCACGAAAATATTAACAGTTGTGAACGAGAAACTTCAAACTTACTGTGCGTGTACATATGCCAGAAGTGGTGTAAATCAAATGTGGATTCTAAAAAATTCTAAAGAACGTTTAGCTAACTTGAAATCGCACAACTTTTCTCTGATCAACAACATCAAAACCCATGACTTTCCAACACTTTACACGACCATTCCTCACGATAAATTAAAGACTAGACTTTTTGACATCATAGACAGTTGCTTCGTCAACAAAAATGGAAAACGGAAATATTGATATCTAGTGATCAGCCATCCTAAAAATTATTTTGATAAACACCACTCTGATTCCACACTCAAGTATTCTGAAGTTGAAATAAAAGATCTGCTAAAGTTCCTCATTGACAATATCTTCGTGGTCTTTGGTGATCAGGTCTCCCAACAGTCTGTCGGAATTCCCATGGGCACGAATTGTGCTCCTTTGTTAATTAACCCGTTTTGTATATTCATATGAAGCAGAATGTATTCAGAAACTTCTACGTGAGAAGAAAAACTATCTTGCTGTGGCCTTCAATTCGACATTTAGATATATAGACGACGTTTTATCTATTAACAATAATAACTTTCATTTATACATCGATTCGATATATCCCTGCGAGCTCGAAATAAAAGACACCACAGAGTTGTCCACTTCTGCTTCATACTTAAGATATTCTATTGAAAGTAGATATTAACTGCAAACTAACAACTCAACTTTATGACAAACTGAATGATTTCACCTTCTCCATCGTCAATTTCCCATATTTATGTAGCAATATTCCAGCATCACCTGCATATGGAGTTTATATTTCTCAACGCAAGAGCTTGTTCTGTGTATGGGCATTTTTTTTTAATCGGGGCAAACTACTGACAAACAAGTCGATGGTACAGGGGTTTCAACAGTCTCAATTAAAGTAAGCATTTCGCAAATTCCATGGTACTTATAACGATCTAGTTTGCTAATACAACCTATCATTGGGTCAAATGCTGTCTTGCATGTTTCATACTGATTGTTAGACCGTTCTTGGTACACTGATTTTGACTACGGATAACTCCGTTTACCTGATCAAGATATAGGACTCACAGCGGGTGTGACCGGTCGACAGAGAATGATAACTCCTCCTAGGCACCTGATCCCAAATCTGGTGTGTCCAGGGGTCTGTGTTTGCCCAACTCTCTATTTTGTATTGCTTGTAGGATTGATGAGATTGATCACTGTTCGTTATCTTTACCCTTCATGTACTGAAGGATATCGTTATCTTCACCCTTGTACTGCAGGATAACACCCCCACCCACCCACCCCCTTCACCCCGATTTAGCGGTTTGGGCAGAACTGCTTTTCCTGCTTATAAAGAGTTTTCATATAAATATAACGACACTTTTTTCTCCGTTTGTTTCCCATCCCTCAACTCCAAAAACGGCGCTAAAATGTGCCTGAACTCATTATATCTAATAGTAAATAAGTAACTTGTGCTTGTTTACTGAAACGCTGCCCAAATTAACGCAGAAAACGTGATCTCGTTGGACATACTATATATTAAAATTGGGACGAAATCGGTACGAAATAATGGTTCCGATATTCTGTATTCTGTTGAAGATTATGCCGGGCTTAATATGAAAAGGTAGACACCTTGTCAGAATGTATAAAAAGTATAAGAGGATAAATAATCCCGTATTAAACACATCAATACAAAAGTACGTACATGTACCATCTACCCTTCTGTGTTTAGTAAACCAGAAAATAGTTCGAAATTCCGAAAACTAATGAATAACCGATGTACATGAATAAAACTGATGTCTACAGATTTCAGCTTAATTGGTACTTTACTTATCTTAACCACCTCTGACCTGAAGAAATACTCAAAAGCATAATGGCGGAACTGTCGTGGTTTTTCATTTGAAACAACATTTACCGTTAACATGCCACTCCCATGCCCATACCCTATGCGCCGATCTTACCACCTGTAAGCTTTTGGCAGCATAGCATTCACAAATACTCAACAAACCATATCAGAGCGGGGGGCCCTGGAAACAACAGTATCCCTCAGCAAATGGTTTTCTGTCAAAATTTCGTCAACACATTAGAAAGATTGACAAAGGCAAGTCCATAGATTACTTCACCAGTCTCTAACTGCCATGACGATTTCTGAAATTGAAAGAAAATCACAGCTGAAAATGAGTTCATATAATTATACAATAGAATTAGACCTTCAAACCAACCATAATATTTAAGGGAGGGAAATTCATCTGCACTTGCACAAGGATGGAAATGAAAAGGCCGAGAGCGCATGCTCGTGTTAGGACTATTAATTGACTACGTCTGGTGTCAAGAAAGGACCGCATTGTTTCGGAAAAGTTGAATTGCACTGCGGAATATACAAGTATGTCAAAATAGTCATTCTCAATAATTGTATCTTAAAGGGATAAATTTGAATATAAAAGAATTAGATAGGTTATATCAGGAATATTTATTAGTCCCAGCTGACAAAGCTTGTAATTACATTTGTTTGTAAGGCTCATTATTACAATTGTATTTTAGACGAACTTTGCTTTAATTCCACATTTGGTAATCTTACTTACATGTATATACCAAAAGAGGAAATTCTTTAAAATCATATTTAAGTTTTAAAAATATTCGGTATACCAGTCAATCGGACGAATTCTATGAGTTACCGAACCTATACTGGAATCCGAAACTTCATAAAATATTTACAAACAGGAATACATTGCTAGATCCAGTAAATATTCTACCAAGCCCCTCTATTTGCTACTCACGAATATATTAACTGCTGTGAAGGAGAAAATCCAAACGTACTGTGCCACAACATGTGCGAGAAGTGATGTAAATCAAATGTGAATTCTCAAACATTCCAAAGAACTTTTAGTAAATGTGAAATCACAAATATTTTCTTTTCTTAAATCAACATCAAAACGTTTGACTTCTCAACACTTTATACCACCAGAGGGCTGTTTTTCAATAAAAATGGAACACAGAAACATTCATAATTTGTAATCAGTCATAAAAAAAATAATTCGTTAATCATCACTTTACTTCAACTAGACATTTAGATATTTCGACCGACGTTTTGTGTCTATTAACATTTCTCATTTTCATTCATACGTCGCTTTGATATATCCCACGAACTCGAAATAAAGAACATCACAGAGTCTTCCACATTTGCTTCATACTTGGATATTTCATTGAATATACGTTAACAGGAAACTAATACATCAGCTGTATGACAAACAAGATGAATTTAGTTCTCCGTCGTCAACTCCCCATACTTTATGTAGCAATTTTCCATTATCACCTAAATATGTCGTTTCTCTCAATTCATTCGATACGCAATAGAACATTCTGCGTACGATGAATTTCTTAATCAAATAAAATCACTGGCGAATCAGTTGTTGTTACAGGGGTTTCTGGAAAGTAAACATTTCAGAAATACTATGGTCGTTATAAGTATCTAATTTACAACTACAAACTATTACGGGATCGAATACTGTCTGGGGTGTTTCATAATAATTGTTAGGTCGTTCTACAAACTATTACGGGATCGAATACTGTCTGGGGGTGTTTCGTAATAATTGTTAGGTCGTTCTACAAACTATTACGGGATCGAATACTGTCTGGGGTGTTTCATAATAATTGTTAGGTCGTTCTTTACATACTGATTTTGACTTCGGATTCCTGATATTGGGGCTTATGGTGAGTATGACCGGTCAACAGGGATGCTTACTCCTCATAAGGACTTGATCGCACCTGGTATGGCAAGGGGTCCGTTTTTGCTCTTCTCTTAATTTTGTATTCTTTATGGAATTTGTGAGATTGATCACTTATCTTCATTCGATCATTAACAGAAATGTATCCCTGCGATGTGAGATTTGAAGTAATTTTTATTTAATTTAAACATAAGTGGGGGTATTAGTTTTCAATGACAAAATTCTAAAAGTAATTGTCTCTTTTATTCAACGGCAGACTATAACGCATATTTCATTTGTCCCAGCTTTTTTATGTACCATTAAGAATTATTTGGAACTTTGAACTAGTAAAGGGCAAAGAAAATTAGTCACTAGAAAAACTAGCGTGCAGAGTAAAATAAACCTTTTTAAAACCACAAACTGTTTTCTTACCAATCAAAGACCGATACATTCTTTACTTTTTTTTTAGTAAGAGTGCAGATAGTGCTCATATTTAGATTAAATCATGCGCTTAAAGGTCTGATGTATTTCAAAACTTCTGAGACGTATATCATTTTTTGGCTATTGCACTATTCTTTTCTGTCAGTCAGCAGTGACAGTCCCTTCCCCTGAATGTGTTTCTGAAGATTGATAGGAGACCCGCGTGGCTGGCGTGTTAAGAGCACTGCTACTTTAAATCTAAGCACTCTCTCTCTCTCTCTCTCTCTCTTTGCATAGTAAGGGCAGATGGAAGTTCATTGACGAGATGCCAATGTCATATGTATAATTCAATGTTTACTTACATTCACTACTGCCGTGACAAGTCAAAAGAACTGTCCGCGATTTTTGAAAAGTACTGGTTTGGTTAACCTGCACTTAGATCAAAATACTTTCACGATGTTATCTACATTAAAGGGAATCGTATCTGATAGATTTGAAGAAGTTAATTAAATCATGAAAGATTTACTTTAATAAGAGCACTACCGTACCAGGATGTTTTGATAATAAACAATAATTCGAATATTTTTTTGATTCCTCATAAAGTTTGATTTCAATCTAGGTTCAAAATTTTATAACCTCCTGATGAATTTTAAACATACAAAATGTATTTGCAAGATATACTGGTAGATGTGTGTTACGAATGTAGTACAAATCACTGTGTTTTACTTTTGAAATTGACTTCTATCTCACCTCACTCATCCTCTTTGAAACCACATTGGTTATGATCTTTAGTTACCATTCAGGATTCATTAATTAAGCTGTCTCACCATTCTGGCTCTTCCTACTAGGTTTTTTTTTTATTCTGATCGCGGTGACCGAGAGGTTAGAGCGTTCGCCCCGCATGCGGTAGGCCGGGGTTTGAATCCCGGCCCCGACAGACCCAAGTCGTTAAAACGGGTAGTGATAGTTCCATCGCCAAACGCTCGGCATCAGGTGTGAATGTCACGGGTCCTCGGAAATGACCTTAAAAACGGATGTCCCGTGCCACAGTGGGTGTGGACTGTGGCACGATAAAGAACCCTCACTGCTCAATGGCCGTAAGCGCCGAGCATAGGCCAAAATTTGAAACCCTTCACCGGTCTTGGTGACGTCTCCATATGAGTGAAAAATTCTCGATACAATCAATCAATCATTCTGATTACCACGTTAAATCCGTGATGGAGACTCTTGTTGTGCATTCTTTAACTGCATCCAATGCATGACCACCTGCGCATCGTTAATTTATTGCTCATTTCTATTGTTTTTCTTGTTATCAGTTTATATCCCTGTAACCTCTTTTATTCATTTCTTTTCTTAAGCATCCATTTTGAAATATATCAAATTCTGTCTGACTTGTTTCAAACCGATTGTTGGCACATTGATTTTGACTACGGATAAAGATAAGGGGCTCATGGCGGGTGTGACCGGTCGACAGGGGATGCTTACTCCTCCTAGGCACCTGCATATTCCTACGGCCCTGAGCGCTAAGCATAGGTCTAAATTTGTGGTACTTCTACAACTGGTGACATCTCAATGTGAGTGAAAAATTCTCTACGGGACGTAAAACAAAGAAACAAACGTCACTTAGTTTACAAAGTTTACGTACTTCATTTAGTTTACGCTTCGTAAGCTATAGTTTGATTGTGTATTCTTTAACGCCCCTCTCGGGAATATCTCACTCATATGGAGACGTCACAATTGCCGGTGAAGGGCTGCAAAATTTAGGGATATGTTCGGCACTTACGGCCTTTGAGCAGAAAGGGATCTTTACCGTTCCACACCTGGTGTGACACGGGACCTCGGTTTTTGCAGTCTCGTCCGAAGGACCACCCCATTCAGTCGCCTCTTACGACAAGCAAGGGGTATTGAGGATCTATTCTAACCCAGAACAACACGGGATGCTATAGTTTACAATGGTAGTTAAACCTAGATGTAATCAAATACAGACTACGTCTCATTCATATTTGTGAAAACCAGCAACAAGCCTAGGTCTCTATTTCGGTCGTTGACTCTTCCTGTGTGTACCATTTAGGTTGTGAGTCCTTAACACAGGATATGTACGTAAAAATATATCACTTGCGCTCAGCCTGATGATGCGCGCTTTCATTTTACAGACCGATGCTGAGAGTCAAATTAATGATGTATTCCGGTGTAAAGAGAGATTCATACGACTACAACGGTATTTCCAGCCTAGTTACAGTCATGCAACTACTAAACAGAACAATGTTTTCAAATGTCGGACAGTCGAACTTGTTCCGGTTTTCTTTGGATAAAACCTTTATTCAGAATCCAATGAATTTGTGCACGACATAGCATCATTTGTAGACGGTAGAAAATCGGTATATTTAGACAGAGACAAACAAAGAGTCTCGTCCTCATTAACCGAGACTTCTCTGAAAAGATGAGATTACTTATTTGAACTCATGAATGAAATATAGTTTCTTCTTAATGAAACAAGGTAATGCACAGTATCTTACCTATCAATAACTATGAAGAAAACCCCTGTTTATCAATAGCTATTGAAAAGAGCGTTGTGCCCATTCAAAAGGTGTTACACAATCTATTCTTTAAAATTGTAGATTCTTCGGTTAATTCATAAAGCACCTAAGTAGAAAATAAAAAACACATGAACGAGTTATATTACCAGTCACGTGGATCACAAACTAAACTAAAGAGAAAGTAACATTTCCATATCCATTTAACAAAATTAAAAAAGAAAGTTACATTTTTATACTCACATAACACCAACCCAGTAGAGTCTGAAAAATTTTGTTTTAGCAATATTTTCTTTTTTTACTAGACCTGATCTAATCGGAGTGATAACCTCCGCGGGGCTCGGTACTGGGGTGTGTCTGTGTGGCTTAGATAAGAAAGACACGAGTTTATACATTATTCATGTTTCCTCCGAATAACAGTTACAGCTAAATAATAGTCTGAAATGAAAATATAAACCAAATTTCAAGGTAGAGAGTTTGATGTGACGTCACAAAGTATACAAATTAGCTCGTATGATTGGTACATAAATGTGAACAGTTATGAATAATTTTTAAACATTAAGAATTTTGACGAATTTGAAGAGCAACGTTTGAACATTGTAAAATTCTAATTATATTTTTAAAAATTCAAGTACTGAAAAAAAGGTTACAATACACAAACTAATTAATTCTGAAACTAAAAAGAATAATAATGAGTAAGTCGTTTTATCTATGTATAAATATGAAACTGCCCTTTTCCAGGAATGTCAACAGTATTTTATATATAGGCCAAGAATCTGATTTGCGATACTGTTAGAGCACATACATGAACAGAGATCTAAATATACGCTTCTGAATAGACAAGCCATAGATTAATAAAAATCAAGAATATTTTATTATGATACTTATCTGCATTTTCGTTACCACACGCCTATATCATCCTCTTTCAATGATTGAACAACTGATGAGAGATATAGAACATTGACACAAAACTAATTACCTATGAAGAATTATAAAAGCAAAAAGAAATACAGGGCTCAGTGGTCATGTGACATCATACTTGGACTTTCCGCACTTACTATTGAACTTAATTGTATATTGGCTGCGATTGATCTCTGAAAATATTGATGAACAGGGTATTTGACTAAACAAGAAATATCTAGATCTGCCCTTGCTGCACTGACATCCCCCATGGTTAGCACATGCAAACTAAAGTATATTGAAATTATTATCATATTCATATTACCTTTTATAATTCCTGATCCTGTTTTAAAGCATTCGTTGTGCTAATTGTGAACTACTAATACCAGTGACCTTGACGTTTGCCAGAGAGCCTTGGTTTATAGTCGCCTGATATCGTGCAACTTTTCTACTAAGATTAAACATCCAGTGTATCTCTATTGCAAAGTTATATTCAGGACAAAGATTTGTTTTTAACAGTAACCTTGCCCTATCCAGACGACATTGGTTTAGAGTAAATGAAACACCGTCGTCTGGTCATATTCACCATTTATACCAAGTCTGTGCCTCTAACGCACCCAAGTCAAATGAGTTTGAGAAGTTCATCATGCTCTAGACCAGTCTCCAACACTCTGCAACAAGTCAGTATCATGTTTTCATTTCATGAACGCGAAAACAACAGTTGATTGGCTCGACTTCAATGATGTAAAACAACAGTTGATTGGCTCGACTTCAATTATGTAAAACAACAGTTGATTGGCTCGACTTCAATGATGTAATTGCTATCGAAGAAGCATCACATCCAAACACTGCCCATTACAACAAAAAAATAGAGTAATATCTGTTAGACGTCCACAAAGGACATGCGAGATTGTTTTTATAGATGAAATCTTAGGAATCTGGGTACTGTGTATATACACTAGTAATTCCCATTGATTAAAAGCTACAGCATTGGACTCAAGCCAGTTGACTGTTGTTTGTGTGTCATGTAAGGAAGACAAGCGTGTGTGTTATAGTGGATTGGAAACTGTGCTAGAAGAAAACAGGCCAGTTCGACAAAGACAGAATCTTAAACATCTTCATCTCAAAAACAACAAGCCACAAGATGTGGTATTAGATATGTAAATCTAATTTATGTAAAGTACGTGCATGTCTCACATATTTTACATATATACAAATATTTACATTTCCAATGTTGTCTTTGATCTCTATAACTTGTAGATGATAGCTATTTCCTCTAAACGCTGCAGTTGTAAACAATGTAGGTATGAATCTCAATAAATATAGTGCGTCAATTTTAACGGCTGGAAATTCCGACAGAAGGATTGAATATTGTTTAACGTCCCTCTCGAGAATATTTCATTCATATGGAGACGTCACCACTGCCGGTGAAGGGCTGCAAAATTTAGGCCTATACTCGGCGCTATTGGCCGTTGAGCAAGGAGGGTTCTTTATCGTGCCACACCTGCTGTGACACGGGACCTCGGTTTTTGCGGTCTCATCCGAAGGACCACCCCATTTAGTCGCCTTCTACGACAAGCAAGGGGTACTGAGGACCTATTCTAACCCGGCTCCAAGCAGAATGTAAATGCATATAGAAAAAAATACATGAGGATATGAACTGCGACGCTTATAAGCACTTCATGAAGTAAGCTGGCGTGAAGCATTGTAGTTCATATTCCAATATAACGGTATTTTCAAAAATAAAATTTATTTCCAAAGTATGTCCACTAAAAGAGTGCACTCTCATGGAAATTCCATATGTAAAATTTATACGGTACCAATTTTGATGCACCAGATGCGCATTTCGACAAATAATGTCTCTTCAGTGATGCTCAAGCCGAAATTTTGGAAATCCGAAATAATAGCAATCTTATAAGAGCTAAAAGGAAAACTAGAGTGCCAAAAAAAACTGAAGCCAAATTCGTCCAAGGGTCAGAGCTATGCATGAGGGAGATATCATCCTTAATTTTGAAATGAATTTCTAAATTTTATCCCAGCAATTAAATCTTCATCCGTATTTTCAAGCTAGTAACGAAGTACATATCTATACTTAAAGCTGTATGACCCGATGTTCATGAATTATTTCTGTACATAATTACTTTACTTTATAAAGTTATTAACTTTTCCTTAATTACATGCTTGAAAACATCTGCATGTAAAAGAAAACAGTGATAATATTATTTAGAAAGTAAATATAGTGTGGTACATATATAAATCATCCCATAATTAGAAGTCTATAAATAGACCCACGCGCGTCAGGGGAATCCCAACATGATGTATTATTTCATACGCAACTGTCTAGTTTTAAGGCTGAAAGAGCGTAAAACAACGAATTACTAAGAGGTATTTGATATTTTTATTTCTATTAAACTTGTGGCACGGTACTGTTATAACAAAATACACAGCTTTACACAGATAAGACCACCGATGATCTGAAAGTTTGAACTGGTCACTTGACTGTCACTTGAAATGGCAGAGTGACGCGGTTATTTGTAAACATCGATTTAAAATCAAATAATTTGGGTTAAAACAGGTGAAATAATGTATGATATGTCATACAGCCTCATAACTACATACGTGTGATGATTTAATAGCGTTTTTACGAGATGGAAAACAATATTGTAATTCGGATCATACAGCTTTAAAAATTAACAAATTTGCCAATAAACTCCGAAACGCTTGCTCCAGAGTTACTGCTTGCACCTTTAATATAGTTTCATATGTGAGGTGAAGTCCGTAAGCTGTAATAGAATTTTACTTGATTAGTAAATATCGTAAGCTTAATTTAAAACCTAATTTTGTTTTTGATAAACTACTCTAAAAAAGCAAAAATGAGAGTAAAGTGGCGAATCTAAGCCAGTTTTCTTTCCTTTCTTTTTTTAAAAAAAAAAATGATAACTTAAGATAATCCGAAATGAGATTAATCCATTATCTATTCATGCTTTATTTTAATCTTATAGAGAAATAAGTTTTGATAATTGTTGAATGAATAAAATATGCCTGTTCGTTTCTTCAATCCGTGATTTTAGTCATGAAAATTTCCAGACCGAAGCGAGGCAACATCATAGACACTTAAATTAAGTCTACAACCAATCGCACATTCTCGGGCCCTTCGGGCAAGCCGAGATGTTGCGATTGGTTTACAACATGATTAGCATAAAATTGTGTAGGTGTTCTGTGTTGATTATACATTTATTAGATTTTACTAGGCCCATATTTATCATGAATAATTACGTGTGTGTATATATATATATATATATATATATAATTCAACGAAAGACACCCCCAAGACCAACGATCTTAAAATTGCAGTCTCATGTTCTGGATTCGATACCGTCAAATGACTAGCAAGATGAGCATTCTCTCGACCGAGATACATTTCTATACACAAGCTAGATGTCAAAGAAAAAGTAATCGAAGAAGGACAAGAATAGGGGAATATATTAAAAGAAATGGACCTCAACTTGCAAAACGGACGTTTTTCGCTCATACTGTTTAGCCCGGTGACCTCAGTGTGTCGGCAACTTCTAGGAGTTTTAGGGTTATGAAATTTGGTATATCCTTTCTTATTGTTTCCATCACGAAAATCACTGAGGAACATATTTCCTTGGTTTGTTCAGTCGATAAAGATTGTTAAATGTTCGGATATTGCCTAAGAATGGATACACTAAAACGCCTGTGTAACAACTCGGATACGGGATATATCCCCAAGCAAAATCTTTCGTCGGTTCTTTCCATAAATCTCACTACCCGATTTTGTCATAATGTATGATTTAGATATATTTGCAATTGCTTAACATTTCTTTGTTCTTTCAGTGCCTCTTACAACATATGCGTGAGGTCGGTAGAAATCATTATGAAGTTCTAACTCAACGACTATCTTCGCCTTTCATTCATCTATTTTTCTATCTGTTGCCGAAAGCAAAAGTGTTTCCAGTATAAAGGAAACATTTCCGTTCGCATTGGGTATAAATTAAAATACATTCTTGGAGCATGTCGTTTGTACATAGTTGCATATTCATGTTCAAAGCTGAATTCATGACGGGTTACAAATACAAAGAATCTCTGGAGGTATTCTTCTAGACTTCTTTCTGTAATGATAAAACATTTTGTAACCCTCATGAAAGGGCTTTAAATTTCCAACGCAGTAAACTTTATCTCACACTTCTGTGAGTAAATTGTGTTTAGTAATCTTGGGACTATTCCGATTTGTCATATAGATTACTCTATAATGCTACTCTTTAAACCTTCTTGTTTTCATATGGAAAGGTGAAGATAACGAACAGTGATATATGAAAGCGATGCGATAACTATGATGTATGATCACGAGTCACGGAATTTGAAGTTTCGTCTTCTGACATTCGTTTGTGTTTCATGTTGCTATTATGTTTGCTCCATATCATCAATTCTTCATTTTCGTGCCTTGAGATATTCTTTCCGGGTACCTGTAAAGTGCGAAACGAAATCGAAACGAAACGAAATCTACCGAAACGAAACGAAACCCACCGAAACGAAACGAAACCCACCGAAACGAAACGAAACCTACCGAAACGAAACAGACTGTATAATCGAACTCTTTTAATTATAATAATTAAAAATGGTATCTTAGGCCCTTGTTAAAGTTTACACATATAAATAAAATTCGCCTCCCCTTTGATGTAGGCTTTCGGCTTGACTGATACAAAGTTTTAAAAGTTGGAAAGGGGGGGGGGGGGGGGGGGGGTAAGCACAAAGTACATAAATATCATGTGCAATTAGCTTCGGATCCATAAATTTCAGAACGGAAGGTTACAGTCTCACAGGTCAGAGGTCTGGGGAAACACACTAAACGAGGGATGGGGTCGTCGGCGTTGGATCCGCTTTTGGACATAAATACATGTTTCAGTATTTTTTGCTCTAAAGACAAATATATGTATACATGTAGATATTGTGTATTTGTATGTAGTATATCAAACGGTGGATTCTGAATATGCCCTCCCGTTCTCTTTGTGATTTCTGCTTAAAATTCCCTCGTTCTTAAGCCTTTTCAGTTTACAAAATGCCGACCTCCTCCTAATATTATTGCATTAAAAAAATTCCGTTTTCCGTCCCGTTTTCAATTCCCGTCTTAGCAACACCCCAAATGTATAGAGTTTTTCCATTATTGAAAGTACTCGCACCTCAGCAGTTAGAAATAAAATAAGAGGTTAAGAGCTCTTCCTGCTTTCAATTTTCTCATTCATGAGCTTCTTCAAACAATGTATCTATGTCCAAAGGCGGATCCAACGTCGGCGATCCCACTCCTCGTATAATGTGTTTCCCCAGATCTCTGAGACTGTAACCCTCGGTTCTGAAATTTATGGATCCAAAACTAATTGTACATGGTATTTAATTAACTACGGATATGTACTTTGTGCTTACCCCCCCCCCCCTTTCCAACTTTTAAAACTTTGTAACAGTCAAGCCGTAAGCCTACATCAAAGGGGAGGCGAATTTTATATGTGGTAACTTTCACAGGGGCCTAAGATACCATTTTTAATTATTATATTTAAAAGAGTTCGGTTATACAATCTGTTTCGTTTCGTTTCGGTGGGTTTCGTTTCGTTTCGGTAGATTTCGTTTCGTTTCGGTAGATTTCGTTTCGATTTCGTTTCGCACTTTACAGGTACCCTATTCTTTCCTCCGGTTAACATTAACATCAGTAATTTTGGCAAATTTCCACATATAACCAATATGTTATTAGCGCAACTGAAACACCAGTGGCATATTCACAGGAATTCCTCTCTTCTTGGTTTTAATCTGATGCTTTTTAAAACATTACGAAACGGGTTTTTGAATTTCTGCCTTTTTCTCCAACAGTTTTTGAAGACACCTCATACTCAATTATTGATTTAATTATTGACTCAATTATTGATGTTCCTCTCCGTTTGATATTGTCAACAAAAGAAGAAGCATTGGTGTTTTCTTTTCGTTAAAGATATGTTCTCTTTTGGTGTACCTTCTACCACTCCGGAACGACCTTCTCTATACCACTTTCCCCAATGTGTCTGCGAGACAGCAAACTGCGTATTTTGACGATCTTTCGCGAGCGTACATTCGTTCTTTTTTTATAGAAAGAATCCTGCTTTATTATGTCTTCAGACTACTCTGCTGAATTTGTGTATAGAATCTTGGTTTAGGCTTTTTAAAATGTTTCTATCAATGATTATATCTCTTAAGTGATTCTCCCTGTTAATGTCCTTCATTCTTCACCAAACGTTTGTCTGCCATTGATAAAATGTTTGTCGTTTCATTTCCCCCAGACCTTTTCTCAAGAGCCTCAGTAAGAATTTAGACAATTCGTGGTTTCTTGGGGGTTTTTTTTGTTGTTGTTTTTTTTGTTTTGTTTTTTGGTTTTTTTTGGGTTTTTTTTTGTTTTTGTTTTTTTTTGCATTTCAGGTACCTTCGACATTTAATGAAAGCATTTTACTGTTAGTTATCTTCACCTTTCATGGAACTCTTTGCAGAATAATATAGTTTGGTTTTTTTATTTGGTTTGTTTGGTTTTTTTTTTTTGGTTTTTTTTTTTTGCATTTCAGGTACCTTCGACATTTAATGAAAGCATTTTACTGTTCGTTATCTTCACCTTTCATGGAACTCTTTGCAGAATAATATAGTCTCTATGAAAGTAATAAAATTTTGTCGCCGTGTAGTACATCACAATAATAGTACATATTTCCGTGACACTTTTCATTGCGTCGCATTGAATTTAACACCACGACTTATAACAATATCTTTAACCATTGAGGTATGGCTGCTAATGTCACAGTTCGGGTTATAGGTGATCCTTTAGAAATATACATTTGATGCAGCATCTGAAATACTTAATTCATTTATTACCTATTGGCTAATTACGTTGTTGTGTCGTCTGTACTGTTTTTGGCGGGAAGAAACACGAAAGTGGAAACATTTTAATACTGATACAAGTTTGTTACAGAAACACTACTACATAATGAGATAGGACTAAATCATGCACACTACACTCGAAATACCCGCAAAAGCATTGCCGTTAGTAACAACCTGCTGACATTGAACGCTACTGAAGGACGTTTTCTTTTTCAATATCATGTCATTCATTTTACCTTTGAACTGTAGATGACGAGGACGAGACACTGCATATGTATCTTACTACTCATGAATTATTTAGATAAATATATAAAATGGTCCATATTTATTTGAAAGAAAGTCAGAGTTCAATGTTTGAAGCTAAGGAATGTTAGTATCGTGAAAATGTTATAGTAAAAACAGTGTTTATATAATGGAAGATTAATGTCGTATTCCGTTTTGTTTATTTTTTTGTTAAAAAGAACAAAAGTTTTAAAAGTTTATCTTGTATGAGGTACTTGCTCAAGAGAAAACATGTGAATTAAGGAACCACACTCAATTGTAGAACGGCACCGTATAAACGAGGTAAAATCTCCTCCGGTATGTCTTTTAGAATTGTTCGAAAAATAGATATCTAGGTATCACAATATTGTTTGAAATTTTGAATAACTAAGCCGATAAAACGATTTCCCCTCACGGAAATTTCGAGAGCATTCTCTAGAAAAGGGGATATTTTTAATAGTAGATTTATTCCATCAAAGTAAAACTAACCATACTAGTGAAAAACGGGTCAAACCACACTATTATGCAGATTCGCCCTCGGATTGTTTGCCACACATTCGTGCGCGTACAACCGCAATCGAAACTGTATCACGCAATTCGGAAATTAGAAATAGGGGCCGGTGTATGGTAATTGGAAATCCCACCTCTCACAATCCATGTATTTCTATATTACAATACTGAATGTGACTAAACTTGATGGTATTTTCATGAAATAATGTGCTTTTAAATGTATTTCCAGAGAAAAGGGTCAAGATAACGAACAGTGATCAATTCCACAACTCCTGGCTTTGCCTCAAATTATCCCTTCAGATATTGTATAAGAATTTTCCCAATATGTTTTTCGTTTTAATTTTGAAAATAAGCTTGTGGAAAGTCAATCGGGTATTCAATTATTTTTTATTTTACATTTTTAATAAAAATTGAGTTAATGAATCGAAACTACTTTGTGCATCATGGTAAAGATGTAAGACGAGATTCAGGTCTTTCGTCGTCAATCATCATTAAATGCAAAGCATCTACATATGCAATGATATGACGAAGAGCTCCGCAAGGCGAGACATATCCCCTCGCATTTGACATCTACACAGGGGCGTCGGCAAGTATTTGACATTGGGGAGGCGAACTGGATCAAAACGGGGGGTCTAACTAACATGTTTGTACTTTAATAAATTCAGTTTACCACCTGAATCTTGATATCTGTTTCCTATTCTGTCAATGTCGTAAAGACACATCCTGTTAATATTTAAAAGCCAGACCCCAGTATCCTGTAACAAACTCAGACTTCATTACTTTTGAACTGAAGCTCTTAATTTGCAGACACTAGAAATTTGATGAAGCAATATTGAATAACAATTTCATTTTGAAATCATTGACTTATCAATCATTTCATCGCAATATTGTGATTTTGAATTAAGCTTACTTGCGGGCTTTTAATATTCCTCTTATACTTTTAATCCATTCTGGCAATGTATCAAGCTCTTTTATATATTTGACCCATCGTCTGGCATAATCTTTGACAGAATTCATAGTAGAGATGAAGTTCAGTCGCCAATTGAAAGACCGAGGTTCTCTGTATTTAGGATCTTTTAAATACTAGTAAGTGATTTGAGGTCCTCATTTTCAACTATAACATCACTAGTAATGACCTGTCCAGCTGGACGATAGTTGAAAGAAGACAAAGAATAAGAACACGTAGGTGAATTAAGTATAAGATGGTCTATATATAGGCACTGCAACGTTTGTTTATGATTAAAAAGCTGCTAAATATGAAAAACGTGACATCTTATCAGAATGGATAAAAAATACAATCGAAATATTGAAGTCTCGTATCTAACAAATTAAAACAAACGTGCGTACCATCTACCTTTCTGTGTTTTAAAAAAGTAAACAAGATTAGATACAAGATTGTAAGTTACAAAATGTACATGAGGAATATATTTTGGTTCCAGATGACAAAGCTTGTAACATTTTCTTTGTTTGTAAGGCGCATTATTACAACTGTATTTTAAACGAACTTGGCTTCAATTTCACACTGGTAATCCAACTAATACTCCACATTCCCTTTCCAAGGACGAACTTTTTCAGAATAATGTTTCAATTTTAAACACAACTTTATGACAAACGGGATGATTTCAGCTTTTTCATCGTCAACCTCCCATATTTATGTAGCAATATTCCATTATCACCTGCATATGGTGTGTGTATTTCTCAACTGATTCGATACGCAAGAGCTTGTTTAGCGTATGATCAGTTTTAAAATCGAGGCAGGCTACTGAAAAACAAGTTGATAGTGCAGGACTTTTAACAGTCTCGTTTAAAGTCAGCATTTTGTAAATTCTATGGTCGTTATAACGATCTAGCTTGCCAACACAACCCATTATTGGGTCAAATACTATCTGATGTGTTTCATACCGATTGTTAGGCCATTCTTGGCACACTGATTTTGACTACAGATAACTCTGTTTACCTGATCAAGATATAGGGCTCACGGCGGGTGTGGCCGGTCGACAGGGGATGCTTACTCCTCCTAGACAACTGATCCCACCTCTGGTATATCCAGGGGCCCGTGTTTGCCCAACTCTCTACTTTGTATTGCTTATAGGAGTTATGAGTCAGATTGATCACTGTTCGTTATCTTCACCTTTCATACCCCTGTCAATGGAACAATTGAATACGAATTACAGTACCAATATTGGATTCCTAAACTACACAAAATTCCTCACAAACACAAATACATTGTTGGATCCAATATATGTTCTACCAAGCCCCTATCTTGGATCCTCACGAAAATATATTTGCTCTGAAGGAGAATCTACAAATGTATTGAACCACAACGTGTGAAAGATGTGGTGTAAATCAAATGTGGATTTTCAAAATTTCCAAACACCTTTTAGTAAATTTGAAATCACAATATTTCCCTATATCAACAACATCAAAATATAACACTTTTCAACGCTCTGCACGACCATTCCACAAGATCAATTAAAGTCAAGATTTTAGACATCATAGGCAGATGTTTCTTTAATAAAATTGAACATATGTACTTGATAAAACACCTCTCTGATTCTACGCACAAGTACTCTTAAGTTGATATTAAAAAGAGACTGGATTTCTTCACTGACAATATTTATGTAGTTCTTGGCGATCCCGTTTTCCAACAATTTGTTGAAATTTCGAAGGGCACAAATTGTGTTCCATTATTACTTACTTAATCCTCTTCGTGCATGTCTGCACATAAGGCTGAAATCAGCTTCCGCCACACTTGTTCCATTATTAACTGACCTGTTTTTGGATTCTTATGAGGGAGAATTTATTCAATAGCTACACGATCAGAAAAATCTCTTTCTGTGGCCTTCAACTTGGTATTTAGATATATCGACCTTTTATTTATCAACAATACACATTTTCATTCATATGTTGATTCGATAATTATATTCCAGTGAACTCGAAATATGAGACACTATATAGTCTTCCACATCTGCTTCTTACTTGGATATTTTCTTGAACATAAATATCAGAGGCAAATTAACAACACAACTTCATGAACAACGAGATGACTTCAACTTTTCCATTGTCTACTTCCCATGTTTGTATAGCAATATTCGATTATAGCCTGCACAAATAAGTAGATGTTACAGGATTTTCAACAGTCTCATTTAAAGTCAGCATTTCGGAAATTCTACGGTCGTTATAATGATGTAATTTGCAAATACAAAACATCACTAGGTCCACTGCTACTTAACGTGTTTCATAACAGACCGCAGAAGCCGAGGTCCCTTGTCACAAAAGGTGTGGCACGATTAAAATCCCCCTGCTCAAAGGCCGCAAGGGCAAAGCATAGGCCTAAATTTTGCAGCCCTTCACCGGCAATGGTGACGTCTTCGTATGAGTGAAAGATTCTCCAAAGGGACGTTAAACAATATCATATCAATCATTCAATCATACCAATTGTTTGGTAATTCTTTACGCACCGATTTCGACTACGGATTACTCCGTTTACCTGATCAAGATATACGAATAAAGGCAGGTGTGACCGGTCAACAGGGGATTATTACTCCTCCTAAGCGCCTGATCCCACCTGTGATGGTCCAGGAGTCCGTGTTTGCCCTTCTCTTTATGTCGTATCTTTGATAAGATTTTTGAGATCAATCACTGTTCGTTATCCTCACTTGTTTATCTACCTGTCACGTTAGGTTAATACTTAAGAGATCACTTCGCAAGCGGGAAGTCAGGCATTGGTTGTCGATTCTGGTGCCGCTTCAACCAAAGACAGTGATTGTTCCTTCTTCATGCGCCTGGCATTACATGTAGAAGCAAAGGTCCTTTCGATAGGACCTTAAATGGGAGGTTCCATGACCTTGAGCACCATAAACAAGTTTCAAAAAACCTCAGTTACTTCACAGAATGTTAGCGACAAGTCCTTGGTATAGGCATAATATAGAGAAAAGAAGTAGCATTGGAGAATCTGAACATGCAACTTTGATGTATCCAAACACAATTTTAAACACATGGTCAAGTCACAGATCAGAGATGGGAAAATATTTTTGAATAATTTCTTTTTTATTTTTACAAGTTTTTTCGGTATGCTTCAATACTGTACAGCAAGTGACCACAGGAGAGAATGAAATGTATGTGTGATTGATTGTCCGTTTGTTTATTTGTCTGTGTGATTATATTGTATGTGTCAAAAAACAAATAAATTATAAAAGAAAAAAAAAGTCACAAATTTTAAAATTTCTGAATTTGATATTTCAGACTTCCTATATTGCCCCAAAATAATTCCTGTAGAAATCACAAGTTGATCTAAATATGACATGTTTACATATCTCCGTGTTTGTCCAATTATCTATTTTGTATTGCTTATAGGAGTTATGAGATTGATCAGTGTTCGTTATCTTCACCTTGCATGTTTTAAGGTCATATCAGTAAGTTACGAAGAATACCACTTCTTGAACTCCTAAAAAAATCAATGTTTCCGAAGCTGTCAGAACAGATTTTAGATTTCACACGAGTAATCCCCAGTCCAGAACCAGAGTTCGATTCTCGCGCTGCGTCAGACTTGAACGTTTAACATAGTGACAGTTCCTTTCCCTAACAGCTCGGTATTAGAATGACCTATCTTTCGGATATGACCTTAAAAAACAAAGGTATCGTGTCACATTTAGCGCGGCACTAAAAACGAATGACCTGTGTCAGGGCACGATTGGCGTTCACGCGAGAAAGAATCGTAGGCGCCATGCATAAGTCAAAATTTGTAACACATCACCTAAAAGTCGCAGTTCATTGATACCAATTATCGTTTAATGTTTTATCTGGACAATTCGACCAGTAAAACATTTAAATTATATGGCAGACAGTCCAGTCTCAAGTGCTTCCCAAGTATCTTTCGTGTCAAAACGTGTCTCCAAAATTGTTCTATTTTTAAAAGATTGGGACATTACTACGTCATCTTTTTCATCAATTATAAGCTACAATATTGGATTCGAAACAGTGGTATTTTTTTTATTCACGAAAAAAAAATGAAAGAAAGACTGAATATCTCTGTAATGTAATGTACTTTTGATTCCGCCTTCTTGCTCTCTGTTCTCAATGACTCATATTTAAAATCAAGAATGGCAATTCATAGTCTTAATCGATCACAGTACGAAAGTGCAACCCTGAAAGACTTGACAAATTCCTTGTAAATTGGGCACCAAGGTATCCTAGAACCCCCCACCCCCATACGCATGGTAGTGCCAAGTAATTAGACATGCATGGTGCATAGTCACAAGGGTTCTTTATCGGTTGCACAAACACTGGGCATTCGATGCATATGTGAGAGGCTTTTCCCAAGCCAAGTGATTGTCACCCCCCCCCCCCCCCCCTTCTCAGAAGTACTAGCATTATAATAAGTTATTAAAAGTTTCTTACATGCATTTGTCAAGGATACGGTGGTAGCCATCATTTTGTATTTTTGAAGCTCTGGGTTTGTTTGCCATGTGCATGATTTGTGTGGCTGTTTTTTATGTGCCACCTTTTTCGCTATGGTGTTTTTTTTATTGTGACTTTTAGTTTTGTTTTGTGGCCGATAAGTCTTGGAATGTATGGTAAATATTTGTGAAAAACTTCATCCCAATTGCTAAGTTTTACGTAAAATGTTGCTGGGATGAAGTGTTTTGAGTTTATTTTCAATGTATCATATTTTCTTTAAACTTACTTTCCAGCTTTGCTTCGTCATTTATTATTAGATGAAATAAATGACTTCCAACCACACATCTCACACAACGGAGTTAAAAAAAAATAGTTGCAGAAATGGCAGCCCATAAAGAAAGGTTTGTGAAAACTTCTACAAGTATAAAGGGTTGTTTTTTTTATACCAGTGCCCAACACATGCCGTGAAAACTGGTAATATACTAACTGCAAAACTGTGTTCTCTGAGAAAATATTGGGATCAGAGAGCTACAGATCCACCCCTCATAAAAACCTTCGATTTACAGCGCACAAAAAATGCGCACGGTTGAGGTTTTACATCGCTATAATCTTGCATCTTCAAAAATTTAGAGTTCATATCACCTCTAGATAAACTATATTTTTTCCTTTCTATTAATTATTCGTGTTTATAATAAATTAAAACAGAATAGAATATTATGAATAAATACCAAGCGCAACAGGATTCGAAGACTGGCTATCTAACATGGCTTACGTCAACAAACGAAATCATTTGAAGTTGGGAGTTTTCGAGTCGTATGAGGCTTTAATGAATATCTGAAGGTATGTTTGGACACAAGTATAGTTAAAAAAATATGTTATGCCTCAACCGTGCGCATTTTTTCTTTCTGTGCGCCGTAAATCGAAGGTTTTTATAAGAGGTGGGCATGTAGCTCTCTGATCCGTCCCAATATTTTCTCAGAGAGCTACAGTTCTGCAGCTAGTAATATACATACTAACAAAAGCTATATAGTGATTTAACAGATCCTATACTAGATTTTTCTAAACAGATGAACACAAAGAAATTTGAATTGTTTTACTGATTTATTTAAATATCATTACATATATCCCATAAATACATCACATTTCTCCCACACATCTATTTTTTCTACCATGCTGTCTCCTTTTAAACTACACTCTGTAGTTTTTTAGATCACCTTGCACTCATAAACCAAATGAAAAGTAAAAACTCTTCGTAATATGTTTTACATAATTTCTGTCCTTGTAGCTAGACAATGCCCATTTGTCTAGATTTTGTTGTTGTTATTTTGGATATGCATAGTGCAATATCCTTTCTAGAAATATAGGTTATTTGCATTTCTTGTTTCAAGTTTATCGTTTTGTAGGTTGGATACATTTCACGTGATTATTATTTTATATCAATCGCAGAAACTCTGAAAAGAAACAGATATATTGCGGTCCTCTTTTGACTCTGAAAATCCGAAATACTATTCATACTATTGGTTATAAACATAAAAACAAGATTAATCAATCATCTGCTATAAAGGAGACATTTTTTTCATACTCTGAGATGCTACTTCAAAGTAATAAAAACAAATACAGAATAGAATCATACTTTCACTGAATAGAATCATACTTTCACTTTCACTGAATAGAATCTTACTTTCACTTTCAGTGTATTGAAGTTTTAAATCTGAGTCAATGTCTGAGATAGTAGCATTTTTTTCTTTTAATTTTTCAGATTCATGATCAAATTAAGTCAATTAAAACTTCAATATCCCCCTATCCAAATGAGAGTTTCTTTTATAACAAATGGCAATCCTTTCAGTATACTGTTTACACCAAAATGAGAAGAAATTCACATGACTTGATCACATGATGATGTGGTGTTGCCTCATTTCAGTAGTGACCATTTAATCTGTTCTTTTGCACTCTGCAGAACCTGAAAACAAACAGAAGATTTAATCAAATCTAACTACACTTGGTCTGATGATATCATATCATGAAGAGCATATATTGATGTTGTACATATTTTTTTGTGGATAAAAATGATTGTGCAATAATATCAATATTGTGTATATATATATATTTCATAATTGTTCATTTCAGTTAATCTTTATCAAGGAGTAAAAAATACCCATCTTTTGGGCAAATGATAAACAACTGACTAAAACTGCTGTTGAAAAGGTAAATATAAAAATATATAAACACAAAATGGATGTCAAGTAGCGGAATGACATGAACCCCAAATGGACAGTGACAAAAGCAAATCATTACCACAGATACAAGCATGCAAAAAAGTTTTCATAAACATGATAAAATTTGCCTTCCACTCATTACCTGAAAACTTTGGAAACTGAAAACACACCCAGGCACTGGTGTGTACAATGGGACCCATGTACAACATTTGCATGTGCCTCCATACCCCTGATCAAACTCACTTAATCAGCCTGTTTAACACTTTCAAAAGTGCATGTGCACCAAAAGTAATCAATCAATTATTCAGATCTCTTTTTTTTCCAGAAATTCCCCATTGTACAAATTCATAATTCCCCAAAAACTGATGATTTCTAAAATCAGTATGATGGAATTTGTCAGAAGTTACGAGAGGCACCTTCTTGTGTATGCATGATATCATATTATGCAGTGGCCTTGTCATAATTAATGTATAACACTGCCAACTTAAACAATACTTTCAACAATTTTGACATAAATCAAATTACCATGGGTTCACCTTGATTAAAAGTTCAATTCCTATATGTGTCAAAACAGTCATTAGTTTGCATGCTAAATATCCTAATAAACAATTTACACCGGCATTGGATGCACTGCTCATGGCCACCAACTCTGATCAAATCAAAAACCCAAGAGTAAAAGGGAAATTTAGCTCAATTTTCATACCATCAAATTCTACATGTTTCAGGCATTTTTAAGGTGCCAGATATACAGACTTTCAGCATAAGCTTATTATAGGACATGCCACTTTGTACAGACAAAGCGCAATCCAACTCATCCAGATAAAGGGCAATCCACCTCATACAGACACAGGGCAATCCATCTAATACAGACACAAGGCAATCCAACTCATCCAGATAAAGGGCAATCCACCTCATACAGACACAGGGCAATCCACCTCATCCAGATAAAGGGCAATCCAACTCATCCAGATAAAGGGCAATCCACCTCATACAGACACAGGGCAATCCAACTCATCCAGATAAAGGGCAATCCAACTCATCCAGATAAAGGACAATCCATCTAGTACAAAGGACGATCCAACTCATCCAGATAAAGGACAATCCACTTCATACAAAGGGCATGCCACTTCATACAGACATCACACAAAGTGCAATCTTCCTCATACAAAAGGCAATCCACTTCATACAGATAAAGGGCAAGCCATTTCATAGAGACAAAGGGCAATCCATCTAGTACAGACAAAGGGCAATCCACTTCATACAGATAAAGCGCAAGCCATTTCATAGAGACAAAGGGTATGCCACATTGTACAAATAAAAACAAAATTGCATCTCAAATGTACCATTACAGAAAATGTCATTTATACATTTATAATGTACCAATAGAGAACATGCCATTTGTAATATACCAAGAGAGAATATAATATTTGTTTTAAATCCCTCAAGAATGTTTCACTCAAATTCATATGTTACCAGCTGTAGGTGAAGCGAAACAAATTAATCTGAACCTGTGCATGATGCTCAGGGCTATAGTAATGAGGATTCTTTAATTCATTTAGACATGTGCATGATGCTCAGGGCTATATCAATGAGGATGCTTTAATTCATTTAGACATGTGCCTGATGCTCAGGGTTATGGTAGTGAGGATCTTTATTGTCCCAACACCTACTGCAACATGGGTTTTAAAGGTCTCATCTGAAAGACCCGAGACTCACTTTTAAATGCCAAGTGATTGGCAAAGGAGCAGTCACTACTACCCCAATCTAATTAAAATCAGATCCTAGAATACGCTCACAATTGCTACAATAGGATCTGACATAACCCCATAAAAACGTACGATATGAAATACACCCAAATTATATTAATTGTGAATTCCGATTTATGTATGAATAGGGATGGCTATGATTTGAATAGTTTTCAAAATGGTTTACTTAAATAATGCGAGGAATATAACGCCAGTCGATGTAAACGGTGCATTGTGATGTCGCATCTAGCTGTGATGTGTTTTCTTTCAAACCAAACAATCGCAGCCACTTTCCTTGAATTGTGAACACCGACGATTTCAAAGCCAACACGCTGATTGGCTGACATAAAGTTCATCTGAACATGACCCCTAATCGGGTTATGTCAGATCTACTTACGCAGAGTATATGGCGCAGATCCAAGAAGTCTGATTTTAATTAGATTGTCACTACCCATTTTTACATCATAAGCGTACGAGTGGGGCTCAAACAAATGACCTCCACCTCTGGAAGCAAATGATTTAATTGAGCCATCACTACTGGTGCTACAAGTCAAATAAACCTTCATAATGTCCTAGGATCCTTGACCCAAGAAGTTCTTTTGATAAGTACTTTAATCCTCATCATTGCGGTGTACTCGGCAAATCATAACAACGACACATTTTCACTATTTGATCCATTAAACAGTATCCTAGCACCAGAACCTCTCATGCAAGGGCCATAATTTTCACAATTTTGTTAGAAGGTTATCTTAACTATTATTGCAATGTACTTTAATAGTTTTGTTGTTTGATAAAGAAAACACAATTAGTGTCAAGAATTTCACACTTTTGGTAAGACTTATTAGATTATGTATTACCCAATCCGATTGTTTGGTGTACAGGAGTTAAGAATATATGTAAAGAAATAATGAATTCTTATTATATAAACCATACTTGTCCACCTTAGAACAAGAACCCCTAACTTAGGAGTCATGCATTTCACAAGTTTGGTAGAAGCATCCTTGCTCATAATGACTATACACACAACCTGTCTGAAAGATGTCCCTGAGTATAGCAGAAAATACCTAAAGATTAATACATAATTCATACAAATGACCCTACCCCTAGACCCAAAACATTCAATGAACATGAAATCGACATTTATTTCCCTTCCTGCATACATGTAGATGCTCGATCCTTACCAAAAATTCAATAAAAATGGTTACCCTGGTAAGAACTTTTTGAAAAGAAGTTGGTTATTTTCAAATTTCACAGAGCAAATATAGGCAAAACTAAATACATGCAGTTAGGTCATAGGAGTGGCTAAGGTGACCTAACTAATGCAAATATTTTCAACATACCAAGCCATCTAAATTGCAATAGAAAACAAAATGATTATAAGGGAACCTCTCTTTTCAAAGGGAGATTACCCCTAAAATGGACCAAATGATGAACTCTCTTAAATGGACAAATAAAATATAAGCCACCTTAAATGGACCAATTAATAGTCAAAATGAAGCACATTAACAGCATATGAATGAATACTTAAGTGGATTATAAACAGCACTGTACATGGCACTGTGATTAAACATTGTTCAATCATATGTGAGTTTAGTTTACAATTTCCACCAAATATCAAAAATGTAATTTATGTTTATTTCTTTCACACATGCAAAAGCACTAGTTCATTTAGAGGAAGTCTAGATAATTAAATGCATAGGGACTATCTTTTATCTCAAAAATGATATCACAATATTTTGCAAGAACTCCAAAAAACAAATTTGTAGTATTAATTCTGAGTTATCTATAGCGACAGTGCTTTGAAATTGAAGTCATTTTGACGTTTTAGCCCTTTATAAATTTTTTGTCTGGAGGACTATATATATTAAACTGGTACTCCAATGATTAGTGGCTACACACAAACATAAGTCAACAGGGTACCAGTTTAGGCAAATGAGAACAGAGAATTATTTTGTAATTACTATCGTATCCAATGTGTTTGTAAACATTCTGAAGAACTTTTTGTGGTTTTCTAGTTATGGTCTTAAATTTCGCCACCTTTTTGGAACATGCTAAATTTCACCAATATCTTAGACCCTATGCCTTTAATAATCTACATTTCAAAGATGTGCTAAGCCTTAATACGGCATTGAATTCTCATTTTAAGAATCTATTTAAAAATGTGTTTTTATAACAATAGGAAATTAAATACAGCTAATGATTTATTTCACAAATTAGTCATTACATAAAAAAATGTTTAAAATGAAACTACCTTTTTTTTCTCCCTAATTACAGAAAGAAGGTCATTTGTGTGTAATGGTGATTGTAATTTCCTGCCTTCAAACTGTATCATTAATTATCTCCAACAGATACTGGTCATTTATTTACATACAGCTGACAGGAATTCCACCTCAAAGACAGCTTCCAGTCAACTGGTGACAAATTTCCCAGAGACCCCTCACAATGAATCTCCTGTCACCAGTCTAGGTCCCGGCTAATTTGTTGCTGATTCGGTGAGAAATCACACTAAAAGTCACCTTTTTTTGGTGGGAAATTTGTCTTTGAAAACTGTTCCAAATAAGAAATTAAGTTGTGTTCATTAGGATTTTGGGAGGCTTTTATGACTGAAATTTCCGTTGACGGTGTGCTAACGATTCCAATATGTAAATGATCCCCCACACATAGTTTCATTATTGTTTATACATATCCGGCACTTACGACAAAAAGGCTCCAAGAATTACCACAGCAAAAATGAGATATCAATTTGTGAGCTATAATTACGTTGAAAATAGGTGGTCTTTTTTTTCTGGAACATTTTGAAAATATGAATTAACAAGGACCAAGTAGTCAATATTGGACGAATCAGAAGACAGCTTCAAATGAATCATTCCAACAGATTCTTTACACTATCTGAACTGACGAAAGATGTTAATAAGTTGTACACCTTACTTCTTTACTTCTCAAGAAACTTGTTAAACGACAAATTTGATACAAAAGGCATAAGGCTTCCATTAGAATTAGTACATTTTTGATTAATCTGAAATTCACATGTACCACACAACAAGTTTCCTCATTAATCATGTAAATTAAAATGTCCACTTTAACCTTTGTCAATGAAAACAAAAGTTTTAAATAAGTCAACCTCTTTTATAATCTTTGTACTATATAAACACTTTAAGTTTTGCATAATTCATGACTGCATTTTACAGTGTTCTAATTGTCAAAAGTTGGATGGATGGAATAACTAAATGCCCAATGACCTGAAATCTGACTATCATTGAAGGCCAAACATAATGATATATGGAAACTCATCCTAATGCATTGCATCAGAGTACTCTTAAGAAACAAACTGCCTCTCTTAATATTCCAGAGCAATGACCTTTATCAGCACCATTCACCAATGTGGTACAGCTGTACATGTAACTTGGGTCTCATATTTATAATTCATTCATCTGTTTGGTATTTGCAATTTGGTAGAATCGCTTTTTTTTTTTTATTCTCATTCATTTATTCAGATACAGTCTACTCCAGATATATTGAAATTTAGGGGACCAGCCTGAATTGTTCATTACATCCAAAGTTTAATACATGTATAACCGATGTTAAACTATATAAATAATGTTAACTGGGGATTTACTTTTACTTCAATATAAGCGACTTCAATGTAAGTGGAGTAGACTGTAGTTGGATATCGGTATCAGTGTTAAACTAGGGTACATGTTTTGTGGAGATTAATTTAAGAAATAGTTCTGACATAGTGGATATATTATCAAAACAACAAAAACCATTCTCTGTTCAGCAGAACTTGTTAGTTATCACTCACTACTTATCACAAGGTGATCAAAAAAAGTGATCACTCACTACTTATCACACGATGATCACAAAAAGTGATCACTCATTACTTATCACACGATGATCACAAAAAGTGACCACTCACTACTTATCACACGATGATCACAAAAAGTGACCACTCACTACTTATCACACGATGATCACATATCACTGTCACAGCCAATATAGCCTATCTATAATGTTACCATTTTTATAATATGAATTTAAGCATAGTAAATCTAAAAATGCCCAAATGTTGGTTCAAAGCAATCAGAGAGTTACTGGAGTCCAGTCAAAGCAATCAGAGAGTTACTGGAGTCCAGTCAAAGCAATCAGAGAGTTACTGGAGTCCAGTCAAAGCAATCAGAGAGTTACTGGAGTCCAGTCAACACAATCAGAGAGTTACTGGAGTCCAGTCAACACAATCAGAGAGTTACTGGAGTCCAGTCAACACAATCAGAGAGTTACTGGAGTCCAGTCAACACAATCAGAGAGTTACTGGAGTCCAGTCAACACAATCAGAGAGTTACTGGAGTCCAGTCAAAGCAATCAGAGAGTTACTGGAGTCCAGTCAAAGCATTCCTCTTGTACAGTATCATTAACCTGTCTGCCTGACCACACACAATACCCATCATAAGTTAGGTTATTGAGGCTAAAAAAACTGGGTCTTTTGACATCATGAATGATATGCCCATTACTAATGAAACTACTCTCATTAACAAATCTCAAAATAACTATTGTCACTGCATGGTTTTTATAAGCAGCTTCTGTTGAATACAATGAGGTTTTTCAATCCATTACTTGAGGAAAGGTTGTTTTTTTCCCATTATGGTTGGGTCTAAATATAGGGTTCAAAATACTATAAATTATGAACATGTATTGCTAACCGCCCACTATAATAAATGTAACCACCACCACGCCCCTCTCACTCACCTCTAGTTTTTTGTTAATCTGCTATGACACCAACAAGGAAAAATAAATCCAAGTTAGATTTCACTCACAGTGAAAAGTGCAATTTCCCACCACCCAAGTTACTGATCTTCACATAAATCTAAATGTAAGTATATTTAACTGGATGCTGAATAAACAAGGTGTTGGAGAAACACACTATCTCCGTTGATGAGTAATTCCGGATCCAATACAGTTTAGACATCACAAAGTTGCTAAAGCCTCAGTTTGTATGTACAATAGTGGTAGGAGCCAAATGCCTAGGTAACTTATCTACCAATAATGTGCCTATAGAAAATCAAACCTTATGGAAAAGTGGAAAAATACTGGGGCATACATAAGGTTACTAAGGTTATCACATGATCCAATTGATGAATAAAACTGAAACTTGTCTAGTATGTAGAAGGCTATACATACAGTTAATGTAGTGTTATTAGTCTATGATACATAATCTGTACGTACAGTAGTGGTGTTGGTCTATCGTAGACGGTCTGTCTGTACAATAGTGGTATTGGTCTATCGTAGACAGTCTGTATGTACAATAGTGTTATTGTTCTATCGTAGACAGTCTGTATGTATGGTAGATGTATTGGTCTATCATAGACAGTCTATATGTATAGTAGATGTATTGGTCTATCGTAGACAGTCTGTATGTACAATAATGGTATTGGTTTATCGTAGACAGTCTGTATGTACAATAGTGTTATTGTTCTATCGTAGACAGTCTGTATGTACAATAGTGGTGTTGGTCTATCGTAGACAGTCTGTATGTATAGTAGATGTATTGGTCTATCATAGACAGTCTATATGTATAGTAGATGTATTGGTCTCTCGTAGACAGTCTGTATGTACAATAGTGGTATTGGTCTATCGTAGACAGCCTGTATGTACAATAGTGTTATTGGACAGTCTGTATGTACAGTAGTATTATTGGTGTAAGATAAAGTCTAAAATCTACAAAAATATTTTTGATCAAACTAATGAAAACAAGCCTATTGGTGACTCCAGGAGAGATACAAATAGATGTACACAAGTAACAGTTCAGGAAAACATACATGGTTCACAGATTTTAATAATTTGTACTTTAATTTTTTGCAACATTTTTATCATCCAATCAAAGTAAACAGATTTCAAATGGTAGAATTTTTTTTTTTAACTTGTTGAGTGAGTTTTAATAAATCAAATTGATCTAAAATATATTTTAATTGATATATTCTTTTGATATGTCATCAATGGGTTTTTAATGAAAAGTTTAAAACCTGACATGTAGACATGATTTATTTCTACTACACTACTTTATGTTAATTATGATTTAAATATAAACATACACTTGTCACAATGCAGAATTTTGTTCTATAACATTTACAAAGTGTGTACTCTTCCAGATAATGAACACACTCTGTCTAAATGACCCCTGGCATTCTTACTGCCGTTAGTGAATTAGTTTTTGAAATCATAAACTTTAATTAATGTCTAAAAAAGTAAGATATTTCAAATGAGAGTATTTTACATATTCGTCAATGAAAAAGTCATGGGTATCTCTTTAAAATGTAGGATTACAAAGTATGTCTGTCAACTGTTATAGCTGTGGTGTTCAGTATTCATGCAGACCAGAACTATTTAGATTTCCTTCCTTTTACCAAATATATCAACTCATTTAATGTACCAGTGCAAAAAAGTCACGAAAAATAAATAATTATTCATAACAATTTTGAAAAGGCCATAAAAACAGAACTCCTACATTTTTATTCCTCAGCATACACAAGATATACCAAATCTGATCACAGGCAAATAAAACAAGGTGAGTTACAACAGTAAATGTGTGACCATTCAAACATTAAAGACTTTTCTCTTTTAATATTGCCTTGCTGACAATATTGCCCGCACACCTGGCAATTAATGCTTATCTATTTTGCAAAAATTACCTCAAGTTTCTCAGAATGAAAATTTTAAATTGTAACAAGATTTCCCTAATTGATACATGTACATCAGCACTGGCTATAGTGGTTCACTAATTCTCCGACACCATGGTGCCTTAAAATTAGTCCAGGCTTCATTTACATGTTGTTTACCGATAAAGATTCTCAGAAAAATTGCAGTTCATATAAATACTCTGCACATAAATACACAGGTGTTACATATCTCTATAATCAACAGGTGATTCAGAATTCCTCCTCACAAGGGAATCATTCATCAACCTAATTCTTCCATTCAATTTGAGATTCAGGTCAAAGTTGAGCTTGAATACTCTCAAATGTGGTGCATTCAATTCCCATTAATCATTAAGATATGACAAAGATTAAATTACCTGGGCTACTGTTTGTTCACCGAGGGGGGCGTCGTCATTTCTTATGGATACTTTTTGGACTATGGATGAGGAATCAGAATCTAAAAGAATTCTACAATGAAAAACCGACATTACTTTACTTCCTTGTTATCAGCAAAATGGTCAATATGATACACACATACACATCAATAACTGGCTGGAAATTATTTTAACTCTTTTGAAATAATAAATCATGTTAATTGCATTTTTCTTTTGGTGATCAATTGAGATAATTTACCTCACAGAATACTAATCATACACTGTGTTATTAATTTAAAATATTTGCAAATGCTTCCTAAACAAGAGTGATCTTCAATGATTTATAATTTAGGAACAACTGTACAAATGAGATTAGTATCTACTTTAATAATTTCAATCATTACAAAATATTAAGATTTGTTTGTGAAACACAAATACCCTGCACAGCAAAACCTAAGGTAACCAATTACAGTAACACTACAAAGGTCCTGTCATCAGAATTATACCCACTTAAAATCAAATCCCTTTCACATCAAGTTTATCATAAAAGGGTCAAAGGTGAATGCCAAGGTCACATGGCCATTAAACTAGGCAACATAAGGGAAAACAATGCAAATCAAAGTCATCTCGCTACAATTTATAAATCATAAGCAACATTAAATGTGTCACGGTCAAATCATTAACTAACTAAAGCACTTTTGTCACAGGGATTACACCAACTTTATATTAAAGCTCTTCTCACTTATAGTTCAAAATGTTATTGGAAAAGTTTAAAAAATGTCACAGAAAGACAGTGACCGTTCCCCTGGAACTCTAGCTAACAGCATACATATACAGTGGATTTTCAAACCCCATGTATCCCAAATCTGAGTATATTGTGGGATCATTTCCATAGAAGGCTCCCCCCCCCCCCCCCCCCCCCCCCAATACATTTCTGGTTTAGATATGCTCTAACAAATGGAAAGAGAAATAAGAGGCCCATGGGCCTGAATGGTCACCTCGGTATCACACACAGAAACTTTGTATGTACAGTGGAAGTACTGCACGGTGATGATGTAATGAGTGCATCTTTCAAATTCAGAGAATGAAATGGGCTTCAGATTTGTGATTAATCATTACGAATCATCTGGTCATTAGCCATCTTTCTTTGTGTCATGCCTGGGATACATCTCTTTATAACAAAGCTGTTGCCTAGATGTACTGTAGGTGGGAGGGAGAGAAAATGTTGACAAGCAGATAGACATGATAATTCCAACCTTGTTTGTAGGGAATATTACTATGAACTTATTTTGTTTGCTACATGCTAGGGAATTAAGAGAAGATCTGTAAGACGTCAAAGTCCCCCCCCCCCCCCTTCCTTGCAGCGCAATCCTGGAACCAGAACTTTTAAAAAACACAGGAACAAGAAAAGTCAAAGGATGCCTCTAACCTTTCATAACAAAAATGTCAGCCTCTAACCTTTCATAACAGAAATATTCATTTCAGAGGGTGTCTCTGACCTTCTATAATAGAAATGTCAGTCTAAATTCCCTGTGCGAAATGATTAATTGTTTAGCATCCAAAACTATATAGAATTTTTAAAGAATATTGTATATTCACCATATAAAATCATAGACCTCGACCCTCGCATACAAACACAGGCACCAAGCTCCCCTGAAAAATGCTTACCCCTAGTATATATAATTATATTTATCATATACTAGGGGCCAAATTTTTTCAAGCAAGCTTGGTGCCAGTGCATTTAAGCCCCTTACCCAGGGGAAATGATAGTTGCTTCTCTCCTCATTATTATTATGTGTCATTAATATTGATTTTTTTTATGTTCAAGAGGAAGATTTTAAAAGAAATAATGCATTTTCACTACACCAGCTCTACAGTCCAGCCTTAGCACCCTAATCCCTATCCCTAACCCTGGGACCAAGAATTTTATAATTTTAATTCACTATTTCTCAATTTGGAAAAAATTATCTTGTGAGAATTTTGAAGAAGGATTTTGAAAGAATTAATCATGCATTTTCATTATATTAGCCAGATAGCCTGTCCTAGTACCAGAACCTCTCACCCAGGGGCCATGAATTTCACTATTTTGGTAGAGCGAGTAAAGCCTCTTTGCCCATCATGAACATAGATACAGTTTGTCTGCTAGAGATTGCATCAGTTTTTGAAGTTTTGGCCCTCCCTCTCAGTCCCAAGGGAGGCAGGGCCACAAAATTTAAATAAAGTTCCTCTTACAGGATTCAACATTAACTTTTGTGAGTACTAGACCAGTCAGGTTAACTTAACATACTACAATTCCTACTAGCCCTGACAATCTGCCATTCTGCACATTAAAACAATATAATCTATAACCAATTAATTAACCTATGGATATTTTATGTTTTATATGTTGAATAAAATTGAAAGAACTGAATTCTATAAATCATCAATGCTACATATTGTCTTAAATGTCAAAAGGAAAAGTGTTCTAGTATTACAAGTTTCTATTTAGAGGACTGAAATATGGGTATATTTTTACCACACCAGTCAGTTTATCATATTCTAAACGATCGCACCTATAATGTAGTAGACATGGTCCGTTGGATGTGTCTTAGTGCCAAACCCTGGTCTTATTCCAATAATGCTACATGCCAATTTTATCCAGTACTAATGCATGATTGATGATGACAGACAAAAACACACTGCAATAAGTCACCTAAAATTATTTCAATACTAGGATACAGACAGTATACATGCATGTTTCTTTAAAAAGCCCATTCCCAAATTAAAACATTTCTTTGTCATCTAATCTCACATCTTATGTTTATTACATATGATTCAACTTCTGGACCTAACATATCGCATGTATCACATTTCTGTTCATCTATCTTTTGATGGAATTAATTCCCTATAATGTGCAGTGTTTTTGATTAGTTAATTGAAGTCTTATCCTGCATTTTAACTAATAGGCCTTAGCAATGACTTATGTGTACACTATTTTACATCCCAATCATTAACAAGAGGTATTGTGAGCAATGCTCACTAAGAATACTCCCACTTACCCCAATCTCCAAAAAGGGTGTTGTTAATAGGTATAAATTACCTCTTTCCTGAGTGTAAAAACATGGTATGCCTATGTATAAGAAAATGGAAGATATAGTCCAAACACAAATCCATGGCATAAACCTATAATTTTGACCTTGAGATCAAAGGTCAAGGTCATAAAGAGGTCAAGAATGTACATGACACATAGTCTCATGGTGATACACCCATATCTTATGGTATGACTATGTCAAAACCCTATAATCAATTTTGACCTTGAGGTCAAAGTTCAAGGTCATATAGAGATCATGAAGGTACTCGACACATCGTCTCATGGTGATACACTCATGTGTCAAATATGGTATGCCTATGTCAAAGAACAAAGAAGTCATGGCCCTGACACGAATCCATTGTAAAAACCTTTAATTTTGACCTTGAGGTCAAGGTCATATAGAGGTCATGAAGGTACTCGACACATCGTCTTATGGTGATCCACCTGTGTGCCAAATATGGTATGCCTAAGTCAAAGAAAAAAGAAGTTATGACTCGGACACGAATCTGCAGACAGACAGACGGACGGACAGACAGTGATTCCTATATAGCCCCCAGAACTTCGTTCCGGGGGTATAAAAATCAGCAGATAACATTAACTCTAATGGATATGCCAAGTACCTTTCAAGTTAGATAACTCTTACACACATTAACTCAGTGAGTACCTGGCTTTCCAGAGTCTATAAACCTAAGGTTATCTTCACAGAAAACAATGGGTTTGCATTTAGCTACCATCCATTACTATGAATAGATATTCCCTGAGTAAATCTATTCGTTCCATTTATCTGACCATTCAGACAGTTTATAGTACATGTTTACCAACACAAGAATAGTTACTAGTATAAAGCTTTAGATAAATAACATAAAGCTCTTTCTGCAATTTTTTTTTTATAGATGACAAAAAAATGGATGTGTGTGTAGGATCAGCTCATATAGGAAAGATTTCCATACAAACCATGCTAAAAAAAAACCATCATAGGGCTCACAGCAGGGTGTGACCAGTAGACATGGGATGCTTACTCCTCCTAGGCACCTGATCTCACCTCTATTATGTCCAGGGGTCTGTGTTTCACTTACTCTTATTTTGTATTCATTATAGTAGTTATGAGATTGATCACTGTTTGTTATCTTCACCTTTTCATTATAATGCCAAACTCACCAATCGCCATCTGCCTACCACTTACAGATACAAAAGGTCAAATTACCTTTATACATCCCCCAATAACAATGGCAACACATTAGGATTAATATTAGAGGCCATAATTATACATGATTGGTGACCATGTATACTGGGTGGTGAATAATTACAAACTTAAATTCAGGGTGTGCCATGAAAACAGGTACATGTAAGTACATGTACTTGGTAAATGTAATAATAGCTTGAATAAATTCCTCTCAATTTTTAAAAAAAATGTCCATTAGAATGGCCACACCTAAACAACAGCAAACCTAACCTGTCATTGTTCAAGTACATAGAGCTAATATCACCTACTGCAAATTCTGTGTATGATGTCACCATTGTATGTGTGTGACATCACAAGTCTGTGTTCAAGAAAAAACTTTCCAGGATATTGTTTTCCCCTATAGGTTTTTTTCTTTTGATCCTTTAAAATACAAATGGCATCATAGTTTTAAGTAACATTTGAATGTTTTTCATTTATCATCAAATATCCACGGGAGTTACAGACTTTTTCAAAGCATCTAACAGGAACAACACTATTCCTTTTTTTTGGCCTCATAATGCCACTCTTAATATAACGCTAAAATAGGCTGGAACAAAAGCTGGCAATATACCGAGGTCATGGTCTACTATATTTCTCAGTAACATAACTTGCTGTGCAAAACATTGTGACATCCTTAAAACATCATTATAATCGCATTTATCAAGTGATGAATTATATCATAAGGAAGGAATTTTATAACAAAGAACATGTATGTTAATGGATAAAACAGAATTTGGTGAAGATTACCCTTCTTATAAACTAAAAGTGCAACGATAAACCGTAAGACAGTGCATCACAGTAAATTTTACCATGGTTCGATTCACGCTACATTGAAACGGTATCTCAGTTCCGTTCAATTGGTCCGTAATTATTTGTTTTAGTCCGTTTTAGTTCCCGATTCATAATTTCAAATGGCTTCCAGACAAAGAAAAGTATGTTAACACAGTAGAACTAGCCTCCTTTAAGCCACAAATTCCGGTTTTGGGATCATTTTGAGTTCTTGAATATTGATAAGGTGGTAAGTAAAATTTTAAAACATGCAGACATTGAGATATTGATGTTTCATACAAAACAGGCAACACATCTAGCATGGCGATGCATATGAAACGTCACCATACAAATGTAGAGATTTCTGTGACTGGAAATAAGCCACTGCCCCACTTGCACTTGCAGAAGCACTTGAAAGATTCTATTAAAGTGCTTCCCAGGAATCCCTTAAATACACCAGTCTTAGAAGCAAACAAGCTACTGGATAAATGTAAATTTTGGATTCAAGCGAATGGTACCTGGATTAAAACCTAACTTAGCAAAATCAATGCCTTGTACCCAGACCACTTCCATTCCTAGTGAGCATGTCTTTTCTAGTGCACAGAATATTTCAGGACTCAAAGATCTGCCCTTAATCCAGACCAAGTGGAAAAATTCATATTTTAAAGGAAAATATGCATATCTAATGTATTAAACATATTTCATGCTTAAGCAAATAATTATAACAAAACTGATCAATTTGGATTTCTTTTAATTCATGATATTACTATATTAATAGTAATGTATCATGAACTGAATATCGTAATATGTATCGTATCGTGAGGTCAGTGTATCGTTGCAGTCCTAAGCATAATCTGCATCAATTTACATGTATGTTATAAGCCATTAACATCCTTTATTATCAAATTCATTCCTTATATATCATCAATCCACCTTTAGCTATATCAGAATGCACCTGCTGAGCACATTCTGTGCAACCTTATCAAGACTTACCCCCCATCACAGATTTCATCTACTACAAGGAATGCTGCATCAAGGTTTTCCAGGAGGGATCGTTTCTCAACATTTTTTCGGAGAATTTGGTTAATAGAGTCATACAAAGCATTTAACACACTGGCCAGTATCAGCTGAAAAACAAAATACACAGTCCTTCCTCATCATGTATACCTTTTTTCATTGAAATGTGTCATAATAAAAATATTCAATTGAAAAATTGTGTATCCTATTTCTATCGAATTACTTTGGAGCCAGTATACAAAGTAAAGTGAAAAAGAGGCCCATGGGCCACATCGCTGACCTGAGTCACCTTGGTCCATATCAAAAGACTTTCCATATATATTTGCATGTAAAACCATAGTCCCTATTATGGCCCCAACCTACCCTGGAGGCCATGGTTTTTGCAAACTTGAATCTACACCGTGTCAGAAAGCTTTCATGTAAATGTGAACTTCTTTGGCCCAATAGTTCTTGAGAAGATTTTTCAAGATTTTTCCTAAATATTTGTATGTAAAACTTTGATCCCCTATTGTGGCCCCATCCTACCACAGGGGGCCATGATTTGAACAAACTTGAATCTGCATTATGTCAGAAAGCTTTCATGTAAATCTCAGTTTTTCTGGCTTAGTGGTTCTTGAGAAGAAGATTTTTCCTATATATTTGTATGTAAAACTTTGATCCCCCTTGTGGCCCCATCCTACCCACAGGGGCCATGATTTTAACAAACTTGAATCTGCATTATATCTAGGGGTGAAACGATACAGTACCTTCTCAATTCGATTTGATTTTCGATACTTTAGTCTCAATTCGATGATTTTCGATTCGATACAATAGCATGTACCAAATTCTTTGTAATGCTAAGATTTTTTTTATGTTTCGTTGTATTTATTGCTCTCTGCAAATAAGTTCTACATAATGTAAAAACGTTTAACATAAAGCAACACTCTTATCACTTGTCCTAAAGCCGAAATGTCGCCATACCCAGGATTTATACATTGGGGGTGCATTTTTCAACTCGACTGCATCCATTTTGACACAGCAAAGCTTATTCGTATGTTGATTGGGCAATTTTCAATTCCATTGGCTAATAAGAAACTGTGTTATCAAGAGCAATGTGTGCTATGATTTAAGAACCGTATCGAACCAAAACAGACCCCGAATAAATCAAACATCGAATCGAGACCACTACATCGCGATTCGGCCACATCATGATGCATCGTTTCACCCCTAATTATATTAGGAAGCTTTCATATAAATCTCAACTTTTCTGGCTTAGTGGTTCTTGAAAAGAAGATTTTTAAAGATTTTTCCTATATATTTGTATGTAAAACTTTGATCCCCTATTGTGGCCCCATCCGAACACCGGGGGCCATGCTTTTAACAATTTAGAATCTGCACTGTATCAGTAAGCTTTCATATAAATATCAGCTTTTCTGGCTCAGTGGTTCTTGAGAAGAAGATATTTAAAGATTTTTCCTATATATTTGTGTGTAAAACTTTGATCCCCTATTGTGGTCCCATCCAACCCCCGGGGGTCATGATTTTAACAATTTAGAATCTGCACTACCTAATAAAGCTTATCATTCTATAAATTTCATCTTTTCTGGCCCAGTGGTTCTTGAGATTGAAGAAGATTTTTAAAAGATGCCACCAAAATTTCACATATTCTTAATTACATATATCTCCCCTTGAAAACGGGCATGGCCCTTCATTTGAACAAATCTGAATCCCCTTCACCCAAGGATGCTTTGTGGCAAGTTTGGTTGAATTTGGCCCAGTGGTTTTGGAGAAGAAGTCGAAAATGTGAAAAGTTTACAGATGGATGACGGACAAAATGTGATCAGAAAAGCTTACTTGAGCTAAAAATGGTTACAGCGAATCTGCTTATAATGAATTCACACTTAAGGGAAGTAATTTTCACTCCCTGTAGTTTTAAAACATATCTGCCATGCATGCAGCCAGCCAGATACCTGGAAGGGGGCCCACTAATGTGGACAATACCCATACATCGGTACGTAAATAAAAAGGAACCAACATGAATGAAAATTTTTCGTCCCCAGTGCTTCTCTATAAGCATGTTTTACTGCACTGTAATTTGGTCCTGGCTTGGTGGCCAATCAAACAAGTATGAAATAATATTCAAACAAAACTGCAACATCACATCCATCATTTCAGAAAAATTCAAACAAAAATAATACTCTTTTTTCAAAATTTCTCTAAACTGTCAGTTAAAACTGTACCTCATTTTCCTGTGAACTACCAACAACATAGAAGAACAAATCCACATTACTTTTGTACACACAAGTGAGACCCTCAAACATGATGATTTCAGCTGTAAATAAAAAAACAGACAATATTCACGATTTTACCCAAAATTTTGGTTTTCACTTTTAATGATAAAAATATACTGTCTTATGTGTTTGAAAGATTTCGCACAAAAATTAAGGTTATACATTATCACAGAAGCTCATTTTAGAGAATTCATTATTTGTTTGTAAACAAAGATTGCGGTATGTTATTGTTTATGAAATATTCAAAAGAAATGGATATCGATCCAAGTTTATTATATCTTTCACATTTCAAGCATTCTTCTGGTAAAATGTGTCATTTAAAAGTTAAAATATGTGACTATGCAAAATTGAGACGCTTTATATTACAAAATTAATATTTCACTTGTTTGTTATACACAAAAAGACTCGAGTCTATTTTACATAACACAGATTCAAGGTTAAAATTTAGATTTTATTCTTGCATTCAGAATGTCAAAATTTGGTTGTCAACATTAAATGATTTATACTTTTAATATTTTAAACATCAAAAATAAAAAAATATTTTGTTCTAAAAACGTGAACTAGTCCCTGTAATATCCAAAAACCAATATAATGCATTGTAAATTTAGCTTAATATTCTAATGATATATCACCGATATCAAAAACACAACATTTACAGAAAACTTCAGTAGATACACTTCATTCAAACAACCCCTTACAATTTGCTTTGTGTGTTTTCCCAAACAGATTCTTTTCGAACTGCTTCTGTTCTTTGGCAGTTGGAAACTGATCATCATAGTACTGAAATTGATATAAAATAAAAATTACCTCAGTGAATATCATATAGATTTCATCATTTGGTGTATTTCTTGACTGTCAACCATTATGACTGCAGAGAGACTTTATTGTGACCCATTATTTACGACAGGTTTAGATTTTTCTTACTTTTGTTATTAATCTGTTCCCATCATTGTCCAGGATGGCAATGGCTTTCACTGAATATAAAGACGGCTCCTACAACCAAACAGCAGAATAAAAGATAATTGGCTAAGCTTCAGATATAGTATGGAATGATGGTCATCGAAAATGGATCTTCCATCCTTAATTAAAAGTCTTTTCAGTCATATAGTCTGGATCATCCAAAAGTTTGTGTATACTCCCCACACATGCCTGGACTGTGTTCAGTATTTGTTTCTCTCTCTTAACTAACTCAAAGTGAAACTTTTCAAAATTCTGAGATAGATGCCTATTGGTTAATTAAAAAGGTAAAATTCTAAGATAGATGCCTATTGGTTAATTAAAAAGGTAAAATTCTAAGATAGATGCCTATTGGTTAATTAAAAAGGTAAAATTCTAAGATAGATGCCTATTGGTTAATTAAAAAGGTAAACTTCTGAGATAGATGCCTATTGGCTACTTAAAAAGATAATGCCTGCACCTACAGAAGCTACTTAAAATCAAAATTTTGAGAGCTGAAACAAATTTTCCACTGAAACAAAAACAGATTCAGTGTTAAGAACATTTTTTCTTCCACAAAAGATGTGTTTGCACTCCTCCTTGTGTAACTATCAGGCAATGTGACACCTGGGATGACCCGGGTTTAAACACAATATTATTGAGTAATCTTGATAAAGTATACCCCCACCCCACCCAATGTGTCAGCCTGGGCCTGAGCTATTGTCTCTTATTAAATTGACAAACAGTTTGTTTTTATCTTAGTTCAGATATATTTTAAAGGAGATGTCTTTAATAAATTTGGGTTTTTAAAGCGATCTACAGTATTGTATCAGTATGCAGCCAGTTTCTTAGGGGTCATTCAGTGTTCAATTCTGCACAGAGAGACCCTGCAATCTGCGTGTCTCATGCCAGAAGATACAAGTAGTCTTGTAGTATTTTTCCGAATCTTCTCTTTGCAGTGATTTTTTCCCTTATGTAACTGGTACCGATAAACGGTACCATTCCCAATGCCAAAAAACATTCATTTATCCCAATTTTGAGACTAAAAATTCCCATTGGGGTGCTTGCCAAAAAATAGACCGCTGACATCGTAATTAACGTTGTCTGAAACGTTGTACAAGTTCAGTCACTGACCCCACTGCAAGCGTCTGGCATTATAGACACTTTCAAAAACATGAAAGCAAGAGAAATAAATTTGTAAAGAGATGAATACTTCTTGTTTTGTTCTTTATTTTGTTCTTTTCTTTTAGTTGAAATCATTTGCCGATACATTGGTAGAAAATTCCCAATTTGTTTGATTTTGATGCTATTTTTCCCAATTGAATGGGTACCAGTGGGTAGAAAAAAAAAGGTGCTTTGAGGACATTGGAGTCATATTTATTTTTAACCTTAAAAGAGTTTGCTGCCCTCCAACAATGATGCAAACTTCAACAGGATATAAGATAAAGCTTTCTTTGAGATCAAGACTTAATGTGTGTCTTTCATTGGCTGATGCAATCTAAAAGAGGGCTGAAACAATTCACAGAAATATCAATACTGTTCAATATAAACCCTCGATTCAATGTTCGATTCATTGCCTCGATTTTTGGTTCGATACATTTATTACAAACTGGTTCAGTAAATTACATAAGGTTCGGCCTGTAATGATTATTTTTACCTGCATGAAGGACAAAATAGTGTCAAATAACATTCAGACTGTTGTTTGCCTCGAGTTTATGAAAATAATAATGAACTTTATCAGTTTAAACTACAGAGCTAACATGAATCTTACCGTAACAATTTAGAAACATTTTGCTTTTAAAATTATGACTGTGAATCTTGGTAAAGAATAAAAAACTCAATGTTATTATTGGTTTCTTCTGTAAATTGTATTGAAAATATTGAATCATGGCATTAGTATTGCAATATGTATCGTATCGTGAAGGGGGCGTATCGTTTCAGTCCTAATCTAAAACTAAGAATTAATTGGATGGAGACAGAAATATCCAATAAGATTGGCTGTAGCCTAAAAAATCTAATGGGCCATTCTATCCACTCAGTATTAAACGCATCAACCATTTTGGTTGTTTAGTTGTGTTTTCCTAGATACCATTTTAAATTTTTATCAGCAGATGGCTAACGCCAATCTGAAACCATCAATGCGATGGGTCAGACAGTTAAATTTGCATAACTAGTAAACTACACTGAATACATCTACCCTAAAATGTTTTAATTTTTGTTTTTAACAACTGACATTTCGACTCAATCCTGCCTGGATAAAAGTAAGAGACAAGTTATTTCACCATGCATCTGTCACTAGGAAACCAATACTTATTTGTTGTTAATACATTTTCACATGTTCTCTGTCCTATGTTTAAATCATGAAAGACCCATTGGCAATTGTTTATCTTCATTGGCAGTTGAAAAATATCTAAAATCCAAAGTCAGAAAATTTGGATAAATCCATAAAAATAAGCTTCAGACATTGTTAAAAATAATCATCTTCTTAATATCAACAGAAAGATATGTTTAGTCAAAGGGAAATGTTTAAAAACTTTCCACAAAACAAATGTATATTTACTATAACCTAAACCCCGGACAGGGAACATATGAAAATGGATTAACAGCGAGTAATTGTTGAATTCATAATAACAGAAAGGTTGGACACACTTCCCCTATAGCGAGATCTTCTCACTAAAACGTGATTATCTCTCTTTAGCGACAAAGTAAACATTACCATAAAGAGGTGTTTTATTGTTTTGATTGAAAATAATGACAAAGCCCATGCAATGCTGAGTAAGTGTGACACACACTCAACAATAAATTTCATAAAAAAGATGCTGCGTAAGAGAGGAGGCTGAAGTCCAATGCAAATCATGAGCAGGGTTGTCACTAAAAATTATTGAAGATGAGTCCCAGACTCATGGTTTATAAGCAGCTAATTTGATGAGTCCCATGAAAATTTGATGAGTCCCATGAATATCTAATGAGTCTTTTTTTATATAAGGTAATTAAAATGGAAGCAGTACACAACATATCAATTTTATAAGATTTATTTTCAATCATTCGCGACTTGGCCTCGGACGAATAATTGTAAACGCCAACAGAATGATTTCCCTGAATCTCCTATCATCACAACACAATATTAAACAGCTTTAAATCAAATCATTATTGTAATAAAATAGATGCGTACTAGTTTTGTTTGCTGACGATCTGAAAATCTTACCAAAGCTTACAAACTATGCTACTTTCGATTCCAATAAAAATGGCTACCAGAAGACAAACATTTACATTTAATACAGATCCCGATTTGTAAAACAAACAAATAAATAAAGTACTAAGAGTAAATAACTGCCAGTGGCAAAACGTTCTTCATTTTGCATGTTATCTAAATATCTTTTGAATATTATATTCTAATTCGCACCTAATTGACTGACGTAAACAAACAAGTCAGATTGGGACACTGAACTCGGTGGTATTATTTCGGTTCACTAGAGCGTAACATTTTTCTTAGACTTTTTCCTACTACGAGTTTTAATTGAAACACAATATCAGGGATTCTAAAACAAAAACGATTTTTACTCGTAGTCCGTGACTGTCACTCACGTGTCCGCAGGACTCACCATATCAAACAAACTTGCGTCCCAAATGAATTTTCTGCGTCTAGGACGCAGATTCTTGCGTTAGTGACAACCCTGAACTGAGTACTTTTGTTTTGGTTTACATAATTGCAGTAGTATCAGACATCTTAGCAATTTTTTTTCTTTTTCATGCAAAACACGTATAGAAGTTCACTTATTAATTTTTCTCGGTTGCACGGGATATATTTACTCTCGCTAAAGAGGGATAATCATGTATTAGCAAGAAGACCTCACTATAGGAAAAAAGTTCCCGACAGACACATGTATAATTGAATAACTTGTCTCACATAATCCCTGGCATAGTAAAGTCGAACGTCAGTCGAAGTATAAACCGTCACCGAGTCCGGCATTTACACATTTTCAAGAATCAAACCGTAAAAGTTTGCGAAGAGCAGTTGATGTAGGACATGTCTGTCCACTTTTCTAGAGATAGTGATATCACCGGATATACTGACTTCAAACTAAAATTATGTTAAAAATTGACAGTCTAAAGACTGCTTTCTTAGATCTGTTGAGAATCTTTTCAAGAAGTACCAAAATTCCTCCGTCCATGATGTAAATACCGGCTTGTCGAGTACAAATGTATATGAAGACAATTTTGACGTGGAGTGAGCTCGATGTCAATGAAGCACTTTAAATTTACAACAGAAAATAATTACAATTCAAACGCTTAAAAGATGCAATAGATTCAAGCGTTCTACTTCGTCTGGAAAAAAAATGTCTAATTATTTTTAGTTTACGATACAGAAATATACAGCACTTCTTTAGAAAAAAGCGTCGTGAACTTAAAATGGTTTATGAGAGATTTGAGAAGTTGGAAGAAAATATTTTTCTGCGTTCCTTCCACGCGAGGAATAAACTGGTGCCCAGTTATAACATATCGTGATTAAGAGTACATGCTAAAATATGCCCCGGAGTCTCTGGGACATACTGGATTGATTGATTGGGGTTTTACGCCGTTTTGGCAATATTTCAGCCATTTTACGGTGGGGGACAGACTGGAAAACATCAAACTTGTATATCAATCAAAAACATTTTTATCCACTCATTTCAATGTACCTGAAAAAATGGAATGATAATATAGATATAAGAACATAAGGTACATGGGCCATATCACATTTATGAAGGGTGAAATCCATCAATGATGACCCTGATACGCATTCTCTCACCAGAGGGCGTATTACACATAAACCAGAAAACAACGATTTTAAATAATTTACAATGAAGATCAATTTAACTGAACTCAAATCATTTCAAAATATGACTAAATACTTAGTCCAAAACATAAATGATGCATGTTAGGTACTTTTACAAGATTTCTGTAAAAAGCCGTTGACAGAGGTGTAGTGCGAGGAGCGCACGGAACTCTGGGTAGAGAATGCCTGATACGATGCACATACACTCGACGTTTTAAATATAGATTCTATAATTTAAAAATTTGTCTTCCTGTAAACATATTCGATTTATATATGAATATTATGTTTACAGGAAGACATTTTTTTAATTATAGATATTTAAAACGTCGAGTGCCTGTAGATACGATGATATATTATCGATAAATCCAGGGGGGGGATATGATTTTTACACAATGCATAGTCTATTTTGGAGATTTTCATATGTAATATTGATTGATTGTATATTGTTTAACGTTTCACTCGAGAATTTTTCACTCATATGGAATCGTCACCATTATCTCTACCCAGATTTATCGTTCCCGCTACGCGCCACTCCGTGTTGTAGCGCAATCTCTACCCAGAGTTATCGTTCCCGTTACGCTCCACTAATACCTCTGTCAACGTCTAAAAATCATATCAAAACGTACTAAAACTAACTCAGCATATCAAACTGTAATGATCATATCTAAGCAAATCAAACACTTGTCTGAATTTTATAAACGCAGAAGCTGGTAAATATGAGACACCTGAGCGAATTAAAAGGTTTTATATAAATATTCATTCATCCAATAATACTAGAAGAATCATGGAATTCGTTGTTTTTGTGAACTTACTCTAAGTTTTTAAGCTTAACACTAAAACTTGTAAAATCATACTTTATAATGCAATAGGTAGAAATAAGTTTTGCCAAGAATCTTGACATTCAGACGTTGACAGAGGTGTTGTAGCGCAGCGTAATACGCCTAGGCTCTGGTGAGAGATTGATGTGCTTTCATTCTCTACCCAGAGTTCCATGCGCTCCTCGCACAACACCTCTGTCAACGGCTTTTTACAGAAATCTTGTAAAAGTTTCTTTGATCCAACATTTATGTTTTGGACTAAATATTTAGTCATATTATGATATGTTTTTGGTGCAATTAAATTTATGCGTACTGTAAATTGTTTAAAATCGCCGTTTTCTGATCATAAATTTGGAACTACTTCGTAATATGCGTATGAATGTAGGATATACACGTGGTGGAGATTTAAATGTAAACATGGAATCAAAAGTAAGAAAGGTTGTAAAATTACGATAAAACTTGTAAAATAAGAGACAAACAGCTAAACGGTAAATATGCACTTACTAAAGTGTCAGTTGGCTATGAAAAGAGCCTAATGTATCACCTGTTGCCTGAACTTTTAAAGGGAAAGGAAACCGAGAATGATTGTTTATATCATGTGATTATTTTGTCACGTGATTCCAAGCGTTGACAGAGGTGTATGTGAAGCTTGCGTAACGCGCCCTCTGGTGAGAGAATGGATGTGCTTGTGGACAGGACTTCCGGTACCCCCCTTTTTGTATTACAATTTCTTGGATATTTCGGACGTATATTTAATAAAATATGTAACTTCAGAGTTTATATCTATTTCAATGGAATTCACAAATCTCGCATAGAAACCGTTTTTAAAAATGTCATATTACCAATCATAATATATTATTTCATAGTTACATGTGTAACAGGAATGGAGAAACGGACCAGACCGGGATTCAAACCCGGGCCCCCTGAATCTCTGGATAGTCAGGTGCCTACCAACTGAGCTAACTGGCCATCGGCAATCGAACCCGGCTGACCGCTACACATGCATGGCTAACAGCACTTGCATACATTTGCTCTATATAGTGCCAATAATGATAAAGAATTGAATTGAAAATTATTGTACCGTCATATTGTTTGTCAATTATTACCCTTTAAAAATTCCGTTTAAAGCTTAGAGAATTCTCTATCCCTTATAATGACGCAATCCGTTGAGGACCGCAACGTGTTGTGTGCCCCTTTTTTTCAAGGGGAAATAACCTGTGCTACACAGTGAAAAATGTATCCCATTGTTCATTGAAATAATCAACATATTTCATACATTTTAATCTTTGAAGTTTCAAACTAATTTCTATGCTCTAAACAGAAAAATATTTTGCTATATAACTTAGATCTATATTTCTGCTAACGAGGACAAATACAAAAAAATATTTTAGTGTGAATTGTGCATACGAGCGGTCCATTGACACCCAATCCGTATATTAGCACGACCGTCCCTGAAGAATAACAAGGAGAACCAGATTACATCCAAAATGGCGCTGCACAAGAAGAAAGATGGGTCGCCGAATGTTAAATTCTTCGAGACCGTGGAAACCATTGCGCAGTTTGATTCAGTGAGGACATGGCTTAACAAAAACTACAAGAAGGTGGGTATGCTACGAAGAGTGTGTCTCATATTTAACGAGAAATAATGGCTTGCCATGCCCTTTGTTTGGCACTCGCCGGTGTTTATATTGATTAATATTACCCACTAGAAAGACTAGACTTAGTAGTATCTCACCATTTAGTCGTTTTTAGTGTTGTTTTACATTTTTGTCGTTGTCTTTTTGTACACAGTATATATTTCAGTATTAAATCATGAAAAGATAAATTACTATCATGTATGCATCTACCAACACTGACCAATATATGATCATAATGAGCTACTCACTAACTCAGGATGCGTACTATAACGTAGTGTTATACATGCATTTGTGTGTGTGTGTAAATAAATAAAAATACTGTGCCTTTTTACTATATTAGATACCAATTCATGATCTATAAAACTTTAGTTTGGTGCATTCATGATTGTGTAAAAATAGGTCCACTATTCTATATTAACTGCCAGTACAGTGAGTATTTGGAAGTACTGACGGTGTAAATTTCTGAACTGATAATACAGTCATGACTTAAAGTCATTGAACACCATTACGTCTTTGATACCCCTATATGATTTGTCGAATTGTATTATATATATATTTCAGTAGTTGATCATACGGACAAAATTTTCATCTGAATTTTAACAAACATTGGACAAAATACTGTTTAAGACTGCACTTATACCTTTAAACCACCTCCTAATATGTTTTACGGCGTGACCGTGTTTGAGGGCGAAGCAAAAAAGTTTTGGCATTAGTGTCTATATCCAAAACAGGACAAAAATAACCCGAAGTTAGCACGAGGACAGAGCTGTATCAAAGCATCCCAATTTTGGACATTTGATCCGCCTATATATTGAACGCGGGAAATATAACGCAATCGATGTAAACAGTACATTGTGACGTCATATTCAGCGTTGTTATCTAGCAAATTTACAAACAGCGTTTGAACCACAACAAAAAACATGGCGTTAATCGTGGAGTGATTTTATATGATTAAGAAAATCAGATTTACAGGTTTTTACGGATTTTATGTAATGTCTCAGAACGACGTGAACTAGGGTAGACGAGATTCAAAATGGAGGAATACATGTCCACGCGCTAATATTCGAATCGACGCCATTGGTACCAAACTTTTCAAGTTCCATAGGTATGGTTTAATTTTTCATTATTTTCCTTTTAAACATGTATATACGTGTTACCTATAGGGAGAGCTCCGTTCTCACGGCCCTTCGGGCCGTGAGAGAGCTTCGCCCTCTATTAAATAATGTTCTGTAACAGAAAGGGAGAAAATGCAATGGACAAGACGCAGTTTGGCATCCCAGCCTGGATAATTGCATTTTCTCCCAAGGTTCCTAGCTGTTACGCCCGTCTGACTGCCACTAGGGGTGTGTATTTTCAATATGATACAATATTTACAGCTGCGATGTGCAATATATTGGATTCACAAATTAGTTGAATATTTTTTAAAATAAAATTATTGTACAAGTTAGAGCGATTTTTAGTAATTTATTTTATAACAAATATGAGTCCAGGAAAGTATGGAGGAGTAAACAAGCAATTCTTCACATAACATGAAGTAATTAAATTTTCATGATTTTATACTGAAATACATACTGTATACAAAAAGGTAACAACAAAAATGTTGTAGTAGACACTGCAAGTCAATTTGTTTATTAGATACTTGAAATACAGCATTTGTGATTTGATAAGATTATGCTTTCCCACTACCTGCCTAAGTCCATGGCATTAATTTCACCACAGTGACTTCAAATATTAATTAATTACATGACAAATGAAACCAGGCATTCCCCTTTTCTATGATTTCAAAATAAAGATAAAGTGTATACAGTTCAGCCTGTCAGAACTTGGTTTTTGTAATATTAACACCGATGACCATAGTTCATGGTTAGATGCCATTATTGCTATTTTTATCTACCAAGCTGAGAAGAGACATTTTACCCTCTGCCATTCAAAGTAATCTTTGTAATGTCAGCTGAGATGCACCATAAAATTAGTTGTGTCTGTCTAGAATGAAATAGAAAAGAATGTTAATTTCTTTTCTATCAAACTACCCCCAGACTTTACTATCGCTTTTTCTGCCCGACATCTTTAATAATGGATTAATTGGGCTTTGCTCCAGAATCTAAGAAGAGAGCTCAGAAAATGGCTGGATTTATTGTAGAGTGATACTGCTTCTTGTTGATTAATGAGTAACATGGACTGAGAACCAGGTTATCACAATGAGAATATTAACTGACTGAGAATCAGTTTATCACAATGAGTAATATTAACCGACTGAGAACCAGTTTATCACAATGAGTAGTATTAACCGACTGAGAACCAGGTTATCACAATGAGTAATATTAACCGACTGAGAACCAGGTTATCACAATGAGTAATATTAACTGACTGAGAACCAGGTTATCACAATGTGAAATGAGTTGTTGAATGATTTTAAGTGGAGATGCAAAGTTTTTCGAGAGTAATATGCAGCAAAACACTCAATTTTGAGCTTGCTTCAAGAGCCGATCATTTCATTTTCTCTTACAAGTTTGTATATATACAGAGTGTGTGATGTTGAAATGGGTATAGATAATTCCTGGCCAAGTTAGACTGGTTGTCAAGTTGCATGGCAAGATATGTGTTGTTGATGCTAGTTTATTGAATTTATTTCCCTTTCCATGTAATTGGTATATTACATTTGTGTTAATTTTGCAGTATACACAAGCAGACCCACCAACAAACAAGAACCTGGCTAGTCTGGTGTGTCAGCTGTTGCAGTTCATGGAGGATGCCTTTGGGAAACAAGTCAGCAACCCAGCCCTGACAAAGCTGCCTGTATGTATTACCAAAAAAAAAAAGCCCAAGCCAGCCCTCACAAAGCTGCCTGCATGTATTACACAAATAAATAACCCAGCTCTCTCAAAGCTGTCTGTATTACACAAATAAACAACCCAGCCCTTACAAAGCTGCCTGTATGTATTACAAAAGAAAAAACCCAACCCAGCCCTTACAAAGCTGTCTGTATTACACAAATAAACAACCCAGCCCTCACAAAGCTGTCTGTATTACACAAATAAACAACCCAGTCCTCACAAAGCTGTCTGTATTACACAAATAAACAACCCAGCCCTCACAAAGCTGTCTGTATTGCACAAATAAACAACCCAGCCCTCACAAAGATGTCTGTATTACACAAATAAACAACCCAGTCCTCACAAAGCTGTCTGTATTACACAAATAAACAACCCAGCTCTTACAAAGCTGTCTGTATTACACTAATAAACAACCCAGCCCTCACAAAGCTGCCTGTATGTATTACGTAAACAACCCAGCCCTCACAAAGCTGTCTGTATTACACAAATAAACAACCCAGCCCTCACAAAGATGTCTGTATTACACAAATAAACAACCCAGTCCTCACAAAGCTGTCTGTATTACACAAATAAACAACCCAGCTCTTACAAAGCTGTCTGTATTACACTAATAAACAACCCAGCCCTCACAAAGCTGCCTGTATGTATTACGTAAACAACCCAGCCCTCACAAAGCTGTCTGTATTACACAAATAAACAACCCAGCCTCACAAAGCTGTCTGTCTGTATAAGAGACTGTTTCTTACTGTTAAACAACCAATCAAGATAGAGTGAATTACACATGTAAACAACCCAGTTCTCACAAATGTGCTTCGTATATGAAGGTTGTTTTTAATTACTTTCTGTGAAAGGAACAATCATTTTGAAAGAAAATGCTGCCAAATTACAATATAAAGATCAGTGAGTAAATAGTAAGTTATCTTGGAAAGCCATGCATTTTATCTGTGTTTACTGATTTTATGTTTACGAATGAGGAAGAATACCATGCTATAACATAGGCGAGATGGAATGATGTTTTATAACATAGAGAAGGAAAGGTGCTTTATAACATAGGGAAGAAATAATGATTTATAACATAGAGAAGAAATAATGATTTATAACATAGGGAAGGAATGGTGCTTTATAACATAGAGAAGGAATGGTGTTTTATAACATAGAGAAGAAATAATGATTTATAACATAGAGAAAAAATAATGATTTATGACATAGAGATGAAATAATGATTTATAACATAGAGAAGAAATAATGATTTATAACAAGAGAAGAAATAATGATTTATAACATAGGGAAGGAATGGTGCTTTATAACATAGAGAAGGAATAATGATTTATAACATAGAGAAGAAATAATGATTTATAACATAGAGAAGGAATAATGATTTATAACATAGAGAAGGAATAATGATTTATAACATAGAGAAGGAATAATGATTTATAACATAGAGAAGGAATAATGATTTATAACATAGAGAAGGAATGGTGTTTTATAACATAGAGAAGGAATAATGATTTATAACATAGAGATGTAATGATGTTTTATAACATAGAGAAGAAATAATGATTTATAACATAGAGAAGGAATGGTGCTTTATAACATAGAGAAGATATAGTGTTTTATAACATAGAGAAGGAATAGTGTTTTATAACATAGAGAAGAAATAATGATTTATAACATAGAGAAGGAATAGTGTTTTATAACATAGAGAAGGAATAGTGTTTTATAACATAGAGAAGAAATAATGATTTATAACATAGAGAAGGAATAATGATTTATGACATAGAGAAAGAATGGTGTTTTATAACATAGAGAAGATATAGTGTTTTATAACATATAGAAGGAATCGTGTTTTATAACAGAGAAGGAATAGCATTCTATGAAATTAAAGATAAGTAAAAGTATGCTATAACGTAGGCAAGAAGGAATAGTGTTCTATACATAGGAGAGAGAGTCCAATCTAATGATAACAGTATTCCTGTAAATGCATGATTGGTAATGTGAATTTATCGGTTACAGATGCGATGTTTCCTGGACTTTAAGCCCGGTGGTTCCTTGTGTCACATTCTGGCAGCTGTTTACAAATTCAAGAGTGATCAAGGATGGTAAGTGTACAAACTATATATTGCACTTTTAACTTACACACACTGAAAGGAATTTAATCAAATTTATGACATAAAGAAACAAATTTTTGTTTGTGTTTTTTTAAAATATCGCAGGGAAATTGTGTTTGAAAATTTCGTTGGAGATCACTTGATGCAAATGAGGATGTAAATTTTTATTCAATAAATAGAATCCTGGTTAATGGGATTTTCTGAATTAGAATGAGGTAGTTGATGGCTTCTTTATATTTTCAGGAGGAGGTTTGATTTTCAGTCACCATCACGGATGGACAGGAACGTAGAGATGTTCTTACAGATTGAGAAAACCCTAGTACAAAATAAATGCCTTATCATGCCTAACATTTATATCATGACCGACATGGACAAAGTCCTTCTTCCCAAACTGAAAGACATCATCAAACGCCACCAGGGATCCATCACAGATGATGATGAGGAGGCAACACATATTGTCCACGTCCTGCCATCACACCCACCAGGGGAGGGTATGTCCCTTACACTCACTAAAGCTTACTGTCACATTGTCCACACCCACCAGGGAGGGTATGTCCCTTACACTCACTAAAGCTTACTGTCACATTGTCCACACCCTGCCATCACACCCACCAGGGGGGGGGGGGGGGGGGGGGGGGGGGGGATGTCCCTTACACTCACTAAAGCTTACTGTCACATTGTTTACGCCCTGCCATCACACCCACCAGGGGAGGGTATGTCCCTTACACTCACTAAAGCTTACTGACACATGGTACAGGGTGCATGCCTGTGAAGGGCAAAGGCATTAAAGTTGTACAATAACTTGAAAAATATTTTGTGTGAAAGTGTGTTACTGTATACAGGGAAGTCTTTGTCTAGCGTTATTTTTACTTAGATGCATTGGAAAATGATTTGCTATTTTCGATTCACGAAACACTACTTTATTGCTGTCTAATTAGTAGAAATCACTCAGTTTTAAATTTGTCTACTCAAATTAAGGATGAAATGGACACAAATAAAATGAGAGGAAAATGATATATGTATATAGTAATGATATGTAAAGCCTCGTAGAGGAAAGATCAAGTTACACTTAATTATGAGGTTTATTTACCTGTAAGCCTTCCCCAGATCTTACATGATTTTGTATCTAGGGATTCTTGCCTCCTGTCATGCTTCAAATGATATATGTATATAGTTACCCTGAATTCCCATGCGAACATCCAGGATTTAAGTTATAGGGGCAGAATGCAATGAAAAATTATGGCATTGACCAATTATTCAGGGATGATAATGCGTGCAGTCTATGTACATATCCATGATGGATTGGAGAATTTTTTTTTATGAAAATTCAGAATACAGATTTTGGAAGATAGAAGAGGTGTAAGATTCTCTAATAGGATTTGAACCCACAATATCAAGCTTAGATTCTCTGTCATCACTGATTTGTGGTTGTTATACCTCTTGATTGCCAAAGTATATCCACTAGGCAGTGAAGAAACAAACACTATAAGATGTGAATCAGGGGTAGATCACTCTAACTGTGAAGTACTTTTCTATATTTCCGCTGCGCACTGCATCCGGCATTATTAAACAGATTGCCAGTAAGTAGTAACCGAGGACTTGGAAAGGATGTGATAATTAACTAATACATCTCTCTGAAGATTTTTGAGTAAGAGACTTTGCCTCAGTTACTGAAAAACATTCCAACTTGAGATGTAATCTCTGATTCCTTTGCCATGTAATGTCTTGTGATTTGTAAAGATTGTAATTTTTAGTAGAAGTTGACTGAAGTATACATATACCTCTGAAGAGGAAAATAAGAGACTTAACAAAACACCACATATTTTTCAGAGGAATTTATTCGAGCTGTGATGAAACGGGATCGTAATGCGATGATACATTGGTGGTACACCCCAGACAGTTACGATTCATGGATCCCGGATGTGTCACCTGACCTAGAGATCGAGGCATCTCAGCATTCTGGGGCTTGGGAGGTCTGTACAGTAGATATGTGTGGCAACCATGCATACTAATTCAACATACATTTAGAATTTACTGTATTTTTGAGTTTGGTGATTATATTGTGCAATCTAACACTATACGTGCTAGCAGTGTCATGATACATTTATTTCACTGTTAATTTGATGGCAGTCTGCATGAAAGTTTAAAATCTATGATTTTCCAGACCAAGCACTGCTTTTCCAGGTCATAGTGTTTTTTTTAACTTGAAATAAATAACACAAACATGAACAACTAACACTTTTTAGTTTCACTTTGAACTGAGTGATCACTCTTGAAGCAATCTGGGTTTTGTAATTTATGATTTTCATTTGCTGAAGAAATACTGGTATCTATGAAAAATACGGGTTTTTTTGACAAGATTG
>NC_079169.1:23859597-23934597 GCF_947568905.1 Ostrea edulis
TGTACATGCAGGCTTTTGTAACAAAATCCACAAATCTGTAATATTGACACTTTATACCCCTTCCTCTATTAGAAAATAATACCTTAAAAAACTCACCAGTTATATGTTGTACTCTGACTTACAACTTGTCTCTGATATATAGGAAATTACAGATACATCCCTAGAATATGTATGTATTCAGATTTCAAATACATGTATGCTATTGTTTTAATTGAAAATATGATATGCAGTGTAAATTGATTTGAACCTACTAATGTATTTTGAAAACTTTATTTGGTGGTGAAAACTTCTTAGTACTTGGTACACACACACTTTAAATCCAGATATTTATTTTTAAAAATTAGTTTTGCAAGATCTTCACTGTTAATTCAAATTTGACAAGAAATTTTTATAATTGATTACTTTTATAGTAATACACATTAAAATAACATTTTTGAGAGGTCGTAATCTTACAAAATTATGCTGATTATGTTCCTTGAATAAAAGAACATTAACATTTGATATGTACATTTTCACTTCACATGATATTTGATTTCAAGTCAAATTGACTGATTTGCTATTTGCAAGGTCATAATAGTAAAAATAATAATTTTAGCATATGTATTATTAGCTGTTGCTGTTGGGTGATGATATTTGTGCATAATTTTCAGATGTTGGGTGAGGAAGGGGTGATGATATGTGTGTGCACTTTAAGATCCTGGGTGAAGTGATGGGTTATTTGTGTGTATTGTTAGATGTTGTGTGAGGAGAGGGGTGATGATATTTGTATGTAATTTTTATTCCCCTTTAGAAAGGGGGCATACTGGTTTGCATGTGTTGGTTGGTCAGTAGACCAAGTGTTGTCTGCTTAATATCTTGAGAACCCTTTGCTTGACAGACATCAGATTTATCAAACAAATTTCCCCTAAGAGTAGATGATTTTGCGATCACATGGCCAAAGGTCAAGGGTCAATTGCTAATAATATCTTGAGAACCCTTTGCAACCTTTTGCTTGACAGACATCAAACATTGTACACTGGTACCCCCTCCTTACCCAACGGCTAATAATGCACACAAATATCCTTCTCTGCACCTATCATCTAACAATAAATGTTTTAAAAACATGTACATGTATGCCCCTGTGTGCCAATATTGAAAAGGATTAACTTTGAATTTAGAACGTCTGTAATGATAGTGAAAATAATGGGTTATCTACTTGTTTGGGGCACCAATACGAAGTTTGGTCTCTGAAGATACCGAGCAGACATTTTTAAATAAATAAGTCTTTTGAGTCATGACCATTGACCTTGTGACTTAGAAAATTCAATGGGGGCCATTTATTCTTTAAATGACACACATAATTTCAGATGTTGGGTAAGGAGAGAGAAGTGATGATATTTGTATGTATTAGTTGTCGGGCGAGGAGAAGGGTGATGATATTTTTGTGTATTTATAGTTGTTGATAGAGGAGAGGGGTGGTGATATTTCTGGGTATTTTTAGTTGTTGATAGAGGAGAGGGGTGATGATATTTGTGTGTATTTATAGTTGTTGATAGAGGAGAGGAATGATGATATTTGTGTATTTATAGTTACTGGGTGAGGAGAGGAATGATGATATTTTTGTGTATTTATATTACTGGGCGAGGAGAGGGGTGATGATATTTTTGTGTATTTATAGTTGTTGTTAGAGGAGAGGAATGATGATATTTGTGTATTTATAGTTACTGGGCGAGGAGAGGGGTGAGGAAGAGGGAACAGAGGAGGAGTCCAAAAGAGAGAAGGAGGATGAGGATAATGTGACAGAACAGACTCACCACATCATCATACCCAGCTACTCAGCCTGGTTTGACTATAACGCCATCCACTCCATTGAACGGCGGGCACTGCCCGAGTTCTTTAATGCCAAGAACAAATCCAAAACACCAGAAATGTAAGTTTAAAAAATGCAGTCAGTCAGGGCTTTAGATGTTTAGTATATTTTACTGACCAGAGGGATGGAGGTTAAGACTTTCTATCTTGTTGTTTTAGATATCTAGCGTACAGAAACTTCATGTTGGACACATACCGTCTGAATCCCACTGAGTACTTGACCAGTACGGCGTGCCGGAGGAACCTGGCAGGAGACGTGTGTGCCATAATGAGGTGAAGCTCACTGTCAAATCATGCATTTAAAAGCACTAAATACTGTTCAAGTATTTTAATTGTTTGCAAATTTTACCTTTTTTTTTTTGGAGCAAATGGAATTGTCTGTTACTGTGTTGAACCCTCTCTTTTTGTATACAGAGTTCACGCTTTCTTGGAGCAGTGGGGGTTGATAAACTACCAGGTGGATGTGGATAATCGAGCCACAGCCATGGGACCCCCGCCCACCTCTCACTTCCACATCATGGCTGACACACCCTCAGGGCTGCAACCAGTAAACCCACCCAAAATTAACCAGGTAAATCAATAGTAATAGTCTTCTATAATATCCCAGAAAATTACCCATTCAAGTCAGCCAAAAGTTATCCACAGTGAGTATTACCCATTCAAGTCAGCCAAAAGTTATCCACAGTGAGTATTACCCATTCAAGTCAGCCAAAAGTTATCCACAGTGAGTATTACCCATTCAAGTCAGCCAAAAGTTATCCACAGTGAGTATTACCCATTCAAGTCAGCCAAAAGTTATCCACAGTGAGTATTACCCATTCAAGTCAGCCAAAAGTTATCCACAGTGAGTATTACCCATTCAAGTCAGCCAAAAGTTATCCACAGTGAGTATTACCCATTCAAGTCAGCCAAAAGTTATCCACAGTGAGTGACTTTGAGTCAGGAAGGATACTGACCAGAATTAACTGTTGTCATGATTACCCACACGATAGTATTGAATTTTCATGCATGTGAATTTTACATGTTTATGTACATGTAAATTAAATTCACGCTATGGTGTACTAAGTATGTAGTTGGGCTATAAGATTAACACCCCTTTCCATTCTAGCCCTCTGCAGCTAAACAGATAGTTAGTTTTGATGACAAAGACAAAGAAAGGGAGACAAACGATGTCAGAGAGCTGTCTGACTTCAGTCTACGCATGGATATGTACGCCAAGAAAGCGCTAAAGGTAAGGGAATATATATATATATGTATGTTGAAGTATATTGTAAGCGAGACTGTTTGCTTGAAGGAAATATAAAATCTGTATCTAGTATACAAAATCTGTATTTCTGTAAACATGTAAGATAAAGATGTACAAATACAATAATATAAAAGTTGTTATTGATATCTGTATCTGGTATACAAGATCTGTATTTCTGTAAACATGTATGATAAAGATGTACAAATACAATAATATAAAAGTTGTTATTGATATCTGTATCTGGTATACAAGATCTGTATTTCTGTAAACATGTATGATAAAGATGTACAAATACAATAATATAAAAGTTGTTATTGATATCTGTATCTGGTATACAAGATCTGTATTTCTGTAAACATGTATGATAAAGATGTACAAATACTGTAAAGAGTGAGCAAATTGTGTTAACTTTTATCCTCTGAATATGAATTTAATCGGTGTTATCCATGGCGATATTGTACGTGTCTTACAGGATAAAGGAGCAGCCACGCGCTCACGTGAGTGGACAGATCAAGAGACGCTGCTCCTCCTGGAGGGTCTGGAAATGTACAAAGACGACTGGAACAAAGTCAGTGAACATGTGGGGAGTCGGACCCAGGACGAGTGCATACTGCACTTCCTCCGCTTGCCAATTGAGGATCCATTCCTGGAGGAAAGTGATTTCAGTCATGCAGGTCTGTGGGTTGAAATATTCTTCCGTAGATTCCATTGTTTTCTTGGTATTATATGTCTGTATCGCATGTGCAATTCCTTTGGGTTATTTTTTTTTTAAATCGCGCAATTTCACATAAATAGAAATGAAATGACAATTATTTTTTGGCAGAATGTATTGTATGTAGTGTAATTTGTATCATTCCCAATATTCATTCTATTAACAGGCCCTCTGGCGTACCAGCCCATACCATTCTCTCAGACAGGGAATCCTATCATGTCTACAGTAGCTTTTCTGGCATCTGTTGTTGATCCTAGGGTGGCCAGCGCAGCCGCTAAGTCTGCTCTAGGTAAGGTCATAGTACTACTAAAGGGACAGGTTGTCTTGTGTAAGGTACCAGTACTAGGAAATTACATGAATTAGTAGTAAGATGAAATGTCTTAGTTAAAACAGCAACTACAGAGGGGAATTCTGAGGGTTCTTTTGCTGCATTATGTGAATTCTTTAATCCTCTCAATATGAATTTTCTTTTAAGTTTTTGTCAGTTTTAAAAGAATGAAGTTATTTACACACAGTTTACATCTCTTGAGGAAAAACCAAAAAAATTAGCATTGTTTGGTACAAATTTTATAATGGGCTGTTTGTTATTCAGAGGAATTTTCCAAAATGAGAGACGAGGTTCCACCCACTCTGACAGACGCCCACGTCAAGATGGTGGAGGAGGCCCACAAAGATGGGAAGTCGATCAATGCTGAGTTTGGTTTGGAAAAGAGTGGAATCGCTGGCACGGCTCCTGAGAAAGAGGAAGGTATGCAATTCTGTAAAAGTTTGCCAACGTCAGCATGAAAACACCAATACACTATCCTGCAGCATCAGTAATAAGGGGTTTATTATGGGACAATTCTCATTTATAATCAAGTTAGTTTGTGTAAAATTTTATTCAGTAATGGTTACAGTTTTCGACATAAACAATTGAAGACTAGATCAATTTACATGCAGATGTGATTGAAATAAACAGTATGAATTTAACATAAAGTTTTGATAAGCAGACGGTGTAGATTTAAAATCAGAGGTGGATAAGCAGACGGTGTAGATTTCAAATCAGAGGTGGATAAGCAGACGGTGTAGGTGGATAAGCAGACAGTGTAGGTGGATAAGCAGACGGTGTAGGTGGATAAGCAGACGGTGTCGATTTAAAATCAGAGGTGGATAAGCAGACGGTGTAGGTGGATAAGCAGACAGTGTAGGTGGATAAGCAGATGGTGTAGATTTAACATCAAATGTGGATAAGCAGACAATTGAAGATCAGAGGAATTTACCTACAAGTGCACAGGCTAAGAGGGAATATTTTGGGAAAAGAAATGATATTTCTGTATTAGATTCAGTACACAATATGTTTCAAGAGTTTGTAATGATTGGTCATTGAATTCATTGTTATGTTCATAGAGGAAACTGTGAAAGAAGAGGAAGAGAAAAAGGAAGAAGAAAAGACGGAAGAAAAGAAAGAAGAGGAAAAAGATGAAAAGGTGGGAGCTTGCTGTTAATTGTTAGCTGGAACCTAGGTGATTGTGGATTGCATGAGACACATGTATAAATGTGATGTTTGTTGTTTACAGAAAGAGGAAGCTATGGAAACAGACTCCCAGGATAGTGTGGAGAAGAAAGAAGAAAAAGAGAATGAAGATGAAAAGTCAGAGGTGAGAATCATACAGTGTTGATATAATGTCAGATGTTGATTAGTTTCAAGTTTATATATTAGATATTGCTTATGTCTGCAGTTTGAATTTCCTCCTAGCCAGGTTTTTCAAATGAATTTTGTTTACAATCCATTATACATGTAGATTCTCGATTTCAGTTCCTGAAGTCTATGGTTATATTCGCTAGTTTTGCTTATTTGTAGCTTTTCATAGAAACCAAAAAGCTCAGATTTTTAAGCAAAAGATAATGAATAGAATTGTTGATCATTTTGTTTTGTCATTATAAGCAGCAGCAGGCTAAACCAGATACAGAAATAAAAGAAGAGACGGAGGAGAAGAAACCTGAGGAGACAGAAGAACAGATACAGGAGAAGACTGCCTTAGCGGTGGCCAAAATCCCCGTCAAACCCGATGGGAATGTGGCAACTGCTGCCGCAGCAGCTCTGGCATCTGCAGCTGTCAAGGCCAAGGTAAGCAAGGTCACGGAGGTTTAATTGATTGGGTGGAAATCAGTGTACTCTTATATTAGATTTCATCAGGATCAATGTTGTGTATCATATAGAATATTCTTTAAAAAAAAATTCCCTCATTGTTTCAGCATTTAGCAGCTGTTGAAGAAAGAAAGATTAAGAGTTTGGTGGCTTTGTTAGTGGAGACACAAATGAAGAAACTGGAGATCAAGTTACGTCACTTTGAGGAGCTGGAGGCAATAATGGATAGAGAGAGAGACGCTGTATGTAGCCCATGTCCTTCTCACTTCAGATTTACTTAAAAGATTCAAAACATTATAAGTCCAAGTGCTTACTTTGGATATTTTCATTGCTTGTATTTAGTTGGATATTTTATTAACTGCTCACGGGGTGGTTCTTCGGATGAGACCGCAAAAACCATGGCCCCATGTCACAGCAGGTGTGGCACGATAAAGATCCCTCCCTGCACAATGGCCATAAGCGCTGAGCATAGGCCTAAATTTTGCAGCCCTTCACCGGCAATGGTGATATCTCCATATGAGTGAAAGATTCTCGAGAGGGGCGTTAAACAATATCCAATCAATCATTAGCTGCTCAGTTTTTAGTTGAATATTTTCATTGACTGCTTACTTTGTAATTATATTTTCATTGACTGTTTGCATTGTAATTATATTTTCATTGACTGTGTGGTTTGTAGTTGGAGTACCAAAGACAACAGCTTCTTCAAGAGAGACAGCAGTTCCACATGGAGCAGATTAAAGCTGCGGAGCATCGTGCCAGGCAGATGGCCATGCAGCAGATGGTGACAGAACAAAGACAGCAGAATATAGCAGGAGGGGACCAAGGTAAGAGAGCTCCAGAGAAAGTCAACTGAACTAAAAAGACTACAACATATTGTGATTTCCCTCCTAACTCTTCTAATTGTGTGATAATCTATTGCTGAATTAGTGTCAAAGTCTGCCCTTTAATATGGCATGGGTTTTCTTTCTTTTCTTTCATGTCTAAAATGGTGTAAAAGATAGAAACTACAAAGTTTACATTCATCTTTTTGATAAAGTCAGGAAGTCTGTAAATAGTGTATGTACATATTTGTCTTTTATTGCAGCTTCAGGACCAGGGGGACAATCTATGGCTCCTAATCCCAGTCTAGCAGCCGCAGTTGGCCCAAGTTATCCACTGTCAGGGTCACCAATGCCCCCGCAGGGTCCACAAGCCACCCAGGGTTCTCCAGCCCCACCCCCTCCAGCACAGACTACACAACCACCACCCACGCAGCCTGTCCCAGCTAATGCAGCAGAGGTTGAGTCAGGTGAGAAAATAGTGAAGAACTGGAATGTTGTACATCTAATATTAATTAACTCAGGTAACACCAGGGGCCAGTCCTTTGTAATATTAATTAACTCAGGTAACACCAGGGGCCAGTCCTTTGTAATATTGATTAACTTTTAAAGTCGTATGGTCCATATTACGACAAATTTTTTCCATCTTGTAAAAACGCTATTAAATCATCACGCGTATGTACATGTAGTTATGAGCAGGCTGTAATATATGTCATACATTAATTATTTCACCTGTTTTAACCAAAATTATTGGATTTTAAATCAGTGTTTACAAACAGCCGCGTCACTCTGCCATTTTAAGTGATAGTCACGTGACCAGTTCAAATTTTCAGATCACCGGTGATCTTTTCTGTGTAAAGCTGTGTATTTTGTTACAACAGTACCATGCCATAAGTTTAATAGAAATAAAAATATCAAATACCTCTCTTAGTAATTCATTGTTTTACACTCTTTCAGCCATAAAATTAGACGGTTGCGTCTGAGTTAATGCATCATGTTGGAATTCCCCTGACGCGCATGTGGCTATTTATAGACACCTAACAAGGTGTAATTTATGTGTCATCAGGAACACTTCGAGCCTTTCACCGAAAAACACCGTGTTTTCGGTGAAAGGCCTGAGGTGTTCAGGATGATTTTATGTGTACCACACTATGTTTACTTTCTAAATAATCTTTTCGCTGTTTTCTTTTACATGCTAAAGTTTTCAAGCATGTAATTAAGGAAAAGTTAATGACTTTTAACACTAATTAATCTGCTTGAAAGTAATTATATACAAGAATAATACATGAACATCGAATCATATAGCTGTAAGTTTTACTAGGATTTAGTGTTTCTTTGCTTTGAATCTCAAGTATGAAACATTGTTATAGGGATTTTATACAATATGAATAGAGGAGATTGGAGGAAACAATATATAAGTATTAAACTTCACATTACTTTTAGAAATTGACACAGATTGATGATGTGCAATCTCACATTTAAAGTTTGATTATTCCCAAATTGTAGACCTGAGTACTGAAAAATATTTTTAATTGTTTTTTGCGGTGCTTTGGTATGTGAAGGTCACAATTAATTCTGACCTGTAGGGTTTACATGAAAAAGAAATTTACATTCTCTTGAAGTCATAAAATGTTTCGAATATAATACATATATATTGTTGAAGGAACATGTGCTAGAATGGTTGACATTGCCATTTTTTTCTGAAAACTGAAATTCATCCATACACACCAACAATCCCCCTCCCAAAAATCCCAACACTCAAAAAGCAATTTGTAATGATGCTTTCACAGTATTGATTGCTGAGAATAAATACAGTAGTAAAGTATATGAAGTAAAAATACATCAAAATATCTTCTTTTTAAATTGTATGTGTATTTCCTTAATAAGATTGTAAATTTCATGTGTATTGTAAAGAACAAGGTACGATTGTATACATAAAAAGGCCCAAAAATTTTCTCTCTATAAAATGTGTCTGGAATTAACCTTATTGAGCGTTTTAAGAAAGTAAAATATATGCTAGGTATACTATGTCAACAAAATCAGAATTATATTCCTAATTGGATAGCATTATGACATCATGAATAAGACATTTCCCGCCTTTTTTTTCAAAATAAGCCTGAAAACTGTCAAATGTCATACAGATTATTGCTCAGGAAAAGATGTGCGCATTTGTCGAGCAAAATGAAAATGATATATATTGTGTATTATTTTAAGATGAAAAACATACTTGAATATGAATTTGCTCGACACATGTGCTGTATGTTTTCTGAAAGGAAAACCACCTGAATTTGTGGATATTTTGATTGAAAATGGCATTTTTGCAAATTTATGCCAACTTCTAGCTCTCGTCATATGACACAAATCATTTTGCTGATCAAACTGAGTGAATTTTGGGTTTGCTAAACTATTCCTTATTTGAATGCCAGAGTTTGAGCTCCAAGTGAAATCATCGATATTTTGGGCCAAATGACTTTAGAAACTGTACCTACTTCTTTCATGTGTTATTAGGAGAAAATGAAACAATGTTTGCATGCAATGTATATTTATGGATATGGATTTAGTTGACCAGTGTCCAAATTTTCTGGATTCCTATTAAAATGAATCTTGTGATTGTTTGATCAGATAAATGGATCATGCATGAAATTGCCTTCATTTGGGCTAATTTTGGTAGAAACAAAATTCACTATTCGTACATTCACCACAGTTTTGTTTTTACATAGGACCAGTTCCTTCAAATGAGATGCAGGCAGAGCCCATGGTAACTGATCCTCCCCAGACCGCAGGGGTAGTACCTCCCTCACAAAGCATGATGGGCAGCAGTCCGGTCTCCTAACATCTCTGATAACATCGTCTTCATCTGAAATCATTAGACCATCAGCTGTTTATCATCAGTCATCAAATGACCACACCGAATTGACTGTGTAGTGCCCTCTATGTCTGACATTGAACAGTCGTGTGTGTGGTTAGTGTGAACAAGGAGATCCTGTTGATGTGGTCACGTGCTACATAACAAGATGTCACACACACACACCCCTCCTTTAATGTATTTATGTGAATCTCTTTTAGTCAATGAAGCATTTGTATATTTTTTGTAGTATGTTGTAATAAATTTTATGTCTGTCAGAAAATGTGTTTCCGTTCATAGCAAAGTCAAGTCATGTCACCTGCCAAGGATAGTGAGGCTTTGAGATCACTGTAAACGAATTATTTTTGGCTGTGTGTATATCTTTTTAGTGTGAAGGAAGGGAACTCGTACACATATAATTTGTTCGTTATCCATCTTTCATAGATTATTTGTTCATTACTTCCGTATCAAATAAAAAAAAAAATTGAACTTTGGGTAAATATATTTTAGATATATGATTGCAGTAACATACATTCAATATATATTTTAATGATTTCCTAAACTTCCTATCGTTAACATTTCATATACCTGTATAAACTAATACTGAAAGATAAGTATGCAAGTTATATTACCTGCACAAAATACAGTTTACAGACATCTGTTTTCTTACGATTTGAGAATACTGTATGTGAGAAATGGGAACATGCTGGTCGCTGTAGCCCAGTGGTACGGACTCTCGCTTCACAACCGAGAGGTGCCGGGTTGGATTATTGATCTGCCGTTACATCACGGATGTTTTGAATATGACCATAAAAACGGAAGGCGTTGGCACGCTATAAAAAAATCTGTTACTCTAACGACAATGAGTGCCATGTACATACATCAAAATTTACGACACTCCCATCATTCTGAAGCTGGTGTTGTCTCCACAGGGGGTGGGGGGGGGGGGATCCTCGAATGTGACGTAGAACAACATAGAAACCGAGACAAACCCACAGGTGCTTGGGTTCAGGACCCCCCCCCCCCCCCTTCTCCGAATAAGCTACATGAGTTGATTTAATTATATTTTTTTGTTGAAAATATTTCTAATACATGTCAACAACGTCGTGCATACCCCTGAAGTCCAAAATAATCCCTTGTAGAAAAATACCCACACTGGTTATAACGGATCTGTTATAATAACCAAAGAGGGTATTTTTCTACAAGGGATTATTTTGGACTTTAGAGGTATGCACGACGTTGTTGACATGTATTAGAAATATTTTCAACAAAAATTAAATCAACTCGTGTAGCTTATTCGGAAGGGGGGGGGGGGGGGGGGGTCCTGAACCCAAGCACCTGTGGACAAACCTAGGAACGCATGTACCATCAAAACCCAATTTATACCTTTTACCTTGTCACCAAATTATGTTCTTTAATTTGAGGAACGAATAGGATTGTACCTGGTGTGTGGAATTAGGAATGGATGCATTTAAGATATTCCTGGTTTTCCATTCGAGTACCCCTGTTTAAAGGTTCAGTCACGTGGTTTAGTACGTAGAGTCACGCATTGATGATTTTTTTTTTTCAATATTAATTTTATGGAATTCATTTTACCTCACAATGAAATGCATCAAATCTAATAAGTGTTGTTGCAAAGTTCATATGGTGTGTTGAGTATTACTAATGGTTACAAATGTGAGTGGGTTTTAAAAGGCTATAGCAATTCCCAGTTCCAAGCACTCATTTTGAGGTGGTGACCACGGATCCACACACGCACACCTGAGATACCCCCAATTTTGTACAGTTTGTTAAATGCTAAATCTATAGGTTGGAAGACATTGGGGGGAAATACCACGACTGACCAGGGAAATATTACTAGTTCGCAACCCACCACCACCTTTTCTATCCGATTTCAAAAAGGGTGTGAAGCAGGAAAACCCTATTAAATATCTTGGTGCAGAGGGGTCGTTTTATCATGTTACAAAAACAACACTACGCGTGCACGCGTACTTAATAGACAATTGATGAAGAGGTTATAAATCGAGGCATGTTCCAGCATTGGTATTCGCCGATTAGGAATAAACAGCAACTTAACAAGATCTATGAAAACAAACCCACACCAATCAGCGGATGTTGACATTTTTAAATTAGAATAATGGATTATTTATTTTTCCGAGGGGACGCATTGGATTATTTCATCAGATGTTCCCAAGACGTTCAAAAGAAGTCGGCCGACCCCAGCTTGGATACAAGCGCAGCACAGATTGACTACCGTGAGGCAGTGCTGAAGTTTATCATGAGGAAACTGCCCTTTATAATCAAGTTGTTGACTCCTTCAGTGTTCGTAAACAGATCGTTGTGTAACCATTGCAGTAATTGGGGTAAATGATTGATGAAATCTGAAGGAACTTGCATGCAGCGGTGATCTGGAGCCCCGTACAATTGGAAATCGCCAATAATTCTGATGAAAAATTAAGATACCTTTGATAGATAATACTGTGTACTATACTTCCAAATCGTTCACTATCCTTTCGTTATACATTGAATACCTTACTATGTTGTAATTTAGATACAAACCACGTGGTGATAAGTCCGATTTAATGCCTGCTCTTAATCACACTCTGGCACTTTAACTGGTTCTTAGGTAAGAAAATGGCATGGAAAAAGAAATTGGATTCGATATCAGGTTCAAAACACTGACGTATTTGGTTCAATATCAAAAGTATTTTTGAGAAACAAATCTTCGAATTGGTAAATACACTGTATTTTACTTTGGATATACTTTAACAAATTGGAAAGATTAAAGAGATCGAATTTTTCTTTGGTCAATATCTGCAGGGCAAGAAGTAAAGAGGGTAAATGGAAGTTCAATATCATATACTATTGTACTATTGTATGGTACTGAGGGACATATCTATAAAAATTTTGTCCATGTTCCCCGAGAACTTCACAAGGACCACGTATTTGTCCAGCCTTCAGATCTAGAGCTTTTATTTTGGATGTCTTTGTGGGATTGTATAACTAGCTGGATGAGTAATATCGCCGTGTTTGTAACACACATCCACCAGAAATCCAGAACATTCACTGATTAACCAAGCATCGATATCATATCATTACTTATAGCTCTATCAAGTATCTAAAACATGCACCATTTATACATCTTTATTCACCTTGAAATCTGTTTCTGAATTAGTGGCACTAGCATATGATATACAAACTGGCCTTCTCCATCACATGACCAAAGCCTCAAGGAGACCAGCGTGACCGTGATCTGCAGCTGGAGACTACATACTGTCGCGGAGACCTGTTTACCGTCGCGGAGACGGTGTTCAGATCAGGCCCCAGAGACCGTTCTGATGACTTCCAATTAACTTGGCTGACGCTATCACTCACCAAAACAAGCCCAGTCCTGATGTAAATTTCAAGTCTTTTTTAAATACTTAAATCTTCAATCTCAGCGTATAAGACCTCTTAATTAAACCACCGATTCCTCATCAATTAGATCTTGTTTTGCGGAAGAAGTTTGCGTTCGAGCCTTTACCATCCAATATAGAACACTTGATATAGATTAAAACACCAATAATCTAGAACAGAAAGGAATAAAAATGCGACGGCAGTTTATTTAATTCCATGAAGGAATACAGCCACCTCTTGACTACCACTGCTTACTGTCATTTGTTGTCTACCACTATATACAGCCACCTGTTGACTACCACTGCATACTGTCATTTGTTGTCTACCACCATATACAGCCACCTGTTGACTACCACTGCTTACGGCCATTTGCTGTCTACCACTATATACAGACACCTGTTGACTACCACTGCTTACTGTCATTTGTTGTCTACCACTATATACAGCCACCTGTTGACTACCACTGCATACTGTCATTTGTTGTCTACCACTATATACAGCCACCTGTTGACTACCGCTGCTTACTGTCATTTGTTGTCTACCACTATGTACAGCCACCTGTTGACTACCACTGCTTACTGTCATTTGTTGTCTACCACTATATACAGCCACCTGTTGACTACCACTGCTTACTGTCATTTGTTGTCTACCACTATATACAACCACCTGTTGACTACCACTGCATGCTGTCATTTGTTGTCTACCACTATATACATCCACCTGTTGACTACCACTGTATACTGTCATTTGTTGTCTACCACTATATACATCCACCTGTTGACTACCACTGTATACTGTCATTTGTTGTCTACCACTATATACAGACACCTGTTGACTACCACTGCTTACTGTCATTTGTTGTCTACCACTATGTGCAACCACATGTTGACTACCACTGCTTACTGTCATTTGTTGTCTACCACTCCCTACAGCCACCTGTTGACTACCACTGCTTACTGTCATTTGCTGTCTACCACTATATACAGCCACCTGTTGACTACCACTGCTTACTGTCATTTGTTGTCTACCACTATATACAGCCACCTGTTGACTACCACTGTATACTGTCATTTGTTGTCTACCACTATATACAGCCACCTGTTGACTACCACTGTATACTGTCATTTGTTGTCTACCACTATATACAGCCACCTGTTGACTACCACTGCTTACTGTCATTTGTTGTCTACCACTATGTACAGCCACCTGTTGACTACCACTCCTTACGGTCATTTGTTGTCTATCACTATATACAGCGACCTGTTGACTACCCTGCTTACTGTCATTTGTTGTCTACCACTATATACAGCCACCTGTTGACTACCACTGCATGCTGTCATTTGTTGTCTACCACTATGTGCAACCACATGTTGACTACCACTGCTTACTGTCATTTGTTGTCTACCACTATGTACAGTCACGAGCTGACTACCACTGCTTACTGTCATTTGTTGTCTACCACTATGTACAGCCACCTGTTGACTACCACTGCATACTGTCATTTGTTGTCTACCACTATGTACAGCCACCTGTTACCTACCACTGCTTACAGCCATTTGCTGTCTACCACTATATATAGCCACCTGTTACCTACCACTGCTTACGGCCATTTGCTGTCTACCACTATATATAGCCACCTGTTGACTACCACTGCTTACTGTCATTTGTTGTCTACCACTATATACAGTCACATGTTGACTACCACTGCCATTTGTTGTCTACCACTATGTACAGCCACCTGTTGACTACTTCTGCTTACTGTCATTTGTTGTCTACCACTATATACAGCCACCTGTTGACTACCACTGCTTACTGTCATTTGTTGTCTACCACTATATACAGCCACCCGTTGACTACCACTGCTTACAGTCATTTGTTGTCTACCACTATATACAGTAACCTGTTGACTATCACTGCTTACTGTCATTTGTTGTCTACCACTATATACAGCCACCTGTTGACTACTTCTGCTTACTGTCATTTGTTGTCTACCACTATATACAGTAACCTGTTGACTACCACTGCTTACTTTCATTCGTTGTCTACCACTATATACAGCCACCTGTTGACTACCACTGCTTACTGTCATTTGTTGTCTACCACTATATACAGCCACCTGTTGACTACTTCTGCTTACTGTCATTTGTTGTCTACCACTATATACAGCCACCTGTTGACTACAATATGCAGCCACCTGCTGACTACAACCAACCATCATATTTTCAGTCTACAGTATTGCATCCAAACTTATTAAAATTACAATTAAACTTTATAGTCCCAAAATTTAGACCTTCTTATACTTAATCCACCTACGTATTCTGGTTCTTTTTTCCAACTATAATCCAACTGGAAATATCATTACTGGTCGTCAAAATAGTTAAAAATGACGACATGAAGTCACTTACAATGTATTTATAAAGTCGAAATAAAATACACCATAGAGTCTTCCATATTTGCTTCATATTTGGATATTATAGGGTTATTGAACTTATATTGTTGAATATTGGCACGAGTTGGCTGTAAAAATGCACTCGCAAGCTCGTGAATTTTTACAGCCAACTCGTGCCAATATTCACCTATATAAGTTCAATAACCCTTTTATCATATAGCTAAAGTATTTAGTTGTTTAATTATATCCCTTCTCACTCAAAATACTCCAACATAGACAAGAATTCATCCATATTGGCATCTAAGGTGAAAGTGTGCAATATCAGCATGCATTTCTTAACTGTTCAATATTAAACCCGTCATTACGGCTTGTTTACGTCGTTACGGTAAGGTCAACATTGAACGCTCATACTCGGAATGTTTCGGGGGCACACAATTTACGCAATGCAAAGTTAGCGTTCAATAAATTCTCAGGATATTGAACCAGTGATTTTAATTTAAATGGGCCTTAAAAAATCACTGTGAACGTTAACATTCTCTAGATATTGCGCAGATTTTATAATAGACTATTATAAACACCTTTGTTACCGGTGTTTCCAGGGGTCCGTGTTTACCTTACTCTAAACTGTATAGGATTGGTTTGTTTTCTTCACCTTTTCATGAGCTATATAATAATTTATTTTATTGAACATAGAAGTCAACGTCAAATTAACAACTTAATTTTATTACAAGCTTTTCCATAGACAACTTCCCATATTTATGTAGCAATATTCCATTTTCATTTGCATATGGTGTTTATTTCTCTCAACTGCTTCAATACGCAAGAGCATGCTCTGCGTGTGATCAATTCTTAAACCAAGACAGGCTACTAACAGATAAATTGATGTTACAGGGGTTTCAACAGGCTCGTTTAAAGTCAGCATTTCGCAAATTCTATGGTCGTTATAATGATACAGCCTATCGTTGGATCGATGCTGTCTGACGTGTTTCATACCAATTGTTAGGCTGTTCTTTTTACATACTGATTTTGATTATGGATTACTCCGTTTACTTAATCAAAACATAGGGGCTCACGGCGGGTGTGATCGGTCAACACGATATGCTTACTCCTCCTAGGCACGTGACCACACCTCTGTTATCGGTGTTCCAGACCCCACACAGGAACACAACCCGGAGTCTTCAACAGAGGTTAAAATATTTTAAACAACCCGGTGGTTTTAGAAGCCAATCCTCAAAGCGCTTGGCGAACTAGAGATGAAATGAACCGTATGCCGTAGGCAGGCCTGGAGATTATAAAACTTTTACCGCACTCATACTCAGCCATGTTTGTTTTGAGTACAGCTCTGAGCAAGCTCTAAAGAATACTCGAAAAATCTTGAGCATGCACTCCAATTGAGTATGAGAATGATTTCATTAAAATTCTATAACCTTCTCATTTGAGTATGAGTACGATTTAGAGCACGGTAGTTCGAGTTTGAGTATAAAAATGCACTTTAAAAAGTTTTATAACCTCCAGGCCAGGTGTCTTATTTCAAGGATATTACCCCAAACTTCGCATTTAATTTGGTTTAATGTAATCAAAACCCGCGTATTAGTTTTTGTAAATATCACAATGTCTACGAAATGGACCCCCCACCCCCTTACCGATCTCATTGTTCTGAAATGTGTTTTCTTTACATAAAAATGTAGTAATTAGGGCTATACGGACCGTGGATATCGGCCTAGGTACCTCAGTGGCTAGAGCACCTAACTAGTAAATGCGGGGGTCCCGGATTCGATTCCCGGTCCAGCCAAAGATTTTCTCCTCTTTCCTATATAATACATTTGGTGCTGTTGACCACCCCTCGACTTGCAGGTGAAGGTCCTGTCAGGGGCGAAAAGAATCTGGGTTGTGTGTCATGAAAGAGAGCGAAGACTAATTAATGAGGGAGGAATGTAGTAATTAGGGCTATACGGACCGTGGATATCGGCCTGGATAGCTCAGTGGTTAGAGCACTTGACTAGTAATGCAGGGGTCCCGGGTTCGATTTCCGGTCCAGCCAAAGATTTTCTCCTCTCTACAAAATATACAACAAAATCTACAACAGAAATGGAAAACCTTGTGGATCTCATTGTTCTGAAATTTGTTTTCTGTACATAAAATTTACTCCAGAAATGGAAAAACCCAGGATCTCATTCTTCTGAAACGTGTTTTCTTATAATTATTTACATGAAATCTACAACAAAGGCAGATTTTTCAATATGGTATGAATGTATATATCTAAATATTTATATGTAAGTGTTCATTTACATGTACAGTGTATATGTAAGTACATAAGTACATTTATATGTTTGTAAGTACGTATGTATGTATTCGTACGTCTATAAATCTTACTATTTGTATAAGTCTGTATGTATACAGTTTATGTATAAGTCTGTCCGTCTGTCTGTATGTCTATACAACATGTAGTAGTTTTAATGACTGCATGTACTTGTAATATTATATTTTATTAGAATTACTGTATTTCAATATTGTATCTATTTCCTTTGAAACGCTTGTTTAATCATACTAGTTTTTTTTTCATTCCCTTTTATCGCCACGGTCTATGACCGAGGATACAGAAGGACATTGAATATAACCGAGTTTTCTTTTGCACTTAGAATTCTATATTCTGTGATTGAATGTTTTATGGTCAGAACAAAATGATGTATGGCATCGGACTCTGAAGTATCTCCATAGCTCACCGAAAAACAGTAATACAAACTGTCAACTATGGAAAATGTACCATTCTATCAGTTTCGCTCCTACTAGCGAGATATCGAGTCAGCTCCGTGCAGAGAACTCACAGTTCTTAGGAAAGGTTTGCTGCAGCGTCTGTCCAGATCAGATCTAACGTTTACGGTATCTTAATTTAAAAAGCTGAGAGTATTGATGTGAAGATTTGTATAGTGTTTATACTGAAGGTGAAAAGTGTTCCAACAAAATCATCAGTAAAAGATGGTAACGTTCCATGCGCCATTTCGTTTATCCCAATTGTTTTAGAAGGAGTGAGATACTTGGACAGAGAGCTTAATCTTTTCTTGTGTTAGCCAGTGACGCCAAAACCGTATTATTATTTCTTTTTTACGTCTGCAGCAAATTTAAATGCAATAACACAAATCTAAGATGGGAAGAAATGGGATTTGTTGACGAGGGACAGGTTATATGAATAGAAGGATCTGGCGTAATTAATCGCTGGCAATAAATTGGTGATACCAGTGCTCCGGAGGGCCACTTGCATCAAGTATAGACACTCGGTCACAGAGACCTATTGCCAGACCTTTAATCAAAAGACCTCTACGATTACCGTTCAGAAACTATGATCTGAGCAGTGTAATTCAGGCCTCTTGACGTTTAATACTTTTATGTAAAAGCGTTGCTCAGAAGTCAGAAATTACATACAAAGACAAGGATTAGCTTGTTGTCGTCATCAAACCACTGTCCTCCCCTCCGTGTGGACATCGCAACCTCTAAGCGTTGTGTTATTTCAGAGAACGGCCCGTTGACGAATGAAGACAAGAAACTAGGTTGGTAAGTAATTTCACTTATGACTTTTTGTTTGTGGTACCTTAATTCAAAACAGAATCATTGTTTGTGGTAACTAAATTCAGAAGATAATCAACAGAATCGTTTGTTTATTATAAATGATATAGAATCGATTTATTTGTTTGTGGTAACTGCATTAAAACAGAATCATTAATTGTTTGTTGTAACTTACCGTAATTCAGAACAGAAATTTATGGTAATTGAATTTAGAATAGAATAATTTGTTTGTGCGTTAAGTGAATTCAGAATAGAATAATTTGTTTGTGCGTTAAGTGAATTCAGAATAGAATCATTTATTTGTACGTTAAGAAAATTCAAAACAGAATCATTTGTTTGTGTGTTTAGTGAATTCAGAACAGATTCTTTTGTTTGTGCGTTAAGTGAATTTAGAACCGAATCATTTGTTTGTGTGGTAGTGAATCATTCAGACAAGGAAGCACAATATGCAGTGAGATATTTGGTCGCCGAGGCTGCTCAACGCTGCTGGTACAAGACAGATATTAGGGGGATTATATTGTATCGCGGATACAATTGACGGGCGCGATTTTCTGGTCTGCTATAACGACAAGACGGATATATATTTCAGGGTTTGTAAAAACGACAGATGGAATTATTCTGGCGCAGTAAGTGACACTTAGCGCTCACTAAATCCGGCGGAGCGCTAATTGCCGAGATTTACCGTTTTAATGAGAGGAAAACAACACTACCACAAGCACTAGCAATATTTCACAATCTAGCGTGTTCTGTGCAGAGTAAATGGGAAAGCGCAAGGACATCGTGGACGCTAGGGGAAATCTAATTAAACGCATTTGACGTCCCTTTCATTCCATATTCTACGGACCATTTACCCTTTCACATTATATAAATTGCATCAGAAATTGAGTTGCTACTCAATTTTCCTACGTGTTAAGCAACAAACTTGATATTTCAGTTTCTCTTTGAGAATATATGGATTTTCAAAGGTTAAAATTCAGAATTTAAAAGGATGCTTTGCCCCAACATTGAAGTTGTTACATGTATATATCTTATGATTTTACATGTTCTGTCGCACCTCTAGAAACAAACTGGGGGGGGGGGGGGGGGTATTAATCAAATTTTATAAATGTCTATCAAATGAAATACCGATTTTCATTTCATAATACCTTTAAGCAAAATTCTTGATGCATCGAAAACAGAGTATCATTCACACTACCACCATTCAGGGGTTGATATTAAGCGAGATGTGCGTGATCAAATATTACAGACATCGTTTCTACACTCATTAATCACGTATTCCGTTTTATCCTACTCATTATATTTGTCGTCAACTCATCTGATGCTGGAGTATGTCGCAAGTACTGCCTACGTGAATCCATATATCAGAAATGTTAAAAATTAAAATACCGTGACGAAAGATTTTCTCATAAAATTTAGTTTTAAGAAAGCTATTTCCTTGCACTCTCAAGCAAGCCAATCTTCCCAACACTTTCCAAATGAGTTTGTGTTCATCCTTTTAGGATACTTTTCCAATTAAAATCTCCTGGTTGGCTTAATTTTATGACGAAAATCGTTTTTCTTATAATCCGAAGTTCGTGTTTAAAGCAGATTTTATGTAAAAACCATTTTGACTGGGTACAAAAAAGTGTGATATTGAGCGAGCAACTTATCTTATTAAAAGCGGATTAAAACTTAGTTCTTTTATGACTTCTCTCTGAAACTAAAACTCTCTTCTTCGATATTGTTAAGGAACTGTATCGATTTCGGATTGCATATTGGCTACACGATCCCCTTATAATTAACGAGGTCTGTTGAATTGGTAATTGACGATTGCACAAAGCGATACATTTTCTCATTTCCAGCTTCATGAACTCCTTATCATCTACCAAGCACCTCTTCGAAATAAATTCATCATATATTTTAATTAATTTGTTAATAAAAGAACGCAAAAAGGACAAATATTTCAATTTATTATATTCCAAACATAAATAGATCTACCCATACAAAATTTTTTTTTTTTAATTGGACACACTCCAGCTTACATGCCGCAATGAGATAACAGAGTTTGAATGTTGAGAATACATTGGAAAATGGTTGATTTGTTGAATTGAATATATTGGTTGAATTGTTAAACAACCCAGCTTTAAAAACGATAATTCAGTGTTAACGTGACGTCGACGTATCAACAGCGAAATATAAAAATTTTCCACATTGAAAGGACAGCATTTTAAACGCAGGATCTCCATGTTAAACAAATGCAACCAGTGAGAACAATAGATGTAACAGACATGATATGTTGCATCTTGAATTGATAAACTAGCAAATTTGACCATTTCAAAGCTGAAACAGCATTGAAGTCCAGTACAGTTTGTACACTGGAATACATGCATTGCTAATATTTTAACATTGATTCTTGAAAGTTCATTTAACAATCTTTCAGCATTGAATGATTACCAATTTTAAATTTTTCTCATATAATTGTACGAAAATTAAGAAACGTTTTAAATTTTAATCCATTACATTTTTTGTTTGATAAAATTTGGTTTTTCTTTCTCTTGAATATATCGGGTATATTTTCCTATCAATAAGCAATGTTTTATGTTTATCGAGATATTTGTTAAATTTGATTTTTTTTTTTTTTTTTTTTTTTTAACATTTTATCTAAAGGTTGCAATTTTATAAAGATAAAACACACATATATTTCGATAATTAAAATTGCATATATAATATGAACATTCTCTTAAATTTCGTTATCAAACATTTCAATGTGATGACCGACACTCTCGGTTTTTATTAACTTATAGACCTATATATATATATATATATATACATTTTTAATGTAGCAACAGTGACCATAACAGATGATGGTGGATCACAGGCAATTGCATCGCTTGGGGTCGAATTTACTATATAAAGAGTACTCTTTATATAGTAAATTCGACCCCAAGCGATGCAATTACCTGTGTGATGGATGGACAGTTTTTAAATCAACACAATTCTGACAAATACATGAATATATCTAATTGTTAAAAATAATTACCATTTGTCGAAAAATACTCTAAATTTCGTAATTCTTTCATATCATTGGTGCAGTAAAGTATTTAGTAATTGTACAGATTTAAAAGTTAGGGTTCGAACCAGTAGTGATTTTAGATAAATTGGTTAATAATCAATTAACTGAATTCAAACTTATCTATCAGTATTCTAGTGCATCTAAGTCATATTCACAGAACTTATCTATCAGTATTCTAGTGCATCTAAGTCATATTCACAGAGATCTTAATATAATCTTTGTCTTAAAAAGTTGAAGGAAATATGCACAAGAAATGGTACTGCAAGGTTAAAAAAATAAATTATGTATAATTCATAATTATATTCAACCTACCTGGTTACTTTTTGTACAGTTATTGCTTATTTGAGAGCATTATTACATCATGAATAAGACTTTCCCCGCCTTTTTTCAAAAAGAGCTTGATAACCGTTTTAAAAATTTCATCCAGATTATTGCTTAGGAAAAGGTGTGCCCATCTGTCGAGCAAAATGGAATTTAAAAAATATTCAGTATTAATAGAAGATTAAAAATGTACAAAAAAAATGTATTTGAATATGAATTTGCTTGACACATGGGCTCTATGTTCTCTGCTACGAAAACCTCCTGAATTTATTAATTTTTTCCCCATTGATTTTTGGCAATTTTATGCCAACTTCACGCTCCTGTGATACAGCACAAAGCAATTTTGGGTCAAAATAAACGTAGTTTGGGTTTGTTTATATGTTCCTTATTTGAATGCCAGATTTTGGGACTCCTACTGAAATCATCCATTTTCTGGGCCAGATGATTGTAGAAACTGTACCTTCAATGTTGAATTATGACCCCCTTCTACCTGACTGAGATATGGATTGCATGAAAACATTATATATATATTTGGGGTCATTTTTCAACATTGAAAAATGACCCCACCACGTGACTGAGATAGGGCTGCACAGAAAACCTTTTGTACATTGGGATTTTTTTCAAATGTTGAAATATGACCCTTACTACTTGACTTAGACATGGGGTTGCAAAGAAACATTGTGTATATTTGGGGTAGTTTTTACAACGTTGAGACATGATCCCAACACTTGCCCAAGACACGGACTGTACAGAAAACATTTTGTATATTTGAGGTCATTTTTCAATGTTGAAATTTGACCCCCACCAGAAATGATCTCTAAGGGTAATTTTTAACAAGAGTCAAAATTTTACGTTTGGGAGGGTAGTTAATTAACGGTCTGGGTCAATTTTCAACGTTGAAAGACCAAACATCCATTGAAAAATGACCCCTGATGTCGTTTTTCAACGGGGTCACTTGTTGATGTTATACCGGCATACTTGTCATGAAGTAGGCCGACGTGAATCATCGCAGTTCATACATTTTCAAAAATGAAATTTATTTCTTAAATGAAATTATATTTATCATGAATTGACATAGCCCGGCTTTTGATATTCCATAATGGAAATGAATTCCTTTAATCATATTTCAACGACGTTGCCTATAGTTTACAAAATCAAGTCTTTTTCGCGTTGATAGAAACGGTCGCAGTTTCTTGGTGGCGGAGAGGGCTGAGCGAACAGGAGAGATAGCTGTAATCCTGCAGTGTTCATAGATCATACTCCAGTGTCATTCCACTGACTCAACACAAATTATCACTGCTAAAATGGCCTACAGATTGTAAAACTTTATTTCAAATCAATAGATTTCATTCACAGAATGTAATTGATTAGGGATTTGAATGATAGAACAGAGTACTAGCGGGATTTTCCAGACTTCTCAAGTATCTATGTTTTTTATGACCGGAACAAATTTGATACAAATAAGAATTGCTCTCCCACTCCCCAAGCCGTGGATATCAATCAGAGCGTATAGGACGCTGCTCTAGATAGGGGGTTTATTTATGAGACAACTATTGCGTATTACAGGTATCGAACGAATTTAATATTACAGATCCAGATAAATCAAATGCTCAACATTCTCTTCCTTGTAAATGATGCTCGTTAACTTTTCATTTAAAAGCAATAAATTCATAACGCCTCCATAAACTCTGGATCTGTAACATTAAATCTCGAGAAATTTCCAATTTTCAAGAACTTTTTTAAATTATCAATCTTTGTAAAAATGTTTCATTTTAAAATACCATATCATAAGCAGCTTCGTTCAAGTCTTTAGAATGTTCTGAGAACTTTCGGTCAAAAGGATTGAATTAGACCTGCTTTGATTCAGAAACCAGAAGGATGAGATAAGCCGAGACACTTGTTTTGAAAATGTCAACAATCTCTTAAATTTATCCCTAAAACAAGGAAAAAATTACTACAGCCTACAGATAACTAAATCCCTGTATTGAACATCCCCGTATATGGAACACAGCCATACTTTCTAGCGCCTGTGCACGCAGATGACGCATACAAGACTTCTATGTATGTGTACAAAGGATGTTATAGTGAAAACGTGGTTGATTGACTGAAAAGGTCTTTTATTTCTCGATTACAGGTTCATTTCAATGATGTCAACATCAGTAACAGGACTGCACAACATGACCGAGCTGGTCTATAATGTTACTATCAGTGATTTAGAGAACTCATCTTCGCTCTCCACAAAGACAGCCGAATCTCTCAGAGTAACCAGATTAATTGTAAAACAAATTCTAATTCCTATCATTGCTACAGCTGGGATTGTTGGAAACATTTTGAATATTATCGTACTGCGAAACCGGAAGATGCGCAGTTCTACAAACGTCTACTTGTCTGCTCTAGCGGTGTGCGACATGCTTTACCTGATTTTTACTTTGACCTTATCCTTCATTCATTGCAACATTTCCGACCAGCCTAAATCGGCCTTCTACTTCATACCTCGAGCTCGAGTCCTCTCGGATCTGTTCGGGAACACTGCTGTTTGGTTGACTGTCGCCTTTACAATTGAGAGATATATCGGTGTCTGCCACCCAATGCGCGGAAAAGTCTGGTGCACTGTGGGCAAGGCCAAAATACTGTCAGTCATCGTCCTCGTGGTTTCTTTTGTGAATACATTCCCGGAGTTCTTTGAAATGGACATAGCGGAATCGTCTACCAATGGAACGACTTCTTATTCCTGCGAACAAACAGCCTTTGGGAAATCCGAGTCGTATTCAATAGGTTACTACTGGTGGTACGTAACTTTCTTCACCCTAGTCCCGTTCGTTTTTCTTTTTGTTTTCAACAGTATATTAATCAAATCTGTGTGGAAGGCCAACAAACGGAGACATCAGTTGTCAAATTTCTCCGTGGTGGGCGAAAACTCGAGACAGCAAAGTGAGCAACACAAAGTCACCACCATGCTGATTACTGTGGTGTTAATCTTCCTTCTATGTCAGCTTCCCTGGACCGTTCTACTAATGTATAGGACCTACCTAGACGCCAATAACTTCCTTAAATCGCAGACAACCTTCATCCTCATATCAGGAAATATATGTAATCTATTGGTGATTATCAATGCTTCGGGAAACTTTCTGCTTTACTCGTATTTCAGTAGCAGATTTCGTAGAACATTTGCTAAAGTGTTTTGTGGATGGCGGAAAATACGGAAGACGTCACGTGGAACCGGTAGTAGCAGGTGGAGATCCTCGAGATACACCAGCAGTAGCACCACAACTACTACGTCATCCTGCCGATCAAAACGAGGCACGTTGTCAGATTCAAGTAAACGCTTGAGATTACAGACTGAATAATATTTTATTGTGTGTATCAAATGTCGTAATTTTAATCAGCCTTTAAAACAGGTTGGAAAAAAATATTGATAATAAAAAAAAAAAAAATTGATCTTCGATTAATCTTCAATTAGTGCAAGAGATAATTATTTTACAACAGGCTGCTTGTCACTTAGCAATCAGTCGTTCGACTCACCATATTGAGCTTGCTAACAGAAGTCCGACAGAACAGGATACCAAAATCAATAAAATTTACGCTCTAAAATTGATGTCGTACTTTATTCCGAATTAAAGATTTAAATTAATTTAGTTTTTTCATACTTCAAACACTCACAATTTCTTTTATCAAAATTTTACTTACCTAACGGCTGCATCATATTTACGCAAATATTATTACTTTTTTGCAAAAAATGTAATGGACCACAGTGCTCATCTGAGTCACTTTGCTTCATGTACAACACTGTCAGACTCCATGAAAGTAATGGTGAAAAGACGGTTGCATGTTGATTTAACAATCTGTCACCTTGTGTTACTTAGGAAGATATATTTCCCCCGGTTCTTTTCATACATATGTACAACTTTAATCTCCCATCATTGTCCTCTCTAGTCCCAGGGTACTCGATACGATCAAACTGGAATATTCTTTATATCGGTAAGGAAGATTTGGTGCAAGTTTTTGGTTTTTCTGGTGTTGCTGTTCTTTAGAAAGTTTTTTCCCAAACACATCGCTTTTTTATCTTCATTTCCCAATTACTATAGACCTACTTGTTGCTGTCGGCGCTTTTCTCGCTAGCATACACTTGTACCTCAGCTAATTGATGTGGGCTGCTAGTATTTAACAATTGAAATATGCAGATGCATTAATTTTAACTTCAAAGGCTAAATGCTAAAGAACATCGTCGATTTGCATAATCGTCTCATAATACCAGATTTTAACGTAATTATTTTCCATTGATATACACCAGAAATGAATAGTATATGCTTAATTATTTTGATCTATGTGATATCAACACATTACTGAAAGAAATTTATACTTCCATTCCATTTGCGGAAAGACTTCTCCTTACGACTATACAGTAATGATTATACTATTTCCAAAAACAATGTGATGGATGTCGTTGCACTTTTCAAAATATACTGAATTCTGACTCCACCAATTCGCCTGCAATGCGCAAAATTTTGATTTGTACCAAAATAAGTACGTTGTAGTATCTGTCCTTTGAAATATTGAATCGCCCTCTTCCAAGGATATTTTGTTCCAGGTTTTGTTGATAATAGCTGAAGTCCATCGTGAAGTCGAAATCAACGACGACTATACATGCACAAACAGATGACCGATTTTTTCGACCATAAACGCTAAGCTTATCCATAGGCGTAGCTTGGGTTCTAACATTACTGAGGCAGGGGGTCTGGGGGGCGCAGCCCCCCAGAAGCTATCGACATTTTAACAACGTAAAAGGTGGGTTTTTTTGGGTTTTTTTTTTACCGAGGCAGCTGCCTCGGTTGCCCCAATGGAAGCTATGCCACTGTTATCCTCTGGATCAGTGGCCCTTTTCACAAAAATCTTACGATTAAAATGAAAATTTTATCACAATGTAATTCTTTTATACTTCTTCACTCATACATATCAGAATGAGCAAAACTGAGTATATAAACAGGTGATAAAGCTAGAATTCTTACTTAGGGCATAATTGCTCCCAGTTGAGTATAAGGCAGAGACAAAAATATTATATTTAATTAATACATGTAATTGTAAGATTTTTTTGTGAAAATGGTCACTGGTGGGCTAAAACACAACACGAACTGTGAACTTTGTTCGTACCTGTACAACATCCAGGATGTGGGTTCACCATTTGACTCGTGAAGACGAAGAGTGAAGACCCTTACTCCTTTATCAAAAAAGTAGGGAGGGGGAGGGTCACTTTCCTAAAGAAAATGAGTCTCTATTAATTAATCGTCATTTCTAGATATTTGGAAATACAATGTACATACTCACTATACAAGGATACGTTTATGATTTCATGGTTTATCTTTATATTTTGTACAAATCTTCAAAATATTCAAAACATGTACAATGAGTAGTGATCAAGCACTGGCGCTATATTACATGTACATAAAATGATTTATTTATATATGAGGTTCAATAAAATGGTTCATTGAAAATGAATGTAACATGGGTGTGTGTGTGTGTGTGGGGGGGGGGGGGGGTCACTGAGTTAGAATATATACTGTTCAGCGAATCAAATTGAGCGTTACAAACAAAATCAACTTATATACGGATGGATACTTGTTTAACGTCACAATGACCTATTCTTATGACTGTCTGTTCTGTTGAAATATTTTTAACAAACTACTAGTAATTGTGAAAATGTGCATTGCCAACCTTTCAAATGAATGTTAATTCCGACATGAAATTATGTACTGATTTACTCACACATACATGTATATACATGTATATTATCAATGACTGACATTTTAGGTAGATGCGATGTTTTAGCCTCCTGAGAAGTAAGCTATTGATCGAGCCCAGAGGGTGAGGTATTGGTTTTGGTCGAGAAATTGTCAATTACTTTATCATATGAATTATTAATTTGAAACATAGAAATTGATTACGGATATTAGAGACTATGGAACGATACATGTCGGCCATCTTTATTTACAGATAGAGTACAAGACCTTGTCGAAAGTTTCGCGAGTTTCTTGAATATCATATGATTGAAAACATCAAAACCGACTACTGTGAATTACCAAAGTTGACGATACATACTTGTTTACAGCAAGCGTGCAAAACCTAGTTGAAAGTGACACGAGCTTTCACTGGACAACAACAACAGAATAATCACCAGTCGTATCAATTTGGAAATGTCAAATTTATTTTTGGTCCGATGTTTGAAAAAACAATCAAATGTCTCACCTTTGAATTTTAATCACGTCGCGATGCATTTCTTCGTTATGCATAATGAAAGGTGAAGATAACGAACAGTGATCATAAGGAATACAAAATTATGAGTTGAGCAAACACGGATCTCTGAATATACCAGAAGTGGGATCAGATATCTATGAGGAGCAAGAATCCGTTGTTGACCGGTCACACAAGCTGTGAGTCCTATATCTTGATCAAGTAAAAGGAGCAATCCGTAGTCAAGATCAGTGTGAAAATTGGTTTAAACGAGACTGTTGAATCCCCTGTGGCATCAACTTGTTTTTCAGTAGCCTCCCTCGATTTAAAAACTGATCATAATATACAGAGTGACTAATTTTCCACTTCTTATAACTCACGTATACTAGCGCCTGTAACGTAATGCTGTATAAAGTATATAACATTACGTACGTAACGTAATGTAATGTAGTGCCCTTAACGTAGTATCTTTAACGTAATGTAACGTAGCGCCCTTAACATAGTATCTGTAACGTAATGTAACGTAGCGCCCTTAACGTAGTATCTGTAACGTAATGTAACGTAGCGCCCTTAACGTAGTATCTGTAACGTAATGTAACGTAGCGCCCTTAACGTAGTATCTGTAATGTAATGTAACGTAGCGCCCTTAACGTAGTATCTGTAACGTAATGTAACGTAGCGCCCTTAACGTAGTATCTGTAACGTAATGTAACGTAGCGCCCTTAACGTAGTATCTGTAACGTAATGTAACGTAGCGCCCTTAACGTAGTATCTGTAACGTAATGTAACGTAGCGCCCTTAACGTAGTATCTGTAACGTAATGTAACGTAGCGCCTGTTGAGGAATTGCACTGTTAGGATTTGTATTAAATCTGGAATAAGTATAAAACACGCTGCTGTGTGACTATTGATGGAGAAATGGTGGTGGTAAAAACTAAATCTGAGACGTTTTCTGGTTAATTAACAGGGTAACATGAACAAAATTGTGTTTGACGTTCGCTGTGAAAATTCTGAAATTATGCCACAGAGTTCGGTCATTATCGTCTGTAATTTCCGGATTGGGCAGTCTTTTTGATGACATTATATCAATATCCCGTCGACGGCTCCGGGCTCGTGATTTATGCGACATTCCAAAACAATTGATCTTATATCGCCCTTTGTCGCAATATTTGATTTACACTGTTTTTGTCTTCAAAACTAGTTTCATTAAGCTTTGAAACACAGACACATTTTTCTATTTCATATTTTACCTGTTTTGTTCTTCAAGCATATTCTTTTATCGTCAATACATCCGTAATGCAGACCTTTAAAATAATGGTAATGTTTAAGATCCCAACAAACTGTCTTTCCACTCTGGTGACGACTAAGACATTGCAGAATGGAACTTGGCAAACTGTCGGAATAATTCAAGCTTCACAGAGAGTGGTCTAAACGTACTTTGATACAGGCCAATTTTTATTTGTTTCACAAATTAAAAAAAAAATGAACCAAAGGCGTGAAGAGCGAATGTGAAGAATCAGATTCTATTTCACGTTTAACTGTTTTACGTTATTTAGCCATTTTAAATGTATCAACAGTGAAATGTTACATGGTTTACCCTTTATAGTTGACTGGGTGAAGGCGTCTGTAGTTTGTCTGGGTGAAGGCGTCTGTGGTTTGTTTTGGTGAAGGCATCTGTGGTTTGTCTGGGTGAAGGCGTATGTGGTTTGTTTTGGTGAAGGCGTCTGTGGTTTGTCTGGGTGAAGGCGTCTGTCGTTTGTTTTGGTGAAGGCGTCTGTAGTTTGTCTGGGTGAAGGCGTATGTGGTTTGTTTTGGTGAAGGCGTCTGTGGTTTGTCTGGGTGAAGGCGTCTGTGGTTTGTTTTGGTGAAGGCGTCTGTGGTTTGTCTGGGTGAAGGCATCTGTGGTTTGTTTTGGTAATGTTCTAAGATTGACTCTGGGGAAGCCTTTACTTCTGCTTCGGTGATAGTCTACATACTTGTTTCAATGGAAATGATTAGGACTGTCTCAATGGATATTTTATGGTTGTCTCCTTAGAGGCTTTTACAGTTGCCTCGGTGGTACCCTATGTAGTTTTCTCGGTAGAACCTTTTGTGGTTGCCTAAGTGGTTGTATCGGTAGAACCCTATGTGGTTGCCTAGGTGGTACCCTATGTGTTTGCCTAGGTGGTACCCTACGTGGTTGCCTAGGTGATACCCTATGTGGTTGCCTAGGTGATACCCTATGTGGTTGTCTCGATGAAACCCTATGTGGTTTCCTAGGTGGTACCCTATGTGTTTATCTTGTTACAAGGTTTAATTGTTGTCAGCGTGGGAAATTCACAGTTATCTCGTTTAAACATCATATTATATGGATTGTCTCTATGCATGCCTCCATGATTTTTATTCTTGACAGAGAATCAAAATACAAATGGACTGTGACACAGTACTTCCCTCTTATAGACAATTCAGTTTTGTGTTTTCATGGCAGCGCACATCTGTCAAGCAACCTTAATATATTTTCACAAGGTAAGGGTTTTTCCGTCCGCTCCACACAAACCCTTGGCAGGTTACGTCACTAAAACTATTCGACCTTAGAACCAATGAAAACACGAGATTCAGGGATGTCAGCACGTTTATTTCTTATCACCGTCTTCCTTGGAAGACGGCATATCATAGTTGAAGTATTTTACAGCCTTCGGACAATCCACTTCCTCTCGTTTGTGATTTGTAGAAAATGCATGATGTGGAAATTCTAATTTATTTCATTGGTTGAAATTCTTGAAAGCAAGGGGGATAATTTGCTAATGATCTAATTTATGTACGCCTTAACAATTTTACAGACTTTTTCAGGTGGCAGGGGACAGTTTCTTTGGTTCTGAAACATGTGGATAGGGGGTATTCATCAAAGTCAGATTACGACAGACTAATGAAAAATCATATTTCCCTTTTATGTCAATACTTGTATTTCATATTAGTGTAGTTAATAAATTATGACCCTAAATTACATGTACTGGTGCTGGTGCACAAAACATGCTCTGAGCAGGTTCCCCTTTTTTGTTTTGATTTTCTCTCATTTGGGCTAATCCGCACCATCCCCACACCATCACAGTACCAAACATGGGGATTTAGACACTGTGCACAATCAAGAACCCTATCTGCCCTTCTCAAAAATCTACCTCTCATATGGGACCATCCACCTTCCCTCACAGCGACAGACCTTTCGCTGGACCCTGCATGTTTCACCGGAATTTCTTCAGCAACTGACCACGTGTCTTAGTTTCGTATTTGCACCCATCTATATGCTAGGAATCATGGTGACACCTACATGTTGTATATCAACATTTTTATTCAGCACTCAGTTACATTTGACATGCATCCTAAAATTATTGTATACATTTTTACACATGTAATATCATTTCAAATGTGGGGCATTTCCTTTTTTTTTTAAAAAGTTGAACGGGCCTATAGTGCGAAACTGTCCCCTGCTACCTCAATCTTAAAAAAGAGAGAAAACGAAGAGAAGAAAATTGCAATATAATGAAACTGACACTTAATCTTATTCACAGCAACCTTCAAAACATTTTTATAATTCAACAAATAACAGAAATTGTCTTGTTTTTTGCACACAAACCTTAAAATTCTTCTCCATAAAATTTGGGCAATCCCCAGCTATTAGATATTTTTTGTTTCTTGCTATGTGAAAAATAAATGTAATTCTATTAAACGCAATGAATATCTGCTTTTCACTGTTTTCTTGAGTTTAAGAAGAAACAATGCTGTCTATTTTCAGTACAAATATCAAACTTCAAGGTCATACTAGATTAATTATTATACAGTAGTTTCTACACGTAGCAGATGTTTTTAAAAACTTAATCTTATATGAGATGTAATTACCGTTTTAGAAAAGTTTCATTACGTGGCCATTTGTATAAAGTTTGTCCTAAAGACGGCAAGTTTTATTAACAAGAGGCCCATGGGCCACATCGCCTACCTGAGTCACATTGGCCCATATCTGAAGACTTTACATAATTATATATTTGCATGTAAAACCTTAGTCCATATTGTGGCCCCAACCTACCCCTGGAGGCCATGATTTTTTTAAACTTGAATCTGCACTATGTCAGAAAGCTTTCATGTAAATGTCAACTTCTTTGACCCAATGGTTTTTGAGATTAATTTTTTAAAATAATTCTATGTAAAACTTTGATCCCCTGTTGTGGCCACAACCTACCCCTGGGGGCCATGATTTGAACAAACTTGAATCTGCACTATGTCAGGAAGCTTTCCTGTAAATGTCAGCTCCTCTGGCCCAGTGGTTCTTGAGAAGAAGATTTTTAAATGACCCAACCCAAATTTTGCATTTTTGTGATTATCTCCCCTTTGAAAGGGGCATTACCCTTCATTTGAACAAACCTGACAGCCCTCTACCCAAGGATGCTTTGTGTAAAGTTTGGTTGAAATTGACCCTGTGGTTCTGGAGAGGAAGATGAAAATGTAAAAAGTTTACGACGCCGACACCGACGACAACAGACATTTTACGCAAATTATGCAAATTAACTCATTCGGATTAAAAAGTATTCAAACTAATTTTCTTTAATTATGTACATGTATTCTCAGAGTCAGATAGTGAACGCCCCATTTCGAAATATTCGTGATCACGTTATGTTGTACGCGGAATTTCAAAAGTCAACAATTATATGGCGATATGAAAGCATGGACGATCTGCAGGCTGTTGGCGGGACAAATTGATCGATAAATTGATTGACTAATTGTTTTTACGTCCAGTCGAGCATTTTTCACTCAAACTGAGACTTCACCAGCTTTAGGCTTTAGGAACCACATATTTAGACCTATGATTAGCGCTTAGGTGCCAACGCTATCGGCGACACGGGACCTCCGTTTTAAAGGTCATGATATCCGAAAGAACTGTGATTCTCATTTCTAAATACCGAGCGTTTGGCGAAGAAGCAATCGCTACCTATTTTAACGTCTTAGGTTTGATGCGGCCATGGCACAAGCAGGGCTCGAACTCCCGACCTCTCGGTTACGAAGCGAACGTTCTACCACTCAGCTACCGTGACCGGTTTCAGCGATAAAAAAGAGAGAGAGAGAGACAGTCAGACGAAAATAGCGTAGAGAGAACCACTTTGAGCAATGGAAGGGGAGTTAAATTTCATTTCTAACATGAAATCCCATTCATTACGACTACATACTGTAAATCTCCCATGGTGTTTCTAAAATTATATTGTTTTCGTGCGTGTGCGCACATCCACCATTTCTCCTCACATTGAGTAGGCCAGTATTCCTTTAATACCCATATATAATTTGTCTAAATTGTCAAATCGTATTATTTTTCATAGTTTATCATACTGACAAAATGTTGATCTGGTTTTTAACATCGAACAAAATACTGTTTAATATGGCATATATATACATGTACCTTTAAACAAATTTACTTTGGTCTCCAAAACAAGCTTAAAGCGGAGAAGCCATCCATATCGCAAGACTTGTGTCATAAACAAAATTTATATTATTTGAAACAAACATCAACATTTGCAACATTAATTGGAATTTGTTTACATTTAGCAACTTAGAAAAGCTGTCACTCGATTGGTTAGATAATTCAGAACATCCGATAGATGTCGCCACTATGAGCCACATGTTTTGTGGCGATATCTTCTAATGTCGTCTGGGGGGACGGAGTGGATCGAAAACTGTTGGTTTGCAAAGATGTCTGAATAAGGTTTCCCTGAAATATCCATATTGCAGTATAAAAAGAAAAGCAATTATAACACTGCACGTAAGTTCTTTTTAAAATTTATTAATATAAAATCTGCCTGTCAAATGTTCACTTATTGTTTGTTTGCTTTGATATAGTATATATATATACATGTATGTCTTTTGTTCTTAATGTGTGGTATGCGCTATATACAGTAATTTGGACTAAATACTTTGTCATATTAGATCTGACCCTATCCTAATTTATGATAAAGATAGTTTCTGTGTAATTCTGATAAAATACTACCTTGACATTGTCCCTAATGTGTACCGGTAGGCAGTTGCATAAGAAATTACGTTTTGTGTAAACATTGAGTCGATAAGTTAACACATGCTGTGGAATTCAACTCGACATTTATATACATTGAAGCAGGGCTTGAAGCTAACCTTTTGTGTCACCATTCCAGCCGGACTGATGGGGTATAATTTCAACCAGTCCACAGAAAAATTTACCAGTCCAACAGACAATATTGTAACACTTAAATGTGGGATTTATATTTACAAATCAGATTTGTCTGATATCTACATATCGAAGCATGCCAAATGTGTGTATAAAATTTCATAAATATAATTTCCAAAATGATGCTTTAGAAAATTCACCAGTCCCATCGGACTGACTAAAAGAAATGTCAGTCAGTCCGCCAGATTTTTAACCAGTCACAGACTGACGGGCATATGTTAATTTCGAGCCCTGTGAAGACGTTTTATCTATTTACCATAATCATTTAAATTCATATGTAGATTTGATATATCCCAATGAATTCGAAATATAAAAGACGCCACAGTTACCTCCACATTTGCTTCGTACTTGGGTATTTTATTGAAAATATATTTTAACAGCAAACTAACAACACAACTTTATGACAAAAGGGATTATTTCAGCTGTTCAATCGTCAATTTCCCGTATTTATATAGCATATTCCATTATCACTTGCATATAGTGTTTATTTCTCTTAACTGATTCGATACGTAAGAGCTTGTTCTGCGCGTGATCAGTTTTTAAATCGGGACAAGCTACTGACAAACAAGTTGATGTTACAGAGGTTTCAACAATCTCGTTTAAAGTCAGCATTTCGCAAATTCTATGGTCGATATAACGATCTAGTTTGCCAGTACAACCTGTCACCGTCTGGCGTATTTCATACCAATTACTAGGCCGTTTTTGGCACATTGATTCTGACTACGGATTACTCCGTTTACCTGATCAAGATATAGGGCTCATGGCGGGTGTGACCTGTCGAAAGGGGATTCTTTCTGCTCCTAGACACCTCATCCCACCTCTGGTATATCCAGGGATCCGTGTTTGCCAAACTCTCTTATTTAGTTAGACTTACTCAAGTCTCTATGTTGTTTTTATTACATTATCATTTCATCCAAATTTTACTGTGTTTTCTCTGCTCTCTACCATACTTAATGTCACCAAACATAGAGACTCTCTATGTTTGGCATTATCAAAAGTATTAAAGAGAGCACTGATTATTAAACATAGAGACTTGAGCAAGTCTATTATTTAGTATGTTATAGGAGATTTATCACTGTTCGTTATCTTCACCTTTTCATGAGGAAGATGTGGACAGTTCGCATAGAGTTTGTGAGAAACCAACGAAGGAAGCATGTGTCTCTACAAATCCTGCTAAGTAATGATCGGTTTGTTGCCTATTTGTTTTGTAATTGATCCCTGAGTATGCTTTTTTTTGCCAAATGCTTTTATATTCTATGAATGTTGGTGATTTTCTCGTACAACGTTTTTTTTAATAAATCAAATACATTTTTTTCTGGTAATTCAGAACAGTATAAATTTTACGAATCACAAAACAACAGCCCGCACTGCGGAAAGCAAAGCAATGCTGGAAAGATGTATGAAAGTTACGCGTACCACTTCACTAGTTATGCGATTTCAAACTTTATAACTTGAAAATATATATGTCCAAAATCAAAGGTTTTGAAAAGTCATATACAGTGTAGTAATGTCAAGGTCAAACCTGTCATTGAAAATGTTTTGTTACAAACACATATGTACATGTACTTAAGTTGAAAGTCTTTTCTGGGAGAAGATTTGAACAAAATAAAAGATATTGAAAAGTAAGCTCATCTGAATGTTTTATGCCAATGTCAACAGCAGGAGATTAGATTCGACTCCTGATTTGATTTCCATATCGCGGAAAAGGTTTTGTCACTTTCAATTCTTGACAAATGAACTCAGAAAATCTATACCACGGCTGTTTAACATATTGAATGTAAATGTTTTTTAACCGTTCAAAATATATGGCCATGGTTGTATTTTTTTGTTGTTGTAGTTTTTTTTTTTTTAAGAACTTGTGTATAATAGAAAATGTCACAGAGAATTGATATGGTTTCAACATATCAAAGCCTTGTATTTTAGGCATCACATTTTATATATTAGCTGATTGAGGACATGCGCGATGTTTCTCAATAATATCTCATAAATTTCCGTTATATTCCACGTACACTTGCATTCTTTTTCGTCTCTACAAATAACTGGGGTAGATAACGATGTCTATTTTAGAATTGCCATATTTTGATTGTTCCTAGTTGCTGCAAGTAAAAATGTAACGTCAGCTCATGCAATACAGTAAGTTGTATAAATGGACATTGCTGTAGTAGAGAAGGTGGAGAAATTGGGTATCGATCCCGACCCTTGCAGTACTAGTTAGATGATCTAATCGCTGAGCTACTCAGTCTTATATACAAATCTTGGTAATGTTGCTACAATATCAAATTTAAACCTATATCAGAAATTATACAAGAACTCTTCATATCGAGATGATAAAATGATTTTAGAGAAAATGTCAGAGACGTAGCATTGTAAGCCAAGCCCCCACTTGTACACAACGTAACCCGTTCTACTATAATACACTTACGGTTTTTATGCGGAGAAATGAGAGAGAGAGAGAGAGAGAGAGAGAGAGAGAGAGAGAGAGAGTATTGGTATGAAGTTGTCAAGCTAAAGGTGGTTCTTTACACTACAATTTTATCTAATGGCTTATTTTAGCAACTTGTATGAAGCATGATTTCACTATCGAAAGAGTGATACAGGCTCTCAGTAATCTTATATGATTTTTTCTCTCAGAATTATAAAAAATGTTTTGTTTGCAGATAAAGAGCCTTTAAAGTCCAAACTTAGGTTTGATTTGATGCTTGATATAAAAATCTAATAACACCTGCGAGGAAAACTCATGTAAATGTTCTAATCTTTTAAATCATAAAATATATATGTACATTATAACGGTTTTTTGTTAAATAATTTTAAATATCGACTAAAATCTTCAAGAAACATGTCATTTTGAAAGAATATATACTAGTAAAACATACATTTTGAAAAGAAATGGCCATATTTCAGAAACATCGCTATTTTTATTTAGATTTGAATCAAATAAGAGAAAAGTATTGATCCCGATGAAAATTTATAGAAATTAAAAAGTAATCGTAATGTTGCTAATTTTATGCATTTTTCATCAAATTATTATTATTCATCAAATGAATTAGTAAACCATTTACATCAAGGGAATGTAGTTTTCCTCTATCACTATTTTCTTTTATAATTCCGATCGGGTTCGGTTCAAATAAAAAAATAAATAAAATAAAACAACAACCCCGCAATATTTCTGAATTTCAATTTCTTTTTGAATACATTTATCCGATTTTAGCCGTAGATTCAAAAATATTAACAAATAACGTTACCTGAATCTCATAATGCATCAAATCACGGCGAAATATTTGGACTAAATAAAGCAATACAAGCGGTAATTGACGGTAAATAAATTGAAAAATAAACGAGCAAATATCTAAGTTACATATTTGTGATTGAATATACATAACTTTATGGAATCAGAGTGAATCTGAAGCACTAAACCCGTCAAATCAGCAGAAAATGTCGATTCTTGAATCATCGTCATCCTGTCAGTAATTCCTGCTTGTTGTTTTCGATGTGTATTGACATCGGTGGTCACCATGCAGTTTGGAAAAAGGCGAAAGAGAGGCACCGAGCACGTGTAAGATTTGTAAACAATGTAACATGCCGATTTTATAGAAAATTCACTATCAAAATTTCATTTGAGTGGCACATAAATTTGCGTAATTATTACATTTAGATTTATCGACATCTATTAACAATAATAACTTTCATTCATATGTCGATTCGATATATCCCTGTGAGCTCGAAATAAAAGACACCACAGAGTCGTCCGCTTCTGCTTCATACTTAGATATTTTATTGAAAGTAGACATTACCGGCAAATTGACAACTCAGCTGTATGACAAACGGGATGATTTCGGCTTCTCCATCGTCAACTTCCCGTATTTATGTAGCTATATTCCATTATCACCTGCATATGGTGTTTATATCTCTCAACTGATTCGATACGCAACACTTGTAGTACATCTTGTCATTCATGAATCGATGTAATAATTTAAAACAAAAGAAACGCGTAGTTACTCACGTCAATTTCCGTCTTTGTATTATGACCTCGGTCTCAGCAACCCGACTGTGTTCGGCAATCATCGTCCCCTTGTGCCTGGGCTGCGTTCAAGATCGTAGCGGCTAGCCTAGGGGCTAGGTATGGTGGTTGATTTGTGCCATTTTACAATGTGGTGTCTTTTCGTTTTGAGGCGAAAAGTAGCTGATATCATTTTGTCATCTTTACGTTATTTCTGGACAAAAAGTTGCTAAATATCGTTTTGTTGTCTTTTCGCCTCGAAATAACAAAAAGACGATAAAGTGTAAAATGGCACAAATCAGCCGCCATACCTAGCACCAAGGATCTTGATCGCAGCCCTGTGTATGGTATACGACACAATTAATGGCGGTTTATACGAAACGTTCATTGTGGGTATGCTCTTATAATCCCTTGTTTAATTTGCTGAATATTTCTTCAGATCTCAGGGATAATATCAGTTATAATACCTATAGGTGTTATTTGAATTGAAAAAATACCGTCAGTTACAGCTTGTATTGCTTTAAATATCTCTTATTTGCAGGCAACATACATTTTTTATCATTTCGGAATAAATACCCAAAAATTCATATAAAAAATGGAGAAGTTGTATTACTCTTTCAATGATTAAATCATACTTCATAAGAGGTGTTCTAACTATCCAGTAAATGAAATGAGCCACCTTAATGTCCGCAATATCAATGCCTTATCCCTCCACATGCACACGGATGACCACAGTAAAAGTCGTGTACGTTAAATTAAGGTTTGAGGACTTTGTTGCCCTTAGGACACCATCCGTACGAAATACATTGTAAAATAAATATTTTCAAATAAATATAGATGTATTTTCAGTTGACAAAGATTTCCATGTACATGTATATACAGTATGTTAGCGTTGTAGTCACAAGTATACTCCTGCGTTCCCTACGATGTTTGACAGTGTTTATTGGTGTTCGCTCTTGGTATAAAAGTATAGAAAAGTATTTACAGAGAAATCATTAACTGTGTACAGCGATAATATCACAATTTTATGTTTCTATAAATTTATTCGTCAGAAAACAACATTTGCACAAGGTCGTCGTTTGCGCACTGTCCTTCTTCCAGCCTTTGTTTCTACAATAAAGAAGAATGACATATCTGTGTATTAGGACTTGTTCGTTTATACGGAAGGTTGTTTTGATCAGATTAACAGTGGTATGATAAAACATGTACCATTAGTTTATTTTACACAAAACAAACTTGTTTCATCTCAAGCACACAAAATAGGTTAGAAAAGTAGATTAAAAGAATCATGTCGACAAGGTGTGATTATTACTTGTGAAGCACCATTGGCCACTCAGAATCACGAGTAATAATGAACCAGCAATGACAAACACAATACACATATACAAAGTAGGTATGAAGCACTGTAGATTGCAAGGACACCTGCCGAATCCAAACCTCAAGGAAAGTAGAAGGACTCACTTAGACAAAGAAACATGGAATGTATTGCAAAACCAAAGAGAATTTCAAGCATTTTATCGTGAATCGAGTGAATTTTGAATAATTTGATATAAAGAACAAGAAATTCTCAATAAATAATTGAAAAGCTAACTGAAAACGAAACCAGCGTTACTTTTACTCTACGCGCGGTTCATAATGTATATTTACTTATTCTGAGAAATTCACTTCGTTTTATAAAGTCCACTACACAGACATTGATTAATCACAACAAATGTTACAACTGCTTGTCCGAGGACCTGATAGGTTCATTACAAGTCAGGCATTTATCAGTGATATTGGTAGCTGTACTCTGCTGAATATAATGGCCTTCATAACAGCAGTATCGAATTCAGCTAACGCGCGTCATGAAGCATGCTGGCGTGAAGTGTTCATACCCTCAATAATGAAATCATATCTTATCTTTTCATTCTACTTTCATCTCTGTCGGAATTTCCAGCTGTTGAACTATATCGTACATGTACTGTGTTTGTAAAGATTCATACTGCATTGTTTACAACTGCAACGAATTCCTCAGGAAATGTCTATCATTACAATGTGAAGATGTCAATGGCGAAACATTGGAGATATATCATATATCATGTCTCTATAACAACGTCTATGCATTTTATGTAGGCACTTACAAATAGACTCGTGTATGAGAAATCGTTCATTACATTGAATAAAGCTTGTGTCTCACTCGTTTTCAAATTGGTGATACGGTATTCTAACAGAAAATCAACAAGATCTCATAAAGCTGGTGAATGAAATACAAGTAGTCCCGAGCATACCTACCAGGAGTGATGCGGTGTACAGGATTAACCACAAATAATACCTTGCAAATCCAAAGTTTCCAAAATCGGTTTACACCACCAAATATTCCTTCTGACTGGTAAATTGTGATTGTTTCTTAGAACAAAGTTTACACCATAAAATATTCCCTCTAAACGGTAAATTGTGATTGTACAGGCCCTGGTAAAATTATCAAAATGGCCGGTATTACGAAAGACAACTCGAAAACTCTGGTAAGACAGATGTAACAATTATTTGTTTGTAAGGTAGATCTAATTAAGTAACCTGCATGCTGTGTCTCCACTTTATGTGTAACTTTTGTTTATATTTATGTTTATCTATTCTATGAACTGTATAGGTCTTGGTAATAAACAATACCATACTGCCTGACACTGCAACGAAATATATACATTATTAGGAGAATGTATAGATCTAAGAGATAAAGGGTGGTGAGAGCTTGCGGAAAAAGAAACACAACTCGTGTTTTGGATTGGATGATTGATTGATTGTACATGTACCTCTCGAGAATTTTTCACTTATATGAAGAATTTAGGCCTATGATCGGCGCTTAAGGACTTTGAGTAGGGAGGGATCTTTATCGTGCCTCACCTGCTGTGACACGGGACCTCGGTTTTTACGGTCTCACACGAAGGACCGCCTCATTTAGTCGCCTCTTACGACAAACAAGGGATACAGGGCGCGAAATAAACGTGGCCGTCAGTTCGTGACTAGTTTAAAGTATGGCGGACTGACATACATTTGTTTTAGTCAGTCTAATGGCACCGGTCAATTTCATAAAACATCAATTTGGAAAACATACTTAAACATGCATTTGGCATTCCTCTGTAGGTATTAGAAGAACCTGATAAGTAAATTATATAAATCTCACATAGGTGTAACTGTTACAATATTGAGGCATATCTAGTTAAATTTCATTATTTCATTTTAATAACATTAACGAAATATGTATATTATTGTGCAAAAGCGAAATATCACGCTGAAACAAAACACGCCGTCGCGCTGAGGACTGCGCTAATACACAACATGTCGTCGCACTGTCACGCTAACACGCTGTTGCGCTATCACGCTAACACACAACACGCCGTCGCGCTATCACGCTGATACACAACACACCGTCGCGCTGTCAAGCTAACACATTGACACACAACATGCCGACGCGCTATCACGCTAATACACAACACGCCGTCGCGCTGACAAGCTAACACGCTATTTCGCTAATACACAATCGAACGCGACTGTAAAATCGCGACGGCGTGTTGCGTGTTAGCGTGACAGTGCGACTGCGTGTTGTGTATTAGCGCGACGACGTGTTGTGTATTAGCGCGACAGTGTGTTAGTTTGACAGCGCGACGGCGTGTTAGCGTGACAGCGTGTTGTGTGTTAGCGTGATAGCGCGACAGCGTGTTGTGTGTTAGCGTGATAGCGCGACAGCGTGTTGTGTGTTAGCGTGATAGCGCGTTTAAAGAAATATTTAAGAAACGCGCTATTACGATTTTGCACATGGCCCTATCCGGACACCATAAATTATTACTGGAAAACTCTGGTGGATTGGAATTTTTTTTTTGCAGACTGGTTGAAATTATACCCTATCAGTCCGGCTGGTGACATAAACCGTTAAGTTTCAAGTCCTGGGGTACTGAGGACCTATTCTAGCCCGGATCATAACAATAGAAAAACCTTATCTTACCAGAATCTCTAATCATCTGTCACATTTCACACTCTCCAAAGTTATTCAGTCAATCATAAAATGTTTCTTTCGTTTGGATGTGAATGCAATCCAATATGTAGTTTTAATGCCATCTTGTCCACACATAAACACACACACACACATATATATACACACATACAAAACACACAATGAACATACACATACAAACACACTGCACATACACAAACACACATACAAATCAAAATGGACACAAAAATACAAGCAGAGAACACATACATTTAAACACACAGTGAACACACACACACAGAGGACGGAAACATCATAGAGGAAACTAGCTTACCATCAATATATCAGGTGTTTACACAAAATAGGACTTGTATGAATGTAGGGTTGTATTGTGTTAAAAATGCATGAAATATATATATATATATATATATATATATATATATATATATATCTTTATATATAAAACCCGAAAAAGCATAAATATTAATGACCATGTCAAAATATGTTATCGATGTAATTTCTTTTCAATGGTTGTATATACAGGGTTCACGTGTGTGTGTGTGTGTGTGTGTGGGTGGGTGTGTGTGTGTGTGTGGTTGGTGTGCATGCGTACGCGCGCTCGTGACCTAAAAGGATTAAAATGATTGATGTCAATAGTTCAGCATCAAATAGTGTTAATGGTATTTTATATTCTAATTTCATATGCACCCATTATTGGTGAATCTTTGTCAGTTTAATAACATACACCTATATGTATTCTCCTTTCTATCTGTGTATATTCATGTAAACAAGTTTACCTTTCCAACGCGCAGTAGTGTAGGCACGCACTTGAGTTGTAAACTGGGTTCTTTCCTAAAGGCGTTCGATTGATCTTTCCAGCTACAGAATATATAATAATGAATCAAAGATACCAGTCATCCCAGCATAAAATTTTAATCAATATGATATGATGTATACGTATATCTTAATTCATTGTATGCAGTCGTATCACTGTAATATCTTTATTAAAGATAAATTTGAAATTCTTAAAACATATACTGACATATAGATATAATTATATTATCATATATATAGGTTTGGTACAAAAAAAAACACACCCCAAAAACAAACAAAAAACCAAACAAAAACCCCGTAAAAGTTCTGGATTTATGCCATGTACAAATCCAGACACATTGATATCTTCTGTACATATTTTTCAAAAGCTTGAATATCTTAGTGTCAGAGTTTAACTATACTAGTATATCAAGGGCGGATCCAGAGGGGAGGGGGGTCCAGGGGGTCCGGACCCCGCCCCCTTTTCGCGGACCCCAAAAATTTAGTTACTCAATTTTAAAAAGACATTGAGTCAAAATGATATGAAAGGTGGATACCTACATGTAATTGCATCATTCAAATTTATCAACACCAGTATATCATTTAATTATTGGATAAATAAGACGAAACATTGATACATGTATATATTCACAATATTTCAGTCAGATACAATTCTTAAAAAGTACATGTAACATTAAAGTTTTGTTTAAGAAGCAGACAATTGAAAAGTGAAAAAGAAGTGCCAAGAAATGCTCAGAATGCAGGATTTTGCACCATTTACCTAGACCCCTGGCTTATTGGAAGTAACCTTTAATCAGTTTTATCATTATTATCTAACATCAGATCTGAGTAGGTACATGTAGCTATAACAATGACTAGACTGGGGGGGGGGGGGGGGGGGGGGGGGGGGGGGGGGGGGGGCAAGTAGTAAATAAACAAAGCATTTTCGTGTATAAAACTGTCTCAAGATCCTCCTAAGATGTTATGTACACAAGCAAAAGGTGTAAATGGGGGTGGGGTGGAGATTGTAGAAAATAGCTAAAAGATCAAGTGCTGCCCCCCCCCCCCTTTTCAAACATTCCTGGATCCGCCTATGTATATAGTATCCAAGTGTGAGCTACTGTACTGTATACGTCATGTGTACACATGGAAATTTGTACGTGGAGGTAATTTACACTAAATAATAAAAAGCTTATTATCGTAATGACCCACGTATCAGTTACATTGTATGACATTTTGTAGGAAAATATATTTGCATCGAGGAATTAACACCCAGTATGTAAGGTCATAACATGAACTCCGCATTTTGTAATAGTATACGAAAGATAGAGTGGGCATTTTGCTTAACATTAAGGAACATGCCCCAAAGGCATGAAACCCACCACTACCACCCCACCATGTCATGTCGCTTCTCATGTTCACTGTGACGTCAGTCATATCCGAAATTCCATTTTTGGACTGAAACTGAATACTGTCATATTTAGTATGATGAGTTTTTTATGTTGTTGACATCACAGCAAAAATTTCATCATGTGTAAATTATATGTACATGAATATAGGCCTACACACGAGCAAGATATTTTAAAGGTGATTGCGGTATCGCGAGACATTTCGATATCCCTGAGACACAGATACACTGATGTCATGGATGTGTACTCCAATCCATTGTACAGAATGACAGATTAAGGAGGGCGTATGGTGCAAAAATATTTAGTACTCTTACTACTCTATACTATAGGCCAAAAAATTGCCACACCAATTACTAACATAAAGCAACCAAGAGACTACTTACAAAGCCCTGTCTCCCACCCCGCAGTGGATGAAGTCCACACTACTTACAAATCCCTGTCTCCCACGCCGCAGTGGATGAAGACCGCATCCTCCTCAGCATGTTTCAAATTTCTCATCACCACTGGGTCAGCTGGAAATCATACATCATTATTCAGTTACCATGGCAACGTATTTACATTTACCAAAGTAAAAATATTCTCGATAATAAGATCTACATCATGTACATGTAGTACACTGTTAAATTCGACATAAAAACCTTTTGTTTGCGCTTTTAAAGATGGCTCTTTACACCAACACTTTATTTTTTTTACTCGTATAAGCATATAATTTAATTTACATGTTAAACACTTTTTCATTGGTTGAAAAATCATTGGAATATCTCATCCAACGAAAACAAATTGCCCGAACTACTATTGGAATGTAAGGGATTCCTCTGGGTGCTTCGTATTTATATATCTATTTATGGATAGGGAATCCTGAAAAGAAAAACTTTACAATTCTATCGATCTATACAAATTTATTCAACAAAACAAAACAAACAAATATTAATTTTGCAAAATGAAATAAACATGGCTATTTGAGGACAACCCCCCCCCCCCGAAAAAAACACCTCTGCTTCTGCAATTCCAGGCTGAGAGTCAAATGTATTCAACCGGGGGTGACAAATAAAATTATATTTTCCCGCGTTTCGATAGAATAGCAGGAAAACGTTGTTATTCACTATGTGTATTTAAAATGATATAGCGTGTATAGTGATAGTGGCATGATCCATGAATGGTATTCAGGTTTTGACCAACAGAAATGCTTAGTAAGGGGTTTTTAAGAGCTGATTTTCTTAAAGTATCTACTTCCTAGTGGCCGTTCTGCACGGGTTAAACAAATCTAACTTAAGGAGGTATGCTACACCAGAGAAATTTGATGTAGATGAAAAGTGGAGGATATGTACAACAATATTTTGAAGTTGAATATTTTCAAATTTACTTTATTTTGTCAAAAAATACAGTTTTAGTAGAAGGTAATCTGAAAAAAATAAAAAAAACAACAAAAAAACCCTGCTGGACTCGAACCTGCGACGTACAGTTCAGCATTCGGTATTCCAACCTACTGAGCTACTCGGCTACGTATTTAAATGGAAAAGGATATCGATTTTTTCATCCATGTTTTTAAAGGAAGTCAGCCATTACGACGATGTACAGTACTACCTTAATGTATATTGTTTATATCATTGGTATTTTGTGAGGTCCGTTCAAAAACTCCCTACATCCTGTGGCACTTGGCAACGGACACAGGTTTTCTAGAATTTTTCATAGGTAAATATCATTTTATCTCTAGTTCTAACCTGGTCGGCCCTGATGTTTGTTTTTGCGGGGAAAATTTAACAAACATCTTTATAGGGTTATAAAAAACAAATTAAATATATACTTATTGCTACATTTGGGCAATATAATATGTATCAAACTAGCACCTACAGGGATTTTTTCACCCCTGGAATCCAGGGGTCAGGGCCCTCAAGTTTGGGGGAAAAAGCGATACTTGGTAAAATTGGGAAATTAGTTTTATACAAATTCTAAGAAAAACAAGCAAAATGTTAACCAATCAATGTAAAAGTTATACGGTACCAATTTTGATGCACAAGATGCGCATTTCGACAAATAATGTCTCTTCAGTGATACTCAACCGAAATGTGGCTGGCTTAAACAAGCCTTAATTTCCGGTTTTTGGCAGAGAAAAAACTGTCACAAATGTTTTGCAACAGAATGGCACTGATGTTGGATGGCCCCTCATGGCATATTCTCATCAAAGCATCCATCATTTGGGAATTTTGAGGAATCATTTTGGGAAAAACACCTGCTTTGCAGCATTGGGAATGGGGCCGAATTTCGGTCCTTTACAGACCCTAAAAAAAATTCTGACCTACATATTTATAGCATCTTGCACGTGCTCAAGAGCTGAGGAACTATTTACTTCTTTAAATTTTGTTTTATCGTTATTCTTTGTAATTCTTTTTTTTTCTATAATAATTTAGCTGTTTGCTTTTAAAATTCATTTTTTAATTTAAAGATTTCGGTGTTACTTGTATGACACCCCTCCCCTATATATTTTGTTACTATCATATTTGTTTGCGATTGTGGGCTTTCATAGACAGATGACATACTTTTCGTATCTCCTTGAAGAACAGGTATCTGAATTTTAATCAGTAAATAGATATAAATAGAAACAAAATGTGTTCGTGAAACACAAATACCTCCGATAATGGCCAATTTCAAAGATGGCCAATGTCACAAGAACAAATATCTTGGTACCAGTAGAAAAAACCTGTCACAAGAAATGCTCATGTGCAATAAGAAAGTTCTAATATGTATCATTTAGAAGTTATGACCAATGTCAAATTTGTTGAAAGTAGGTCAAACTCCAAGGTCAATGTCACAGGGTCAAACATTTTGGTACCCAGGGAAAGGTCTTGTCACAAGGAATTCTCATGTAAAATATCAAAGCTCTAGCACTTACTGTTCAAAAGTTATTAGCAAGGTTAAAGTTTCAGACAGAATTACAGAATGACAGAGAGGAAAAAAGCAATATGCCCTCCGACCTTCGATCTCGAGGGCATAAAAAGAAAGAAAAAAACTAGGCCCTATATAGATAAAGTTTTTACTTTCTTTTTTCTATCTATATCTATTTACTAATTAAAATTCATATACCTATGCTTGAAGCGAAGCTCCATGAAATGCGCCTTTAAAGAAATTACACAGGAATACGGTTATTTTTTAATCCGCATGAGGTAATTTTTTTTTTTTTTTTTTTTTTTTTTTTTGCTACTGCCTGGCTGAAAACAGCATTTTGTTGATATATTTCGGAATACCAATGTCGATACTTAAATGTCGCTTTTTAGTTTACATACCTAATTTCCTATCATGAATATTAGAGATTTACTTAGGACCCGAAGCGAAGTATTGTAATTAACAAGTGAGATCGATCATAAAACAGTCTCTGATGATGATGACAAAGCGAGGTCGCCATTAGCAATACTGATTAGAGTTACAATACCTGACACACAATCCGGGCACCAGTTATTCCCGTCAGCATCAGTGGATCCCGAAAACAACGCAAATATCGTCTTTCCTTCATTTTCAGCTACAGCTTTTTGGTAAGCATCCAAACCCTCAACATGAATTTTTTTAACCATCTTATGTAGATGTGCAGGAACAATGAAACACTATACAAATCACACGTGAAAGAGAAAGTAGAGGCGGTGTCGACGAAATATACAAAGTGCACACGACGGAAAATATTATTCCGAGAAAGACCAGGCGAATGAAAATCGAATGGATTTTTAAATATTTCATAGTTATGAATTCAAATAATACCCACAGAAACGATGGTACAGCTATTTTCATGTACAGGTAAGGTGTATTTAAAAATAATTACATGTGCATTTCTTTTTAAAATTGTCAGACATGGCTGAGTGTGGGTTTGGGATGAGACTTGCTATTGCTTCCATCAGTAAGCGTTTCCCTCAAGCTAGAAACATCAGCACAACGTGGCTGGAGGGACGATTGCACCACAGTCAGGAGTCTTCCAGCTCCACATCGCCTGTCAAAATCCTGGTCAGAACTTAGCATCCTTTTAAGTGTATACAAAATCATGAGAGACTTCCTCATTTCTCTCCATTTTATAAATGTAGCACTAGTACACAGGGGCCCCATCATATCACGGTCGGACTCAGACTCAGTTGGGATGGGGGGAGCTCGGACATTCCACCCACCTTAATTATTTTAGCGTGTATAAGCGTTTTGTTTTACGCAAATAAATAAAAAAGGCTCCATTAGAATATAACTTTATAAATGACAAATACAATTATTCTTCATTTATTTATTGTTTTAATAGTGCATACGTACATTGGTACATTGACTGTCCTTTCATTGGCACTACATGTGTAGTAATGCATAAAGAGATTAAAACGGCCAACATCCACATTGATATCGCTTTTAGCAAATATTTTCTATCAAGGGACCAAAGCATCCTTGCATATTATGTCATATTGTATTTATCTAATTTACCGGGTGGGTGTAAATACAAAAATGTTTTTCAAAAATTACAATGTGAGATTACTCTACTTTTGATTCAACACACAGACTGTTCATGTATAAAAGTTTAATTCGAAGTTTTACAGAAATGATTGACCTTGTACATGGACGTCGTTTACCAGTTTCTCCCTGTTTGTTAACAGATTTATACAATATTTACAGAACACCTAATTTTATTGACATTGATTTTTGACTGTTATTTTTCTCTTGCTTTGGGGATTATTTGAAAATTATATGAAAAGTTTGTAGGTGATATTTTATTTCTGATCAATTTGATTTACGACTTGCGGCTATCACAGCCGGTGCTCTAATCCACATGGCTTCTAGATTAGGAAGATATCATATGAATATAGAATATGCTCTATTGACTTTGACCATTGATGGATTTTGAGCTATCGATAACAAGTTTACTTTTTCATACAGGACTGTAGATCGGAAGAGGAGTTTAACATCAGTCACATAGAGGACGCTGTTAACATCAACTACGAATCGCCTGCAGAAGAGATCCTTACGGTGTGGAAGATAGACCAATCAACACATGGTGATCACTCTCACGGAAATTCTCTTGTTAATACAGAAGCTGTGATAACAAGATGTTTCACAAGTATACTTGTTACCTTGATTACTTAGCCATTTGATATCAAGATATTCAAAACGATCAATATGACTATCACACCAAAGCGTCAAATACAAAAATATATACATGTATACATAAAGCACTAAAATGACCAACGAAACAAACAAATAGATTGTCAAATTTTCGTAACGACCATTCCCTTCATCAGGGCAAACAATTCAATTTAAAAAAAAATAAAAAAATTTCAAAATAGCTAGCACTTAATCTATGAAGGTATTTACACCACACATGTTTATTGTGTCTATTCATTTTTATTAAGAGGACCTCATCTATTTTCTCAGTGTACGGTTAGTGCACTGTAAAGGTTTAATGTGTAGAAACCAATGATTTGGCGGGAGTTTGCTTCTATAGTTAAAATGTACACATTAACATTAGTCAGCTATTGGCCATAAATACCAATCTCTCACCAGAGGACGTATTACGCTGCGCTACAACACCTCTGTCAACGTCTGAATGTCAAGATTCTTGGCAAAACTTATTTCTACCTATTGCATTATAAAGTATGATTTTAAAAGTTTTAGTGTTAAGCTTAAAATCTTACAGTAAGTTCACAAAAACAACGAATTCCATGATTATTCTAGTATTATTGGATGAATGAATATTTATATAAAACCCTTTAATTCGCTCAGGTGTCGCATATTTACCAGCTTCTGTGTTTATAAAATTCAGACAAGTGTTTGATTTGCTTAGATATGATCATTACAGTTTGATATGCTAAGTTAGTTTTAGTACGTTTTGATATGATTTTTAGACGTTGACAGAGGTATTAGTGGAGCGTAGCGGGAACGATAACTCTGGGTAGAAATTGCATAAATACACACCACGTGACAAAACAAAACATTGATTCCCATCACTCAGGTATAGGAGTACTGGAATGAAAATGCGCGCCAATCGTGATTAATTAAAAATCAGAATAATAGCAAAAATCTAATGAGCACTCAAAGCATGTCCACTAATATTTACAAAATGATCATCATGTAACATTTTGATAGACCCTGTATATGTATATTCTTTTGATAGACCCTGTAGATGTATATTCTTTTGACAGATGCTGTGGATGTGGTTTGCTACTGTTCTGTAGGATACAGGTCTGCGTTAGTGGCTCAAAAACTGCAGGACCACGTCAGGAAATCTACCGGTATTTACCGCGTCATGATGAGTGCGAGGCCATTGTAAATTTTAATATTCAGTGGACTTTGTATTGTAGGGAGCATATAAAAAGTTGGAAAATATTCATACAGAATCATAATTTCAAACCATGTCTAGTCATAGACTCGCATGGCCCCCTAAATTAAGAATTTATTCTATTCTGATTATTCCTTATTGTTGGGAAGTGTACAACTTTTGCTGGATGTTTAAACTTTTGATTAGTGAGCGCATGGAGAACATAATTCTTATTGTTACTTCAGATGTATTTCCCTGAGACAGGTTATTGGTAGCTGTAAAAGTGTAGCTATCCGGAAGAAACTGAGAATTACCTACAGAACTGCAAATCTATCCCTTAATTTGAAAAACAACATCCGATTTACAGCGCATCTATTTTCTGCGCGTGCTTCCGATACATGTACGATGAAAGGTGAAGAAAACGAACAGAGATCAATCTTGTGACTGCTATAAGCAATACAAAATAGAGAGTTGGGCAGACACTGACCCTGGACACACCAGAGGTAGGATCAGGTGCCTGGGAGGAGTAAGAATCCTCTGTCGACCGGTCACATCCGCCACGAGCCCTGTATCTTGATCATTTAAGGTAGGTCCTTAGTCCTGGACCTACTTGTGATTTCTCAAAAATTTGAGTTTAAATACTTAGATTGTTTATTTGAGGGTATGATAAAAACAAAAAAATGGGAGGTTGTCAGTATAATGAGTAAAGTATGGTATTTAAATTACGTGTACCCCCATTTGTCAAACGGTAATATCAGAATTCATTGAAGAAGTCCTAGAATATGTCCATAAAATTTTGTTTGAGGTATGATGCTGCAATTTTTTTCCTCAAATATGACATAAATATGTCTAACTAAATAATTAAAAGTGAAATTTTAACACAGTTTCATGTTTTTTAATAATGGTGGTACAAAATTGAACCCAATACAGGCCCTCGGCAGTCAAAAATACGGCACTGCAACACCACTAGTATGAATATTTTGAAAATTTGACTTGTGATTTTTCATTCAAACTCACATATTATGTTCACATGTGAATGCTTGTTAAAATACATTTAAAAAATCTGCCCTTTCTCAGCATAATATTTTCACAGCATCTCAATTTATATTTACATTTTTTGGCCAAAATAGCCATTTTGAAGATGATTTTCGCATAATAGAAGATAACAAATATATACCAACATAACAAATATATAACAAGTGCAGAATTGTTTTTATTTAATTCCACAAGTGCATTATTGCATATCATGATTTTTTTTTTATTTACAGATAATTTTAACATGTAATACCCCTGTATATCAATTAAACAAATATCTACCTCTGGTTTTATGTGTGAATTAGATGACAAAAAATGGAAAGAAGATTGGAGCCATAGTCTACTCAAATATAAGTGATTGAGTGTTATTGTATTCATTTTACTAAATTTAAGACACTACAGCTCATTTTGCGCAAAAATCATGAAATAACAATTTTCCCAGCGCTTTCTCAATTTTTGTTGCATGGTTGAAAGTATGAACTTTACGAAAATAACACTTATCTAAAGTTAAAAATTATCGTTTTAACGTAAAAATTAATACTTTTTGATGGCCTATACAAAAAATATGGAGTCTCCTCCTTTTAGTCTTCAGACGCATGCGCATAGACAGTAAACAGTGCATCATGTCGTCCAGTGAGAGAAAGTGTAGTTGATAGATCTAGAATTTTGACAGATTCTGTGAGAAAAGAGGTAAAAATAGAAAGGAAGAGATTAGCCAAAGTAATCGGCCATTCGGGTGCAAAATTTGGATTTTCATTCACAATCTGTGGCGTAAAAAGGGAGGGGGATACTGGCCTCCTAAATCTGCCATTGAGACTAGCTGCGAAGACACTACGTTTGAAAGTAAGTGCTATTTTTATCAGAACACGACACGTGTTAGTTGTAAAAACATCGGTCAGTTGGAACATGGAAGGGTTTCTGTTGAAATAATGATTTATAATTAGCTATTATAAGGAGCTGGGAATAATCTTATGTACTTGAAAGGTGAGTGTGGACCCCCTTGAAGGGGAATTTAGATAATTTCCTACACAACACCTTTGCTGTCATTCAAAACCACGTGATGTAAATAAGCATTCAAAAGTCCGAGTCAGCATGAAGAAATCTTTGAATTCCGAACGATCTTCAAAGCGCAGTTGAGAGTAAATTGATGCATCCCAATTGTTCAAAATTGTCAGTATCGATGTGAATTTTATCATTTTATCAATATATGGTTTAAAAAACACTTCATTAAAATGTGGAAAATGAGCTGTAGTGTCTCTTTAAGGATGTATGCTACACCAGAGAAATTTGATATGGATGAAAAGTGGAGGATATGTACAACAATATTTTGAAATTGAAAACTTTCAAAGTTACTTGGTCAAATATACTAGTAAAAGTTTCGTTGACCATTAGAAATACTTTAGTTGAGCATTGTAAACAATAAACATGGAAAAATGAAATTTGAAAATTTTCATCTCAAATCGCGTCCAAAGCTCATGTCACTTTAAATAAAACGATATGTCACGCACCTGACCCGTGCGCATGAAAAGTTGCGTCATGAATCCTTGATTTTTATAACAGGCGGGTCTGTCGCTCCCTGGACTATCCCATTCTTTTTCCAGAGAGATACAGTTCTGTAGCTAAATTAATAGCAAAGTACAAGCTTAATTGGTATCATAAGTTATGAAGGTCCATATGCAGAAAATGAATCCTATTTTGCAGTATCCTTGTAAACATACATATAACAAGAACTAAAGGTGACGTTTGAATAGACAACGACATGCCGTATCCTTCAGTAGTGACGTCACATTACAATAAATGATACAAAGCGTGATAAATATTTTCACACAAGAATTTAAGTTTGAAAAATGTGTAGCTTAAATTTTAAAGATTTCAAGGACCCCTGTTTTATGCATTCTTTTATTTTCAGAAGACAAAAATCTTTCATTCTACAATCTGAAAGGAGGTCTATTTAAATGGGCCAATGAGAACAGACGTATGGTCGACTTACAAGGAGAGATAACCAAATTCGCCCATCCCTATAACGCCGTGTTTGGGAAATTACTCAATTCTGAATTACACAAGTCTTAGAAGGACATCTCTGGATATCAGCACGTGAAATTCACACGTGTAGGTCTAAAAATATGATAGCTTGAGTAGTAACGGGTCAAACTGTTGTATGATATACATATGGAACCATTCGATGCGTTTCTGCATGCTGGAAAGATGTTTTAAAAATATGTATGTGTATATTTGTAGGCATTCTACAATACGATGTATGTAACATTGTTTTATTATCACACTGACAAAATATTCAACTGAAATACTAGCTGCAGAACTGTAGCTCTCCGGAAAAAATTATGTTGACAGACCGGAGAGCTACAATGCCACTCATAGTAAAAACTGTATATTAGTAAAACGTTTAATACCAACATAGTAAAACTGTACATAATTTTTTTCGGAGAGCTACAGTTCTGCAGCTACTGAAATACATATTGCTGATTATAGTTTGTGACCAACATGCATGCGTTAATTGTTAGGCACATACTTGAGAAATGACTGAGGAAATTACACTGTACCATGGTAGGGATGTGTTTGAAACGAAGGGTGTATATAATGTAATTCCCTGCAGATTGTAATACATGTTATAAAAAATTACAAATATGACCTACAAAAGCAATGGGACCCAATGTAGATTTAGCACTTGGAATGAACTTTCAAATTTTGGCGGTCATTTGGCTAAAATTGATATAGTTAATCACATGTAGTGAGCGGGCCAAAGTTTAGTATTGAGTATTTATTTAGTATTCATTTGAATGTATATTACCACAGCAAAAATTCTACCAGGATTGACGCGCTGGAGCGCCGACAATCGTAGGCTTATGTTTTCATTCAATAAATTATAAACTGTTTCTTTCTTGTTATTATGGAATTACATTGACAACTAAGAGCATACACGAACCTGGGTTGGAATATGGTGGGAGTCTGTCCCGTATACACTACATTTCTGGTTGCCGCGACCCAATCAGTTCCAAAATGACCTTACAAATCTATATCCAATTTCTAGAATCTGAGATTTTGAATTTTGATAAGAGAAATTCAAAACATTGCTGCTTAGGAAGAAAACTTAATACTGGAGGCAGAACAAAAATCAAAACTGTCTACATCTGGCCTGTGCCCGATAACGTTAGCGAAGTATGTGCTATTTAGGGGTTAGCTGGATCTACAGTGAAGGCGTTTAATACCAAATTTTCATACAATTACCTTTCCCTTAACAAATATGACCCAGGAAAATCAAAAGTTTCTTTGTGATAAATCTTGTCGTACTTCGTTCGAAATATTGAAAGAACTTTTGGTATCATCGCCCATATTACTGTATCCAACATTAAACAGCAAATTTATATTGGATACAGATGCAAGCTTACATGGTACTGGTACAGTACTTTCGCAACTACAGGATTACCGAGAATGTGTAATTGTTTACACTAGCAGAACTTTGATCAGATCTCAACGTAGATACTGTATACCACGCCTAGAACTACTTTCTGGAGTTACTTATGTTCACCATTTTCGCCACTTTCTTTGGGGCCGCAAAGTTCTTATTGGAGCAGATCATGCTTTTCTAATACGGCTTTAAAAAAAAATCAAAAACCCTGAAGGAATGGCTGGAAGATGGATTAGCGCATTGGATACTTTTAATTTTGAAATTGAACATAGAAGGGTACGCGGAACTCCAATGCTGACAGCCTCTCTCACAGACCTTTATCTATACCATGCACACACTTCGATTGCAACTCAAAATTAAAGCACGAAAACCAGACTTACATGTACATTTCGAAGGAGAAATTAAAAAAAAAAAAATCTCCCAAACACGACGATTCGACTGAATCTGTTATTATACATGTATGTCCTATCGCATCGATCTACAAATCAGGTATGTGATATTGAGAATTTACCCACTAAGTAGATGTATGCACAGTTCAAATACATGTATTTCAAGAATGGGAAATCGGAGTTGAAGCGCCACCTACTTAAGGTTCATCAAACCAAAGCTGAAGACATTGCAGAGGAATTAGAACACAACCCCTTTGAAAAAATCAACAACAGGTGTAGATATCGCCGAAGGTCATAAATACCAAACCCAAAACTTCAACCGTTCGTTGATATACGACGTGAAGAACAGGAAAGAAGAAGACGACTTATGATGGAGATCCAAGGAAATTCTATATGTATCTTTAGATTACCTTAACACGTGAAATGGAAGATGTTTTGTGAACACCTAGGGGAGACAGTGCAGTGATTGCATTTTCTTGGAATTCTTATCCGAACGCTATTATATTGAGATTCGCATTGACACAACTTTGTGATATTGTGTAAAGACAGTGTTGAACTCAGCGGGATTATATGGAATGGAACATTGACGATATTTCATGTGATTTATGGCCTTCGATAATTTATTAAGAAATGAAACTTATAATTCTTTTCTTGATGCAGGTATCAAAGGAAAAATTGGACGAAAAACTTCATCAATGCACATTGATGAAAAAGTTTTCTGCCCAATTTTCCTTTTGATACCTGCATCAAGAAAAGAATTATAAGTTTCATTTCTTATCATTTAATCATGATTTTTAAGGTAACTCCATACGCGCAGTTTTATCTGATACAAGTTTTAAAAGTACATGTATATCTATTTCCATTTATTAGAGTTATAACTAATAAATTATCAAATAAAATATATAGGTCATCATACTTTTCAAGATGTGAGACATGCTTAAACAGAATCATATATCACCATCAGAAAATTGCAATTTTCCTTAAACATCATTGTCAAAATTTCATAAAAACTGGTTATAACGATATAATAGCATTCATAAATTTCATGAAACTGTTTCTTCACAAAAATATACAAAATGTCTGTAAAAAATAAAGGAAATCTATCGCAGAACAGTCTTAATAAAGAAATCAATGACTTACTTTGACTTGACTTAATTCCTTCTCTCCTCGTGGAGAAAAGGGCCATGCACAAGTCCTCTCCATTTACTTCTATTCTGGGCTGATCTTGCTGCCTCTGTCAATGACCCAAAACCTAGTTTTTTCCTCTCTCTTTCTATTGTTCTTCTCCACGTTTCCTTCGGTCTTCCTCTCTTTCTTTTTCCTTCTGGTGTCCAACTAAGGGCTACATATGGGTGTGTTCTTTTATCCATCCGTAGCACATGTCCAATCCACTGCCATCTGTGTGTTTTTATCATAGTGCTGATCTTTGCTACTCCTGCTATCTCTCTAACTGCTACATTTGATATTTTCATTGGCCAGTAGATCTTTAAGATTTTCCTAAGACATTTGTGCTGGAAGGTATCTTCAAGTTTTTCATCCCCTTTTGTCATTTTCCAGGTTTCACTGCCATACAATAACACAGCTATTACATTTGAGCTGAAGAGCTTCATTTTTGTTTTTCTGTTGAGTTGGTTATTGCTCCAGATCTTGCGTAGCTTATGGAATGCTACTCTTGCATGGCCAATTCTTCTTCTTATATCTTCATTAGTACCTCCTGTCTTGCTTACTGTTGCTCCGAGGTAAATGAACTCATCCACATCGTTTATGTTGTTCCCATTGATGGTTATTAGTGTGTTGTTTGCAGCATTTAGACGCATAACTTTGGTTTTTCCTGTATTGATTTTGAAACCTGTTCTAGCTGCGTATCTGAGTTTTTGTTGCATTTGATCTTTGCTGCTGGATAATAAAGCGATTTCATCTGCAAAATCTAGATCGTCTAATTTTGTTGTCATATTCCATCGTATGCCTGAGTTGTTATCTGCTGTTGTCTTTTTCATTATCCAGTCAACTACCAGGAGGAACAAGAAACCCGACATGTTGCATCCTTGTTTGACACCAGATTTAACATTAAACCATTCTGTTGTACCATTTCTATCAACAACTGCGCATTTACTGCCTTCATACATTAATTTAACCATACTGATTATTTCGTCTGGTATTCCATAAGATTTCATGATCTTCCAAAGGGTTTTCCTGTGAACGCTGTCGAAGGCTTTTTCAAAATCGACGAAGCATAGATAGAGGTTGGAGTTCCATTCTATAGCTTGTTCTAGAATATTACGTAGGACAAATATCTGTTCCGTAGTGCCTCTTCCTGCCCCGAATCCAGCTTGTTCCATTCTCAAATGTCTGTCTACACCAAGTACAATTCTTTTTATTATTATTTTCCCCATTATTTTGGCAGTTGTTGCTATTAATGTGATTCCTCTTCAATTTCCACAGTTTGTCAGGTCACCTTTCTTTGCTAACTTTATTATAAGTCCCCTTCTCCAATCTTTGGGAGCTTTTCCAGTTGTCCAGACAATGTTGTATAGTTTGTGTAGTTCCTTGACAGTTGTTTCTATGTCTGATTTCAATATTTCTACAGTGATGTTATCTACACCTGGAGCTTTGCTTAATTTCATTTCTTTCAATGCTCTCCTTATCTCATCTTCTGTTGGTGGACCTGTTGCTATGTCTAATTCGATGGACTCCCCTGTTTGTATTTCAGCAGGATCAATAGGGTCTGGTCTATTTAACACTTCGCTGAAGTGTTCCATCCATCTTTTTCTTATATCTTCCTCTTTAGTCAAGAGATTTCCTTCCTCGTTTTTTACTGCCTCAACAGTTTTTGGACGTTCGTTGAACAATAATTTGGTTACATCATATACAGTTTTCATGTTTCCGAAATCAATAAAACAGAGTTATTGCCCTTGGATTCAATATTTTGAAACATATCGTTGATTATTCATTTATAACTTAGACTTTTAAAGTAGTTTATTTTTAACAATTTTTTTTTACAACAGCCATTTGGGAAAGACTCCAACAAAATTGTCATGCATAAATCTAGATAAATCATTGATTTTGCAAAATCTGATGACATCTCAGGAGGGTGGAATTACTTTAAATAGAAAAACAAATAGTTTCTCTCATCAAAAATCTTTAATTAACGTTTTTGAAATGGCGCGTAGAAATGCCTACAAAATTAAACGGATTAGACGCCAAATTGAAAGTGCAATGGATTAATTAAATGAATTGAATATAAAGGAAGAGAACTAAGCGGTGACTGGATTTGTGCAGCATTGTGCTGGAGGAGACGTTGAACACTGGTTGTGTCGTGGGAACGGTGGAATGCGACTCGGCTCCATTTCAATATCAAGTAAAAAGCTTTTAAAACACCTTTTCATCTAAATCGCCCTCGTTGAGTCCAGTATCACGCTGTTCAATTTCATTAATTCCAAGATCAAAAGTTGCCGCTTGCTCCGTCATGTTATCGAACTCGTAAAGCAAACGATTTATATATACATGTACCGAGAACTTGTGTATATCTGTCTACTTCTGACCGATAAGTCAGTGGCCTCCGTCACCAAGTTGACTATTCTGCCACGTCATCACTATGTGTGCTGTTTCTTTAAATTAATTTTGTATCGTATTCATATCTTTGGTTGTGTTTATTCCAGAGAAAAATAGTGGGCGTGTGCTTAGTGGAGATGAACCCCGGACAAATTGTTTTTATTAAGAAATCAAAAGAATTTTTTTATCCAATCAGCATCGTTGTTAAGTCATTACTTTAAAAAGTTATTAAATGATTGTGATATAAAGTGGGGGAAATGTGATTATGTGTTTACTATATATATTATCATGTTTGTATATCATTAGACAATCATAATAAAATTATAATTGATTTTAAAATGGGGGAATGTAATAAACTGAACATTTTCCCGTATTTGTTTTCCGCTTACCCATGCCATTCGGATTCTATCGCTAGTATCTTCTATTATAATTTAGATTATTTTGTTCTGAACCTTATAAATTCGATCGCTTACTAAAACTCAAAGCCTTCTTTGTTGGTCCGTGGACCAACCTTTCCCTTCTTGGCCATTTTAAGGTATTACTTTTCCTAAATTTATTTCTGTTAAACTTAAAGCGACATTTGCTCTGAAAGTGATGGCAACAATTTTTTCCCTCAAAAGCGCTCGATGGCATTGTAATACATATTAATGACTAATAAAATCATTTATTTTATACAAAAAAAACGAGGGAAACCTAATAGAAATACGTTAGATAACCGCTTTTGATGTAAAGAAATATATAGGGAAGGAATATTGCATGACAATAATTATTTAATCACCACAATCACATATTCATGTGCTTGCCTTGAGGGTAAACAGTGTTTGAAATAATTAAATACTGGTGGTATTACTGAAATATATACATGTAATACAGAACAATTTTCATTGAATTCAATTTTTGATGACAAAATGACAGATAATGCCCCTTTAAAACGCTGACACCCTAGGAATTACGGGGGTTTACAAAACATATCTATTGTAGACTTCTAAATGCATGATTTCATTTCATAAATCATAAACTGTGTCTCTTTCTTGTTATTTTGGAATTGCGCTGAATAATAAGAGCATATACGAACCTGAGTTGGAATACAGTGAAAGTCTTTCCCATATACATGTATACTACAGTTGAAAAGATTGAGCAGATCGCATACCTTGTATGAAGTTTCTTTGTTCATGTTTTTAAAATACCAACTCCAGTCTTGAATTCTTTTTCCTAGCCAGTGGAACTCTTCAAATTAAAGGCGCGTAAAGTCGTGTTACCGAGACAACATACGTAAACATTACTTAGGCATACGTAATATAAATTATGGTATCGAATACATATTATAAACGACTGCAAACCACGACACTGATTAAAATTCTAAAGGCAAATTTAGGAATTGATTATTCTTACAAGAAAACAGACGAACTTATTAAACTATGTGAAGGAGTGCAGGTACCAAATCTGCCAAATCTGACCGATATAAAGCATCAATCGCAAGAAGAACTGTGAAGGGAAAAACCAATATGCACATCCGACACAAGAACTTTTCTTGTAATTAATGGGATTCATATTGTAAAACTTATACGGTACCAATTTGATGTGTTATTAAAATTATTCTGTCAGATTATGAAGACATTCTATTTTATCATACAATTTGAACATGTTCATATGGCATGGACTTTGTAATCGTTAATGTACCCCCTTCCTCTCATTTTCAAATATTTTAGAATAAGTTATATATTTGCCAAACTGCATTTTTTTTTTAGACGTTTATAACACTAATTAACACAACAAATGTGTTTCTAAACTGCATCTAAGCTATTTTGAAAATTATAAAATATTGATTGACTTAGGACAGAGAACATCGTTGTTTGGAATTCTTATAATAGGTGTAGTTGAGTTTTAAAAAAACATGTAACATCCTTGATAAACTAGTGTTAGAATATTTTTAAAATGCAGTTTGACCAATGGCTATTTTATTTAAAAGTACACCATGTACTTTAACTTTAAAAAAGGGGGGGGGGGCTACGTTTCGTTTATGTCCCAGTAATCTCGCACTTGCTCAGTCTGATTAAAACCAGCCCCCCTTCTCCTATCGTCGACGATAGGAGATGGGGGGCTGGTTTTAATCAGACTGGCACTTGCTAGTCTCGCTTTCCCCAAACTCTCGCCCTCGAGACTTTGCACGAGCGATATTACTGGGACATAAACGAAACGTAGCACCCCCCCCCCCCCCCCTTTTAAGTTAAAGTACATGGTGTACTTTTAAATAAAATAGCCATTGGTCAAACTGCATTTTAAAAATATTCTAACACTAGTTTATCAAGGATGTTATCATGTTTTTGTTAAAACTCAACTACACCTATTATAAGAATTCCAAACAACGACGTGCAAAGTCTCGAGGGCGAGAGTCTGGGGAAAGCGAGACTACGCACTTGCTCGCGAGACTTGTGTGCATTTTCTTACCAATGACGCACAAGAGTCATCAAAGCGCGATAACTCTAATGTGCTGGTAATGAGAAGTAATTTGACAACTCTTCCTAATGAAAGATTTGTCACATTGACAGGAAACAAAGAGCATATCGAATGGCCTGAACCTTGTATCCAATGCCTCTTAGAAAAAGTCCAGAAACGGAATGGCAGCAACAGGTTGATACTTATCTCTAAAATCGGATTACACTGTATCTGTGGAGACATTTTCCCTGAGTTGCTGCTTGTCGCTAACCTTTGGGGTTTTAATACCTATATATATGGTTATTATATAACCAGTGAGGGTATTTTTCTAAAAGGGCTTACTTTGAATTATTTTGGACTTTAGGGGTATGCACGACGTTGTTGACATGTATTAGAAATATTTTCAACAAAAAAATAATTAAATCAACTCGTGTAGCTTTTTCGGAGGGGTGTGTGTGTGTCCTGAACCCAAGCACCTGTGATGTGCTGTAGACATTTCATGACTTGCACATTTTTAAAAATACATCAAAGCAGGCATGACCCTCAATCCACTGATCCTCCACAGATCTTTCCTTCGGGAAAATTCTAGACTCATCATTTACCATTAAAGTCTTAAGAAATGCCATTCAGGGGAACTGTCATGAACTAAGGGCATCTATCATATTCCTCACAAGGGTATAATTTGCATGCTGAAGCGATGCTCGGATTCAATACATGACCCCGACAGTGATTGTACAAAGCCATTTCATTTACAGACGGCTTATTACACTAAAATTGTATCTAATGTCTCATTTGAACCTCGTATGAAGCATGATTTCAGCATCAAAAAGGTAATGCAATGATTTTTCTTGTTTTCCCGGAGTGGTATAGAAGGTGTTTTGTTTGTAAATAAGAGAGTCCAGATTTCGCTGTGATGTGGTGCAATCTTCAATCCACGTTAATTTACACTTATAAACGAATTATTATTTTAAAGAATTGTACAAACAAGTTAGTATCTGCCCATTCTAACGAAAATATGAGACGATCTGTGCTTGGGTTAAAGGAGAATATCTTTATCTGATGAATTTAAATCATTAATTAAACAGGAATTAAAAAGATTGGGACAAACGCTAATACGGGTTCAATTCCAAGAGACCGATTAAAGTAGCAAAATTTTACAATTCCATATTTTTAGTATATACCAAATTAATTGATTAAAAATTCAGTGTTCGGTATAAAATATTTAAAAGCAACTCTTAGAAATTGGAATGTCAATTCTGTGTTTACAAGGGAGATCGCGTTGAAAAATCGTGCGGTCATAGATTTTTCAATCAGCAGCGATTATCAATCAGCACCGATTATCATTGATCTGCCCATTACATTATGCCGTCTAATGTTTTGATTGTAAGGGATGAAGATCACAAATGCAGTATATTTAATTTTTGACTTTGTTGTTGATTTTGTAGTTTAATCTCTCTAAATTTGTCCGATTTCTATAGTTTTGAAAAATAATTCTATATCTTCATCCCGACCGGACCATGGTACAAACTCTCTATCGTCTGTAGACACACTTACAAAGAAACCATTGTCCTCAATTCAGTGTAACAGTGTATCATTCTTGTTAACAATGTATATTATCAATATTTGTCGTTTTTTCGTGGTTTTAGCTACGAACTTCATCTGACATAACCAATCGTTAGGTGTAAAACCCATTTATTAGTATCCGTGATTCTATGTCCCCCCCCCCCCCCCCACATCTACCCTAGACATGATCAGTACGGGGATGTCTGATGTTGATTCTGTGTTGTTTACATGTCTCCTGTGTTGTTTACACGTGTACACTAGACATGATCAGTACGGGGATGTCTGATGTTGATTCTGTGTTGTTTACACGTCTACCCTAGACATGATCAGTACGGGGATGTCTGATGTTGATTCTGTGTTGTTTACACGTCTACACTAGACATGATCAGTACGGGGATGTCTGATGTTAATTCTATGTTTTTCACGTCTACCCTAGACATGATCAGTACGGGGATGTCTGATGTTAATTCTATGTTTTTCACGTCTACCCTAGACATGATCAGTACGGGGATGTCTGATGTTAATTCTATGTTTTTCACGTCTACCCTAGACATGATCAGTACGGGGATGTCTGATGTTGATTCGATTTCCTAGGCTGCTTATTCTTTGTTTTTGAGTTGGTCCACATTGTTTATTTATTTATTCTTTTAGAATGCTTGTTTGTTTATTTCTTATTATATACTTTATGCTATAGTGTTTATTCATATATATATATATATATATATTATTTTTATTATTCATTATTTATTTTTTTTTTATCATTATTCATAAATTATTTATTCTTAATGCAGTTAATATAGAATCTCTCCGGGTACGAGGTAAGTTTACTATTTATCAACCTAACATAGTTAACTCGTTCCACCTGAGATTAAGTTAACTCGTACCGTGGCCACATCGCTCACTTGAATTGTCTTGCCATTGTTCATTCCCATGGAAAATTTTTGATCCCGTATTGTGGCCCCAACCTAGTCCCAAATGATTGCAACATCACTGAAAATGAATTCACATATCATAGAGATGCCTCAACACCAATATGATGAACATAATGATGCTGTTCTGGATAAGACCAAGATCACAAGGTCATGGTATGATACAAAAGACCTTGTCATATGAAATCTATATAAAAAATACGAAAACTCGATCGTAAATAGTTGAGGAGATACTGAATAGACACGATTTTTTAAATAAAAGTAGGTCAAACTTCCAGGTCAAGGCCACAAGGTCAAACACTGAAGTAGATCAAGGTTTTGCCATAAAAATCTATGTATAAAAGCCTTTCCTTAAAAAAATTTATTTTTCACTTTTAATGATCAAAATCTACTGTTTAATATGTTTAAAAGATTTCACATAAAAATTAAGGTTATACATTATCATAGAAGCTCATTTTAGAGAGTTCATTTTTTGTTTTGTAAACAAAGATTGCAGTATGTTATTGTTTACGAAATTTTCAAATGAAATGGATATCGATCTGAGTATAATATCATTATAACTTTCACATGTCAAGCATTCTTCGGGTAAAATGTGTCATCTAAAAGTTAAAATGTGCGACTATGCAAAACTAATTGCTTTATATTACAAAATTAATATTTCACTTGTTTGTTTGTATACATGAAAAGACTCGAGTCTTTGTTTACATAACACATATTTATGGCTTAAATTTAGCTTTTATTTTTGCATTCAGAAGGTCAAAATTTTGGTTGTCAACATTAAATAAGTATCTAACATAAAAAATAAAGAACATTTTGTTAAAAAAAATTGTGAACCAGTCCCTTTAAATAGTTTATGATATTGATTATGTCAGGTTTTAAAAAAAAGTAGGTCATAGACACATGTATCACAAGGTCATTAAGAATCTATAGACAAAATATGAAAGCCCTACCTTGGATACTTCTGAAAATATTTAATAGTTTATTTTCTTAAAAGTAGGTCAAATTTCAATGTCACAAGGTCAAACTTTATATCATGAAATAAAAGGTATTATAATAAGAAATTTATATACAAAATACCAAAGATCTATCTTAAATACTGCAGGAGATATGAATAAGTCAAACTCCGAGTTCAAGGTCACAAATTTAAAGGTCATAATATAAAATGAACTGTCTTGCAATAAAAAATATTCATACAAAATATGAAAGATCTATCTTCAAGATATATTTAATAGATAAGATTTTTAAAAAAAAAAAGTATGTCAAACTTCCAGGCCAAGGTCACAAGATCGAACAGCGTTGAATCACATGAAAGGTCTTTCTGAAAAGAAAGTGTATACAAAATACGTAAGCCCTAGCTTAAATAGTTCAAGAGATATTTTAAAAGATTTTTCCTATATATCAGCATATAACACCTTGGTCTCCTATTGTGGCCCCACCCTACCCCTGGGTACTATGAATTGCACAAACTTGGATCTACTCACAGGGGCCCAAAACGGGCTTAGCCCCTGTGGATCTACTCTGTCTGGATGTTTTCTTGTAAATTTCCACTTCTTGTCCTGTGGCTTTTGAAAAGAAGATTGCAAAAGATTTTCCCTACATGTAAAACTATGATCCCTTATTGTGGTCCCACTCTACCCCTGGGGAATGAGTTTTACAAACTTAAATCTTCTCCATGACCGAGAGCTGCCATGTAAATTTGAACTTTCCTGGCCCAGTGGTTCTTGAGAAGATTTTTAAAAGATTTTCTCTATATATTCGCATGTAAAACTTCGATCCCCTTTTGTGCTGCCCCCGGGCAATGATTTTAACAAATTTAAATATCCACTACGTCAGAGAGCTCGCTGTCGTGTAAATTTGAGTTTTCCTGGCCTAGTGGATCTTGAGAAGATTTTAAAATATTTTCCCTGTATATTTGTAAGTAGAACTTTGATCCCCCTGTTATGGCCCCACCCTACCCTGGGGATCATAATTTTAACAAACTTGAATCTGCACTATCTCAAGAAGCTTTCATGTAAATTTCAACTTTCCTGGACCATTGGTTCTTGAGAAGATTTTTAAATTACTCTACCCTATTTTTGTATTTTCGTGATTATCTCCCCTTTGAAAGGACATGGCCCTCCATTTGAACATTAAGCTTAAATCCCCTTTACCCAATTATGATTTGTACCAAGTTTGGTTGAAATTGGTCCAGGGATTCTGGAGAAGAAGATGAAAATGTGAAAAGTTTACGGACGACAGGTGATCATATTACTACCCCTCCCCCCTTTGATAATTTTTTTGGTGGTAATAATTTCTCTGAAATGTGTGAATTCCCTGTCTATCTCATTCCTCTTTCGAATTATGTAATCGTTTCACGCTTTTTGTATAAGCTTTAGAGATTGGCCTTCTACCTGTATAATAAAATACCGGTAGAACTAGAAGGCCAATTTCTAAAGCTTATAAATACAAAAAGCGTGAAACATTACATAACTTGAAAGAGGAATGAGATAGACAGGGAATTCACACATTTCAGAGAAATTATTGCTACCAAAAAAAAATTATCAAGAAAGGGGGGGGGGGTAGTAATATCCATACTTCAGGTGCCTGTGATCATAATAGTTCGAGCTTTCCTACATGATCTGATAACCCTACTTTATTTTATGTCATTATGCATTTTATTACATAAGTGTTATATGAAAAAGTCTAAAATATCTAACTACACTGTAGTAGAAATATTTTAAAATGTACAAAAATCTAAAATTATCAGAGAAAATTCGGTGTACCCAATATTGTATATGAATGAGAAAATCTCATGAAAAACAACAACAACAACAAAAAAAAAAAAAAAAAAAAAGAAGAAGAAGAAGAAGAAACATACTAGTTTTCACAATGCAAAAAAGAATATAATATATCCAGGGCCGTAAGTAGGGTTCTAAATCAGGGGAGGCAGGGGATTGGGGGCCGCCGATTGACTTTACGACTGAAAATGACACTTTTTAAATCCCAATTTATCATGTTTGTGTTTCATTTGTACTATGTAAAGAATCGTAATATGGTGTCAAAGACAAAGGTGCTTGTCTTCATTTTAAACATATATCCTATAATATAACATTTATATAATTTTATTTTCTTTTTTGCCAAAAAATCAGACGAGGCAGTTGCCTCGTCTGCCTCATCGGCAGTTACGGCCCTGATATCTAACTTTTCACATGAAGGGGGTCAAACTTCAAAGGGATAATTTAAAACATCGGGATCGGGATGCCCTATTTACAGTTTTGTACGCAATAGCCAACCATACTTCAAGAAAAGAAGGGGAAAAAAAAAAAAAAAAAAGAGAGAAGGAAAATGGCTGCAACGAGATGGATGAAATGGAGTGATAATTTGATCAAAATGTCTGGTTGAAAGAATCCGTGATTGATCATGTGACACCTCGTGTTTTCTTGATCTTTATATCTGTGTACGTAAATATTTTTTTCCCATCATGTATGTCAAGTTTAATGATGACGACGAAGCGCCGTCAATATTTAGAATGTCTCAATCCGTTAGACACCTATCATTTTAATAATAGGATATTCTATATTTATATCACCCTAACCTCAAATTCGTCTGAGGCTAATTACAACTACAATGTACATCTAAAATCTGACCTTTGACATTTAATGTTTAATGTATGTTAGCCTACTTTCAGGGGATTTTCGTGGTTTAAAAGAGTTTACTACCATTTGCTAGTTGAACTCTTAAGTTATGGAATGGAATTTAGGAATGATTTAGAATTTTTGCTTAACAGTAATTTAGAGAAACTATGAGTTGGTATCTAGCAATAGTGTACTACCATACGGATGAATGGACACTGTACAGAGAGTTAACTACCTTGTTCTCCCCCTAGCCTCTGTGCGTCTAGGACTTACCTGACCTGAGTACATATTAATGCCCATGAATAACATTGCATGTTAGAACTGTCAATTAATTCACTATGATTATTGAAACAATATGGGCACTCCCTTATTACATTAAAACACTAAGAACAGTGTATTATGTTTGTAAACGTTACTCAGTTGATGTTAATTTTGAATACATGACTTTTATCATGATGCATGTAAATACACAAAACTTTGTCTATAGTATATATTTTACATCTGGCAATAAATATTGACTATTAATTACTTAGAGCATTTTAGTTTGGAAAATATAAACTAGATCTGATATTTCCAGAACAAACAATAGTAACAACAAAAACGGGACGAAGTTGCTGCTTTTAGAATCCTCAAAGGCCAAAATAGAATATATGTGTGTTTCCTATTTCACTCCCCAAAATATTAGGTAGGGTAGGTAGGTAAGACATTTTATTTATTTCAACATTTTATTTGAAATCTTATTTTTTGATACACTTTTATTACAGGTCTATATACATTATTTACAAATACTTTTCACACATTTTGAAAAATCAGAGAAACTCGAATGCAAAAACACAAAAATTCCAGTTTGAAAATTTTGGATTTTTCTTTTCTTTTAAATATATATTGTCATTAAAATATTTAGGGTCAGGAGCAAAAAAGTAGGTAGGGTTGGGAAACTGGAAACAAACATATATTTTATTTTGGCCTAACCAGCTGAAAACAGATGTATACTCACTGCTATAACAACTCGCACAATCCAATATTTCAAATGAAATAAATCGTCATTGAAAAATCTCATATCAATAAACCATCACTGTTTCTAACCAAAGGTTAGTTAACTTTAACTAACGGTTAACTTCCCATTAACCGTCAGTTGAGTTAAACTTAACTCATCTTTGCGCAACTGGGTCCTACAAGATTGTATTTACATGTACAAACATTTTTATTTTTAAAAAATGTATAATTTTAGACCAATGAATATACATTTTAATGAAATGTATTTTGTACAGTTAAAAGCCATTGATTAAACTCCCAAGAAATAATGCATGTACAAACTGACTTCTTTAGCATCTCTTTTAGTAATTTTACAGAATACATGTATGATATTGAAATTATGCCAAGAAACTTCTGACAATGGTGACAAGTTTATCAATATTGGACTTGAAATCACGACTTGAAATGACCTCAGAAGAATGATATGAATAAGCCATGTTGTATGATTGATGGTACATAGGTAATTATTTTATGTGAAGTTAAGTCACGCATAAGTAACTATATTGTTTCATTTATTTTCAAAGTGTTTCCGACCAAATCTTCCATTCTTGATAAGAACTGTTGCGTTCAAACCATTAAGCATTTGTTTAACGTTCCATTGATGTAGCAGTACCCTTCAGGGTCTTTAATTTCGAAATATGGCTTTGGACCCTCAGATTGGGAAAGTTTCGTCACTTTGATTCAAAAGTCCCATTCATGCTGCGCAAAGATAAATAATAGATAAGTGTCCATCAAATTATGTCATCTTTTCGTATGATTCAACATACTGAATATGGAAATCTTTGTTGATTCTGGTTCTGTCATTTTGATCAAATTAAGAATAATGGCTGAGTTGCATTAGGATTCTTGCATAAAATGCACTTGCAGGTGCACATGGAAAACGTAGATAAGATTTTATAGAATTTTTTTTTCTTTTCTGCAAATTCATATGACTGCAATTTTGTTCAATGTGAGAAAATTGTGATCTTTTGACTGTCATTTTAACCTAGAGTAGCTGATTAGATATAATAGCAAGTTATGTGTGGCTGACAATCTGAGCATTGTGAGTTTTGAGTCTTGCAGGAGTATTTTTTTCCTGAATGACTTTCTACTAAAACTACTTTGTTTTCACTATTAAAACAAAGTAAATTTCAAGGTTTTTGATTTATTGTACATCTTCACTTTCCAGTTGTAATAGTTTTCTCTGATGTGATATGCATCTTTAATGGGAGTTTTGATACAATTTCACTTGAAGTCAATAGATTTTAAATTGAACAAAGTCCTATTATTAATGTATATTGATTTTTAGATCAGCTGAGCTTTTCTGATCACATTTTGTTCAACATCCGTCTGTTGGAAAACTTTTAACATTTTCAACTTCTCCAGAACCACAGGGCCAATTTCAACCAAACTTGCCATAAAGCATCCTTGGATGAAGTTGATTGATTGATTGATGTTTTCCGTCACACTCAAAAAAATTTCAGTTATCTGGTGGCACCCAGTTTTTATTGGTGGAAGAGAGAACCCAGATACAATGTACCTGGAAAGAGACCACCGACCTTCCGAAAGTAAACTGGGAAACTTCCTCACTTACCGGCGTGAGCGGGATTCGAACCTGCGCCGACAGAGGTGAGAGGCCGTGTGATTTTGAGCGCGATGCTCCAACCACTCAGCCACGGAGTTGTTCAATGAAATCTCAAAAGGGAGATAATTAAGTCGAAGATATATGTAAAATATGGTGGCATCTTTTAAAAACCAAGTTCTCAAGAACCACTGGACCAAAAAAGATTAAACTTATGTGCAAGCTTTCTGAATGAGTGGAGATTCAAAGTTGTACAAATCATGCCCCCAGGGGGTAGGATGGGACCACAAGAAGGGAACAAAGTTTTACATTTGGATACAAAGTTTATGTATAGGAAATATCTTTAAAAATCGATCTTATCAAGACCAGCAGTCATGGTTAGTCATACTAATATACAAGCATTCACAGGTAGTGCAGATTCAAGTTTGTGCAAATTATGGAAAGTAGGGCCATGACTAGTCATATTTATATGCAAGTGTCGATCTCTAGTAGTGTAGATTCCAGTTTATTCACATTATGGGCCACTATAGAAGATCAGATTTCAATTTTACATGGCAATTTATAAGAAATTTTTTTAAAGTCTTTTCATGACCAGCAGGTCTGTGATTAGTCATACTAATACATAATTAAGCATCCTCAGGTACTGCAGATTGAAGTTTCCTCAATTCATGACAAGGGACGGGGGTAGGGTATCAAAATTCGGCATTGTAATCTTTTCTTATAAAAAATCACTTGCAATGATTATTCATTAATCTCATTATGTGTCAGCATTCCAATGTAGTCCACAGTCAACTCTTGATAAACTGCCACATTTTGTTCTTTTGAATTTATAGCGTTACGAATTTGACGATGAATTAAATTTCCACCATCTAAGGGAGAATTAGAGTTACCATGTACTATTTTTGTATATGTAAGAGTTATCTTTCCTTTACTTACAATACTTACCCAGTATGTAATTATGATAATGTAAAATTATCTTTTAAAACATTATTTTTAATTTAAATTTTTTTAACATCATTAAAATAGTCTTATCAATAATAAGGCTTCCTTTCAAAACAATACACGTACAAGACACATACATGTATGTACACAGTATGTTCCAAGTTATTTAACATTTTTCAATACGCCAGTTTCAAGATACGAACTCTTCTGTGTGGGAGGTGCATTTAGTGGAACTTTGAATGACTAAGTGGGACAGAGTAGACCTCCAGTCAGCAAAGAAGACGATGAAATGCATTAAAAGCGGCTTCTCTTTTAATATGTAAATGTGGGACATACAAAATACTGTCGAAAGAAATGTTTTACTAAAGTGGAAACATAAAAACAATGTCATATTTGCAAGTAATAGAGTGCGAAGCTCTCTCACGGCCCAAAGGGCCGTGAGAGCGGAGCTCCCCTATAGGTAACACGTATATACATGTTTAAAAGGAAAATATAGGAAAACAATGAAAAATTAAACCATACCTATGGAACTTGAAAATTTTGGTACTAATGGCGTCGATTCAAATACTATCGCGTGGACATGTATTTCTCCATTTTGAATCTCGTCTACCCTAGTTCACGTCGTTCTAAGATGTTACAAAAATTCGTAAAAGCATGTAAGTCTTATTTTCTTAATCATATATAATCACTCCACCATTAACGCCATGTTTGTTGTGGTTCAGACGCTATGTTTGTAAATTTGCTAAAATACGACGCTGAATATGACGTCACAATGTACTGTTTACATCAGTTGCGTTATATTTCCCGCGTTCAATATATAGGCGGATCAAATCCTGCTAACTTCGGGTTGTTTTTGGTTTGTTTTGGATATAGATACTAATACCAAAACTTGTTTGCTTCGCCCTCAAACACGGTCACGCCGTAAAACATATTATCTCAAATATGGTAACGAAATAACGTGATATGATAAGAATTCTATGTATTTAATTACTCCCTAAATACTTATAACTTACTTAGTTTGTGTATCAGTCGAATTCGGGTGATGTAACAGTGTATGGGAAACTTACTTAGTACATTCACTTATGCAGTGATGAAAATTAGTCCCACTCCCCCCTGTAAACAAATTGTTTCGCGCCTCACTATATACGAGAGTTCTCCAAAGGGAAATAACTCAGGTATATCTCGAAACCGGCGTATTGTCTTCTTGACAGTAATTCTTGTTCGTAATCTGCAATGTGAATTGACTTCGGAGGTCACCAGTTCAAAAAATGCGAAAGAGAGGCACTGCAAAAGTGTCAGATTTGCCAGCATGTCCATTTTACAGAAAATTCATTATCAAAATTTCATTTGCATAATTATTACTTTCTTACCCTTATGATCTTTAAAATCATTCATAACAAGATGTAATATTTGAAACAAACAAAATGTGTAGTTACTCACGCCAGTTTCCATCTTCGTATGACCCGGGTGTTTATATTTCTTGAAAATAGAGGTTGTGATTTCTCTTGGAGTTGACAAATGCATGTATATCGAATACTGCTTTATGTTATAGATCACCTGCCTGTCAGTCTGTAAACTTTTTACATTTTAATTTGACTTATTCTCCAGAACCATGGGGCCAATTTCAACCAAACTTGACAAAAAGCATCCTTGGGTAAAATGCTTTCAAGTTTGTTCAAGTGAAGGGCCATGCCCCCTTCAAAAGGGAGATAATACAAAAATGTAAAAATAGGGTGGAGGTCATTTAGAAATCTTCTCTTCAAGAACCACTAGACCGGAAGAGCTGAAATTTATAGGAAAGCTTTCTGACATAGTGCAGATTCAAGTTTGTTAAAATCATGGTATATACAGATATATAGAAAAAATCTTCTCAAGAACCATTGGGCCAGAGAAATTTACATTTACTTGAAAGCTTCCTGTCATAATGCAGATTCAAGTTTGTAAAAGTCTATAGTCATGGCCCTGGGGGTAGGTTAGGCCCACAATAGAGATCAAAGTTGTAGATGCGAAGGGAAAATCTTTGATATTGGCCAAGGTGACTCAGGTGAGCGATGTGGCCCATGTGGTTCTTGTAGAACAAATCAATTTTATAACGAATTCATTATAAACAAATTACAAAGATGCTATGAATGTATAGCGAATTACGTTTAATATAAAAATTTTATAGAACATCCGCAGAAACTTCACATAGATATCAGAGTGTTACTGTATGCCCTCAAGCAGTATCCCCTTATTTATTTGGCAGAATTTTTCATCAGATGTTGAGTTATATTAGTTATACCAATAGGTGTTAATTGATGCATACTTGGGTGGTTGAAAAATACCGCCAGTTACAGCATGTATTGCTTTAAATGACCTTTAAGAATATTTACATTCAGGAAACTTATATGTAAGTGGATTTTGTCATGTTAGGAAGAGTAAATGAGGAGAAAATGGAGAGAGAAATTGTAATTATTTTTAGATAATATATGTTTTTGAGGCAGTCATTTTAAATGTCATTAGATAAGAGTGCAAGAAATGTTGATATGATTTTTAAATTTCAAACATTGTAAATGCAGTTATATTTAGATTACTTGCATTTACAGTCAGAGATGAAAGAACATGAAGAAATTCCCTTTCGTTTTGTGGGGTATGAGGTTTGGACGCAGCTGGCCAACAAGCTTGACCCTGACACAGGACTTAATGGGAACAACTGGAGAATGTTAGCGGAAAAGCTGGGCTATTCCACTGAAGTGATATTGGTATGTTGTGGTTTTATATATGCCTGTGATATGGTAATTTAGGGATCTAAATAAATGTTTATTCAGTATATCAGTGATTCTTTTGGGGCCAAAATGCCACCGATATTCGACTGCTTCCCTCACAAAAATTAGCTATTTTTTCCCAATTGTATATATATGTTTTTCCCAATTTCAAATCTAGGCCATTTTTAAAAAAAAAAGGTTACTGTATATTGCTGTCAAAGAGTAAATACGTTTTTTTTATTCTCCAGACCACTGTGCATGCAAAAGGTTTTGTAAAGAATATATAAAACAATAGAGGCATCCATGTAAGCAGATATACAGCGAAGTATATAGTTTGCAGATACACATCAAGCCATATTGTTGACACTTTCCGTTTGACCGCCATATTATAAGTAGGGTCAGGCTAATAACAGGAAGTGGCCAACAGTATAGGGTTGTACTAAAATCCGAAAAATACAAACAGGAGAAACATTCTGGAAACTTGATTATCAATATAATACTTTACAAGATTATGGGTACAAATGCTGGTGAATTAATAATTTATTATTTCTTTATGAAATTAGACAAT
>NC_079169.1:23939597-23974597 GCF_947568905.1 Ostrea edulis
GCGACCAGAAAATCAATTTTGCGACTAGAGATTATAATTAAGTCGCATTTTCGCGAGTGAAGAAAATTTGGGCAACCAGTAAAATTTTAGAATCGGGATCGGAAGTCTGAATAAATATTTTTAGTCTCGGTCAAAACAATCAAGATGGCGGGAAAACGAGGTTTAGAGCACTTTGGATTTATCAATAGTAAAAAACAGAAGCCTCAGCCTTGTACATGTAACAAAGAAATTCAAGAATCACACGGGGAAAGTTCTGCATCAAAAGATGGCGTAGCAATGTCTAAAGAGAAATGCAAAAGTAAAGGAAGAACCCCAGTCCTGAAATGGCGGAGGAAATTTTCGTGATGGCAAAATGTTTTGCAGAATTTGTGAGGCCAATAAGTCAGCATTTCGCCACGACCGAGTGTACATCTTTCAAACGTTGAAATGTGACTATTCACGGTAACAGTAAGAGACATGTCGTTGTCCGTGACTGCATTATTAGCAGTTAAGTCGAGCGGGGCAACTGTTCCTGTTAATTTTCAAAGACAATCAAACTCGGGATGTAGTGTTCTTATTGATGCTGGTACTAATTGTTCAGCAAAAGATCCAACAAAACTAGGAGCTCTTATTCGCATAACATGATAAGCAGTGAAGGCCCACTTATTGATAACTTATAAGCAAATCCTTGTGTAGAACGCTGGGTTTCTTCTCCAGAAGCGTACTGTAAAATATACAGGATGGCCCAATGCAATACAACTTTTGCCAGAGTAAATACTTGACTTGTTAGCATCCAGCATGTTTCAGAGTACATTTCTATTCAGTTTTAAAATATAAACAAACAAAATGTATACATGGTGTTGATTTTTTACTTGCAAGATATTCATTTTTTTTTTAAAAAACCTTGTAAGTCTTATATTTACAAAAGCTTTTACTATGGCGAGTAGAAATTTTGAACATGGCGACTAGAAATTTGAAAATGGCGACCAGTAATATTTTTAGGTTGCCATTTTGCGACCTGATAGCAGATGCGACTTGGAGCACTGTATCATGGTTTTTTTTATTAATCAATAAAAGCCCTGTGGCAATATGTGATGTTTTTTATATATATATATATATCGGCATTTTTACAAGACAAAAATCCGTACCTGTATCCGGAAACAATCGTGTCCGCTCACGTTACCGATACGGAACTAACATTTTTTCCACTCGTCAAAACTCGTTTTGATAATTTACTTTACAATTCTGCCTCCTTCAACACTAAGGCCATAACAAATCATAACAGTCCTCCAGATAACTACCACCAAATAAATCCCTACCCAAATTATTTACTCTAAATATTGCAACCCGGCCAATTGAGTCTTTGACCCATTTTATTTAATATGTTATGTACCTGTAACTTCACAGGAGATTTTGATTTTAATGTTTCTTTGTGTACTTTAAAATAAGGTATGAGAAAAAATTTAATTTATTACAACCTACCCTAATTTTTACATGGATGTTAGCAGAAACGCATCAATTTATATTTTTAAGCAATGCAGAAAGACTGTACACATAAAGTTAGATAGCTACCTACCATTATTCGATCATTTTCTGCTGATAGTCGGATCTCAGAATGGAGCTTATAGTTCTGGCCGTCGTTGTAAACCATGCCTGTTGTCTCCGTTCACACTAAGTCATAGCCGTAGTTGTATGATTAAGAAAGCCCTCAACTATATGAATGTTTATGTTCATATATCAAACAATCTGGGAGCTCTCATAATGTTTTTGGATGGGAAAAAAACTCATCATATCATCACATGGCTTGTAGTATGTGGAATAATCTTAAGGATTGCCAGTTAGGGAAAAACTGACACAATAGCCAATCAAAATAAGTTTACTGCTACAGAATTTGCAAGAATTGCCTTTGTTAAGGTTCCTTCCATTCAGTATATATACATGTAGCTATATAACTTAATTGACTTGCTTCTAAAAAAAGTTAGCTGTAAGCTTATTAGCTCAAGTGAGCTTTTCTGATCACCTGTTGTCTGGTCACCTAGCTGGTCTGTAAACTTTTCATACTTTCGACTTTTTCTCCAGAACCACTGGGCCAATTTCAACTAGACTTGGTATAAATCATCATTGGGTGAAGGGGATTCAAGTTTGTTCAAATGAAGGAGAGATAATCACAAAAATGCAAAAATAGAGTAGGGTCAATAAGAATCTTCTCAAGAACCAGTCGACTGGGCCAGAAAAGCTGCAATTTGCATGAAGTGGAGATTCAAGTTTGTTAAAATCATGACTCCCAGGGTCACGATATGGAACCAAATTTTTACATGCGAATATATAAGGAATTTTTTAAAAAGTCTTCTTCTCAAGAACCACTGGGCCATAAGAATGGAGATTGACCTGCAAGTTTCCTGGTATAAAGTAGGTTAAAGTTTGTTCATATCATGGATCCCGAGGGTAGGGTGGGGCTACAATAGGGGATCAAAGTTTTACATGCTGATATATATATATATATATATATATATATATATATATCTTAATACTACAGTAACTTGATCCAAAGAGTCAGATCATGTCGAGTTGACAGGAGTGGATCATCAGATCACACGAGACGCAAAGCATTCAAGTATGTTCAAATCATAGTTCCTGGGGGTAGGGTGGGACCACTATAGGGGATCAAAGTTTTACAGTCAAATGTATAGGGAAAATCTTCTCAAGAACCATTGGACCAGAGAAGTTTATATTTAAAGGAAGTGAACATGAAAATGTGTCAAAGGGTTTAAATTTGTCATTTTGATGTATATAATGAATTCTGAAAATCATTAAGATGTAGCTTTCTTTAGTAGGGAGATATTTCATAAGATTAATGAATCTTTTCAATCCTTGGGAGCTGCCATATTGAAAAAAATATTACCTCCCTGCTGGGTTATCTCTTAGCATCCACTAGAGGGCAGCACTGATGCTGATGACAGTTGGACACATTGTGTATTTTTGGCACATTGTAAGCATCAACGTTAAAATGTCATCAGCAGAAAGTGAATTAAATATGGGATATCGGTTTGAACCTGATGTTACAGAGGAAGAAATTGTTTCTCAGAATAATTCTTCTTTACCAGCAATTTATTTTAATGAGAGAGGAATTATGTACATTCAAGGGGTGTCTTTGAATATTTTGTGTCAGATTACATAGATATACCCAGTACACATAAAGTGCAGTTCTCTACACCCATATTTTGACATGGTGTACTTGAGTCCACAATAGGAATAAAGTTTTACATGCGAAGATGTAGGGAAATTCTTTAAATATGGGCCCAGATGACTCAGGTGAACAATGTGGCCCATGTTATTATTTGTAAACAAACGCTATATGTTGAATGTAAAACTTTTACCTGTGGAGGCATCCATTAAAATATTGAAATCTGTTATTGTGACTGATTAGTCAATAAATGTTGTATCATTTCATAATAATCCTGAAAATAGAGGGTTTACATACTCCAGGGTTCAGTAAGTGTGGCTAGAAATAATTCGTTCTGGTACAAGGTGGAAGTCCAACTCTTGAACAGAACATAGTTCGTGTACACTTTGGTGGTGAGACCCTTGATTGGAGCTCATTAGTTTCGTGTACACTTTGGTGGTGAGACCCTTGATTGGAGCTCATTAGTTTTGGTACGATTTGACTTTCGTATAAACACATTTTCCACTATCCACTACTTTGATCTCTGCATATTCTCATCCTTTGATGAAAGCATCGCTAGTTTAAATTTTTAAAACCAATCCCATTCATTGAGGCAGAGGTTGATGCTTCAAATTTCAGAGATTGGCAAATATTAATCTGAAATTATACAGTGAAGAAATGTTCAAATATGAAAAAGAACTTAAATTGAATTATACTAAATGTGTTATGATTTTAAAATAATTTGAAATATCCCATGAAAATCACTAATTTTTAAAAACATTAGACAGGGCCAATAACTCTTCTCACTGTATTGGAATTTGTCGTAATACATTAATATCATTGCTACAGTAACTTGATCCGAAGAGTCGGATCACATTGAGTCCACCACCACAGATCATCAGATCAAACTCAAAGCATCTCATGTGATCTGTCAACGACACATGATCCAACTCTTTGGATCAAGTTACTGTAGTAATGATAAATTCATTATATACAGAGTACCTCCTTATGTATTTGTAAATCCACATTTATAAGATATCAAATGTAATCCAAATTATCAAATTAACACAGACATACAGTGAAATAAAATTTTGTGTACACAGTTTTGTTTGTGATGCGGTTGATATTTTCCACAAAAAAATGTTGCATTGTGACGTCATCAGTTTCAGAGGATACTGAATTTACAGAAAACCACAGTGTGGTGATACAGAAAATCAGATCCAAGTCTGTGAAATTGACAGTATCAAAATACAAAGCATTGATGGGTATATAATAAATGTATGTATACATGATAGTAAAATCAATACTGCTGAATGATCTGGTGCTCAAGCAAATGCAAGGAACAGGAAATTGATAGGATCAGAGACTCAGAGTCAACTAACATGGAATATGCAAGGCAATGACTGCTTTTCAATGGACAGTCCCTGATAAGGAAGTTACTTGACTGAAGCAGTCATACATAAGCATTTTGAATTGAAATTTGCGATATAGATATATCATGAGAATACACGATTAAAGTCACAATTAAGGTTAATCGATCCTCGTGTGATGTCATAGGTTTTACAAAAATCTTTATCAAATTAAACTTTGCACATGATAGAAATATATCTTCAGAGAAATTTTATTCACTGCATAAAATAAGAAATTTGGTAAACTATTGATATTGAAAAAGTGTATATTTTCTATAGATAATCAATTCTTTATAATTAAAAAAATGTTGTCAAGGGCAATAACTCCTATGCTGGTATTTCTTCTACAGCATGTCTATTATGCATGATTTCCCTATTATCCACAAATAATTTATACATATTTATGAATTAACAGTTTTTTTTAAACTGTTGACATTTAAAATTTGTCATTTCAACAAGTTTTTATCTATTTTAATTATTCTGTACAACGAAAATGTGTGATTTTCTTGTGTTAATATATACTTCCGGTTTTTTTTATGTCTGACATCTTTAAAAATGTGGCAACATACACATTTTCTTTGGTTATTGTTTAAAAACTATATTGAATGGAAATTAATACAGTTTTTGCACTTTTAACCATTATTATTGATAAGTCACATGAGGATCGATCCACCTTAAGTTTCTGGTCAGCTAATTTTTGGCAGAGTTATGCCCCTTGGACCTAGATTATTTTCAACAATTCATGGTTTCTGCTCATTATCTCAGTCCTATACAGTGTATGAACATTTTGAATTGCAATTTGGGATGTGGATATTATGAATGAGAATACACGGATGAAGCACTTATAACTTTTGGCAGAGTTATGGCCCTTGGGATTAAGAAATTTTAAAAATTTATTTTCCATGGACATTTTGAATTTAAGTAATTAAAGCAAACCTGTTTAATTAATTAGTGGTATACAAGTACATAATTATTATTAACTTATACAATGTACATACTGCATCTTTTCACCTTTTAGATCTTCTTTAATTTTTATTTAGCACACCAGGGTTTGACACTAAGGCACGTCTGACCGACTGAGTCTACTAAATGATAGGTCCGGTGGGTAAAATGTCGATTTACTAGTCCGACTCCAGGTCGTGTTGAAGTAACTGTAAAGAGTTTGCAAACAATTTTGAACTGCATAATGACATAATCTCTATTTTTAGTTCTAATAAGTCGCGGTCGGAAGTGATGTTCTACAACATCTACACAATGTTAATGTGTGTAAAGTTATGTTTTGGATAAATAGATTTATTGAATTCATTTTCATTTTTAAAAAAAACCCCAGTTCATTTGAATTGATTTGAATATAAGAAAGTGGTTATCAAATTAATAAATTACGTCGTAAACAGCAATTTTTTGATGTTTACATATGTGCGGGAATGTCTATATTTAAATACGACTTCTCGTCCTCAAGGAAAGCAAAAGATGTCCCAAGAAAGAGAAAAAAGGAAAAGGTTGGGAAGAAACAAAGCAGGGCTTATGAAATAGAAATTAAAAAAAAAGATTGAGGTCATTTTATTCTAAATGGACGAAAGAATTTCCATGCCGGTAAGAATTTAAAGAAACTGAAAATGTGTTTGAAAATAAAAGCATCAAATTGAATGACGAGACTAAAGATTTTTTTGAGACAATTAAATACATTTTAGTTCAAACTTAACGTTTCTCATTTAGATTAAGTATTTAAATTTGGAAAATCTATCAGATTTTTTCTGGAAAGTTGGTCAGGGCTTGTGGATGTAAGATCAGGTCTAGCAAAAATCATTTGAAGTAGCCCGATTGGTCTAGTGCTCAAAAAAGGTAGTGTCAAACCCTGCACACTCTTTTAAATTTTGTGTTTTTAATATCTACATTTTACATTCTGGTGAACACAACAGCTTTCATGGTAAATATATATACATGTAATATTCACTGCAGATCTGAAGTAATTTCATCCACTGAAAATTAATAGTCAAAATCAAAATGCAATGACAATACTTAATAGGATGTATACTGTAGGTAAAACAAAGATTTTTTATTCATCATGAAAATAGGGAAAGATTGAATGATATGAACTGTCTGTATATTGCCACTGTATTTTGAATGGGGTTCAAGCACTGTCATGATGTAATGGTAGATTTATGTCAGGCTGTGTATATATGAGGAAGTAAAAAGTGTAGATAGTATAGGTGATGGTTTGTGATTGGGTGTCTATCTCATGCACGTCCAGTAAATGATCATATTAATGTCTGGTGTACTATTAATTCCTCTTTGTCCACTGAAGACGTGAGATAAACAGTGTTATCCCAGTTACAATAGCTGTTTTCACTGGTCTGTCTGACCATTGGATGTGTGGATCCAAACACTAGCACAATTTCCGATGGTCATTTTATTAGAAATGTCATAAATCATTAGATCATAGCAGAGAGGTTTCAAATTGGATGTTTGTTGCAGATTTATGTAAGTATTTGTACATAATTTTAAAAAGGTACTGTAGGAATTTCTTGATCAAAATCTATTTTGGAAACGTGAGGTTTACAATATCATTGTAGCATGCTATACAATATCTTATAATTAAATTTCTGAATTACAATGAAAAGCAATGTCTAATATCTTGTTACCTCATCTGAGCCGATCGAAGCTTTTCTGATCACATTTTGTCTGCCATCTGTCTGTGCGACCATAAACTTTTAATATTTTCTATCTTAAAACTCTCATAACCGCTGGGCCAATTTGAATCAAACTTCATCTTTGGGTAAAGGGGATTCAAGTTTGTTTTTGTTTTTGTTTCAAATGAATACCCCTTTGAAAGGGGAGAAAATCAAGGAAATGCAAAAATAAGATGGGTTTATTTAAAAATCTTCTCAAAAACCACTGGTCCAGAAATGTTTAGATTTACATGAAAGCTTGCTGATATAGTACAGATTCAAATTTGTTCAAATCATGGCCCTTGGGGGTAGAATGAGGCCAGAATAGGGATCAAACCCCTCTGAAAATAAATCCCACTTTTTTGCTTAATTGAAGGATATCCCTGGAAGTCCTGGGACTTCCTTGTGAAGTCCCACTTCTCCCATGTCCTAATGCAGTGGGATAATACAGGACTTCATGTTTCTGCATTTGTCCTGGAATATCCCACTTACATCAAGAGTGACTTTGCAAGAATTTCTAGGACATATTTATTACCTAAATGTCTTACAAAGTCCCACTCTCATAGCAGCAGGTTTTTCTAGGACATTCTTGTGTTTTTCAGGACTTTATTATAAAATGAAGACGAAAACATCGTCCCAGAAATTCCCTAAAAATCTCATACTTGATACATTCAAGATAATGCAAGACTTTACATTGCTTTCCAGGACTTCGTATTAAAAGTATGCAAAGAGAGAAGTCTTGCAATTACCCTCAAAATCTTACAACCAGTGAAGTCAGATTATAAAGGACTTTAATGAGGGTTACAGGACTTTTAGATATTAATTGTTACAAAATTAAATCCTTGTCATATCAAAGAAAAGATTTTACATTTTCTGGATTACCTTGACATGTCATTGCTACATAGTTCAGGCTAAAAAAAACCTATAAGAACAGTGAATGATTCGTGGATAAGAACATTTATGTATACAACAACAATCATGTTATAATAAGTTGTAATAGAAAAGACTATATTTCATCAAAAGTAGACTTGAAAAATGTTGGCTATGAGAACACTTCTTATAAATTTATAATGACAACAATCTGAACTTGAATAAAAATCACTTTACTGTCAAATGTGCTATTGAAATCCTCAATGTCACTTGAAAGACTACCATAATTTGAGTTTTGAGATGCTTCATCACAGGAGTTCAATCGGGTTTGCCATGTTTTTTTTTAGGTTAGAATATTGTCCAGTGTATTATTCAGATCATTTTGATAACAGATTTCCAGTCCCTGGGCTACCTTCTTCAAAATAAAGAAGATCCCTTTTTGTGAAAGAATGTTCAAAAATTCATCAGATTCTGTGGTAGGCTTTTCCATTTCCAGAGATGACACAGCGGCATTAATGTTCGAAACCGAACTTAAAAAAATGTCTGTATCAAAAGGATTGCAATTCAGGCTCAAGTGATGATAAGTTAAAAGGATTTTCCAATGTCACGGTCGTATCACTTGAAGTACCAATGGCATATCAACTTTTGGATGTCACCACTGAAGATTGCAGTTGATGTTTTAATATTTAGTACATTTAGGAATTCGCATGTTTACATCTTTCTTGCACAGCATGTACCTTTTGGGTTCTCAATCTCCTGCAATAATAATTAATTACAAATTATTAATGAAGAAACTTAATTTTCAAAACACTGATTAAAAATTTTATATTTAGAAAAGTTTCTTTGACACATCAATGTTTTGAGGTGCAAATAGCAATAAATTATCACTGATGGATACAATCAGCTTGCCATGCTAAATTTTGTAACCGTATTGTCCGTAGTTATTTTACGAAGCAGTAATAATTACAGAACAAGGTCAACTGATCGAAACAGAATCATAATGATGGATATCCATGATACAATGTTCTGGTGATTATACCCTTTCCATCTAGATCGAACCAGTCAATGGTTTACGTTAAAAAAAGAGTAGTTTGTTTTGATATGTTAAGCTGTAAATAGAATGATTGTATCGAGGAATTTCGAGTGGTCCAGCTATCAAGCGTGTATTTTTCCAATGCATGTAATCATTTACAAACGTAAACAAAATAAGCATATGGTACTTACAGAGTGTCATCCGTTACCCCGTAGTCCTTTTTCATTCCGATGTTATTGATTTCCATTCACAAATCTTTAAATCATAAATGACTTCTTTGAAAGTTGTAACTTCCGGTGATGTCGTTTCGGTCAACTTGTACAATGTACGAAGCTTGTCGTGTTTTTTTCTTCTCCCCGTTCTAATTCGATATAAGATATATCATGTATAAAATATATCATATGTATATATATGAAGTCTTATACACTGGGTTTCCACTGGTCGATTGTATAACTTTTTACTGATCGTCTTTTGGTTACGTGTTGACCTGGGGACGAGTCAGTCAGTGTACGACCTGACCTTCACGCAAGTGATCAAAGCGCTTTTTTTTCAATGTTCCTTTCTGGGCGCGAAGTCAGGGAAATATTCGCAAGGATGGAGAACATTCAACAGAATCAGTATGCAATCAAGCATGGAATGGATTCCAGATAGGAATATAGGATTCACCTTACACTCAGAAACTGGGGGATAGGCCTAGTTGTTCAAAATACACGGCGTTGCTGGTTAGTATTTTTACTTTTGGTTTGTAATAATTCGTCTTTTTTGGTAGTCTAGTGGAATTGTCACACCTTAACAAATTATCATCCTGTTTCCAATATTTTTATCTAGTACATGTTCTCTTTCATTGTAGCATGGACTTGAAGAGATAGTTATGAATTTAGAATATCATCAAGTGACCTTTAATAAGGCACTGTTTTCAGTGGATGAACCGACATCATGCAGTGTGACAGGAAAACGCCCGTGAGACCAAAGATGGCTTAGATAAAAGGGAAGACGATGCAGAAGGTGCATATATACAAGTTCAAGACATAGATATTTTAAATTTTGCATGATGTTCATTTACAAAACCTGTTATGCAACCTCTCAAATAATTCATTGTGCTATCTTTTAAGCCTCTGTACCAGAGAAAAATCCAGAGATGGCCCTCAAAGAAGTTAGAAACAAGATGAGAGACCGTCTCAAGTTGTTTAGGTCTGGAGCCACCTTCCCCCACCCACGAGTCGAAGAAATAGATCTTTGAACCAGGTTACCCGTGACATCAAGATAAACAAAATTCAACTTCAGGGACAATTTGATAATACCTGTTTAAAATTTTTTTTTTTAGCTCAACTGGGCCGAAGGTTCAAGTGAGCTTTTCTGATCAAAATTTGTTCGTTGTCTGTCGTCGGCGAAAACTTTTCACATTTTCATCTTCTCCAGAACCACTGGGTCAATTTCAACCAAACTAAGTAACACAAAGCACCCTTGGGTGAAAGGCTTTCAAGTTTGTTCAAATGAAGGGCCATACCCCTTCAAAGGGGAGATAATCGCAAAAATACGGTGGTGTCATTCAAAAATCTTCTCAAGAACCACTGGGACAGAGAAGCTGAAATTTACATGAAAGCCTCCTGACATAGTACAGATTCAAGTTTGTTAAAACCAATGACCTGGGGGGGGGGGGGGGGGTTGGATTGGGTCTCAATAGGGGATCAAAGTTTTACTTACAAATATACAGGGAAAATCTTTATGAAAATTGTCTTCTCAAGAAACACTTGGCCAGAAAAGCTGAGATTTACATGAAAGCTTCCCGACATAGTGTAGACTCAAGTTTGTAAAATTCACAGGGTTGTCACTAACGCAAGAATAGGATCACAGAAATTTCATTGGGGTTTGTCTGATATGGCGAGTCCCGCAGACGTGTCTCGGACTCTGAGTAAAAATCATAATTTTACTTAGAAGCCCTGATTTGTGTATTAATTAAAACTCATAGGAAAAAATCTAGGTAAAACGTTACGCTCTAATGTGAACCGAGATGATACCACCGAGTTCACAGTGTCCCAATCCGACTTGTTTGTTTAGTGCAGTCAATTAGGTGCAAATTAGAATATAATATTGAAATTTAGATACAAAGTAAAAAACATTTTGTCACTCACAGGCAGTTATTTATATATGTTTCTTTTCTTTTTTTTACAAATCAGGATCTATATTTAATTATAAATGTTTGTCTTCCGGCAGCCATTTTTATTGGAATTGAAAGTAGCGTAGTTTGTAAACTTTGGTAGATTTTACATCATTTTACAAACAAAATTAGTACGCATCTATTTTATCACAATAATTATTTAATTAAAATTTTGTTTAATACTGAATAGGGTTGTAACGATGATAGAGGATTCGGGGAAGTAATTCTGTTTGCAATGGGCAATTAGTTGTATGAGACCGAGTCGTGAATGATTACTTTTAATTTCATGTGTACAAAGTGATCACTGCACTGTTATGCATGGGCTTGGCGAAAATTAACTGATTTTTGCCATTTGTTGAAGATGAAAGTGAACAGAGGTACGACATTAGCTTGTGTTCACTCGGTATAAATAAAGGTGTAGGAAAAATCTAAATGACTCTTTAATTCAACTTTCATGGGACTCGTCAAATTTTCATGGGACTCAAGCTGCTTACAAACCATGATACCGGGACTCGTCTTCAATATTTTCTAGTGACAACCCTGAATCGTGGCCCCCAAGGGTAGGTTTTGGCCACATTATAGGGACAAAAGTTTTACATACAAGTATATGGGAAATCTTTAAATATGGACCAAGATGACTAAGGTGAGCGATGTGGCCCATGGACCTCTTGTTTAATTATTTGTTTACGTAAGAAATAGTGCTTTTTAGCTCACCCCAGCCATAATTTAAATGAACTTTTCAAAGTACTTGCTTTGGAAGTTCATATAAGTATTGCTGAAATTTATGTATATGTATGTTAAATAAATTTTATTATCAGATTATCATTTTGATTCATAATTTCATTCTTAATTGCCACTTTTACAGAAAAGATATCACATATCCTGGATCTCGAGTTTTATTCCACAGTAGGGTAAGACCAAAACAGATTAGTAGGATAAATTGGGACTTTCCAGGAGTCCTGCATCAACTCAAAAAGCAGGATTTTTAGGGAGATCCAATAAAATCCTGCAAAATCCCAGTCCTGTCTACTGGGACTTTCCAAGACATGTCCAGAATAATCCCACTTTCTCCCCTTTCAGATTGCAGGATTAAGTGAGACTTTGCAGGACTATAAAAGGCAAATTTAAGTGTTCAAATTATCCTTAAAAGTCCTGAAATGTCCCACTGCCAATACCGTCCCTCTAATTCCTTGTCAATCTCAGTTTCAAAAAAGCAGGACTTTTCAGGACAATCCTGATAAATCCTGGGATTTTGTCTTGGGACTTCCTGGGATATCCTGCTGTATTTTCAATGGGTAATTATCCTTAAAAGTCCTGAAATGTCCCACTGCCAATACCGTCCCTCTAATTCCTTGTCAATCTCAGTTTCAAAAAAGCAGGACTTTTCAGGACAATCCTGATAAATCCTGGGATTTTGTCTCGGGACTTCCTGGGATATCCTGCTGTATTTTCAGAGGGGAAGTTTTACATGCTGATATATAGGGAGAAATCATTAAAAATCTTTTCAAGAACCACTTGGCCTGAAAAGTTGAAAATTACATAAAAGCTTCTAGACATATATAAATTTAAAATAACATCTTCTTTTATGTTGTTATACACCCCCCCCTCCCCCCACAACAAAGTTGGGGGTGGGTGGGTGGGGGTATACTAGCTGGAATTGGGTTGTCCATTCATCTGTCTGTCTGTAGATGCAATACTTTCCGGGCTCTGAAGTGTTATCCTTTCCACCTACTGTCACCATATCATACATATGGACTACCCATGGGACAAAGATGTTCCCTATTGATTTGGGGTCAAAAGGTCAAAGATCAATGCACTGGACATCGTAGTAGCAATATATGGTTTCCAGGCTTTAAAGTGTTATATCCGTTCCACCTACAGTCACCATATCATACATATGGACTACCCATGGGATGAAGATGTTCCTATCGATTTTGGGGTCAAAAGTCTAGCACACTCCTAGAGAAGAGACAACCCAAGGTTTTTTCATGCCCTTTATATTCTACACCCAGGAAAAAGGTAATTTATACCTATTAACACACCCTTTGGGAGATTGGGGTAAGTTGGGGGTATTCTTAGTGAGCATTGCTCACAGTTTGTTGATACTAAATTGAATCTACATGATATAATATTTAAAAGGAACAAGTAACCTTTTACAAAAATGTAAATTCCATGATCCTAGGGGGTTGAGGTTTGGTAGAAAGATTGGGACCAAAATGGTTTTAGTGAATAAAAAATGTGTACATAAACAATTGGACAATTCATTTTTAATTTCTTGATAACTATATATTTCCAATTCTTTTCAAATTTGGTATTCAACTATTGAGCATCTTTGTGACAAGGGGACCATTAATGGTAAATTACAACACTTCTGCACCCTCAGGATTAGACAAAAACTGTCTTAAAATTGACCAGTTTTCAAAAATCTTCTACAACTTCATATCAGTAAGAAAAACTGAATTCATAGTCATATATGTAGAGCAGGAAGGCCTCTGCCAAAATTGTAAATTTCATGATCCCAAGGATAGAGGTTCTGACTCCAGGCAGGACCAAATTTGGCATTGTGCATGTTCATGCAGAGTAAAACATTTAAATAACATCTTGCTTTAATGCTTTTGATTCAATTGAAACTATATGGATATTTGTATAAGGATCAGTACATATTAAAGGGACTGGTTCACGATTTTTGAACAAAATATTTTTTATTTTTGATATTAAACATCAGTATAACTCATTTTTTAATATTGACAACCAAAATGTTGACCTTACATGAATGAAAGAATAAAAGCTATATTCTAGACTTAAATCTGTGTTATGTAAACAATTAAGACTCGAGTCTTTTTATGTATACAAACAAACTGGTGAAATATTGAATTTGTAATATATATGTAGCATCTTAATTCTGCAAAGTCACAAAATTTAACTTTTAGATGACACATTTTACCCCAAAAAATGATTGAAATGTGAAAGATATAATAAACTTAGATCGATATCCATTTCTTTTGAAAATGTTGTAAACAATAACATACCGCAATAATCTCTGTTTACAAACAAATGATGAACTCTCTAAAATGAGCTTCTGTGGTAATTAATGTATAACCTTAAATTTTATGTGAAACCCTTTAAACATGTTAGACAGTAGATTTGAATCATTAAAAGTGAAAAATAAAATTTTGAGGAAAATCTTGAATCAGTCCCTTTAAATCCCTTTACCAAAATTGTAAATTTCATGATACCACGGGTAGGGGTTTTAGAGGTGGGGCCAGTATGTTCATAGTGATTATTGTCTATCATTTCAAAGACTTCTTTGATTTTGCTGATTAAATGCATACATGTTCAGGGAAGCAGAGGGGTTTGTACCACAATTGTGAATTTTATGTATTTATAACACATATTATGTAAAGTCTTTCTTCAATATGGTGGTATTTAAGTTTTAAGAACACTTCTTGTTTTATATGACTGCTGAATATTAGAATTTAGCTTAAATATATGCAGAACAGGAAAATTGTTATAGATTTTGCTGCCCTAGTGGGACTAGTGATTTTCTTAACAAATAAGTGGTCAATAAGGCCAGTGTTGGCCTCGTGTGAAAGTGTTTGACAGTGCATGTACATTAAATAACAGCATTAAATGTGGTCTCTGAGTCAAATAAATCACAGAAAAAAAGCTTGAAAATTTACCATCACTAATGTAAACTACCTCATTAACCCACAAGTAAGAAGAAATTTAATGAACCTATACATTTTGTTTATAATTATTTATAATATAATTTGCCCTAGCTCATTCAAATGACTAAAATCTTCCAAAAACTCAATCAGATTAAAATCAGATCTTATGATCCGCTCATGTAGATCGCTATACTAGTATACATAATACATATAACCTTATATTAGTGTAGCGATCTATGTGAGCGGATCATGTAGATGGCTATGCTAATGTTGTGATGTAGATCGCTATACTAGTGTAGTGATGTAGATGGCTATACTAATGTAGTGATGTAGATGGCTATACTAATGTAGTGATGTAGATGGCTATACTAGTGTAGTGATGTAGATGGCTATACTAGTGTAGTGATGTAGATCGCTATACTAATGTAGTGATGTAGATGGCTATACTAATGTAGTGATGTAGATGGCTATACTAGTGTAGTGATGTAGATCGCTATACTAATGTAGTGATGTAGATGGCTATACTAGTGTAGTGATGTAGATGGCTATACTAATGTAGTGATGTAGATGGCTTTAATTATCCTTAAAAGTCCTGAAATGTCCCACTGCCAATACCGTCCCTCTAATTCCTTGTCAATCTCAGTTTCAAAAAAGCAGGACTTTTCAGGACAATCCTGATAAATCCTGGGATTTTGTCTCGGGACTTCCTGGGATATCCTGCTGTATTTTCAGAGGGGTATACTGATGTAGTGATGTAGATGGCTATACTGATGTAGTGATGTAGATGGCTATACTAATGTAGTGATGTAGATGGCTATACTAATGTAGTGATGTAGATGGCTATACTAGTGTAGTGATGTAGATGTCTATACTAATGTAGTGATGTAGATCGCTATACTGATGTAGTGATGTAGATGTCTATACTAATGTTGTGATGTAGATCGCTATACTAGTGTAGTGATGTAGATCACTATACTAATGTAGTGATGTAGATCGCTATATTAATGTAGTGATGTAGATCGCTATACTGATGTAGTGATGTAGATCGCTATACTAGTGTAGTGATGTAGATGGCTATACTAATGTAGTGATGTAAATGGCTATACTAATGTAGCGATCTATGTGAGCGGATCATAGGATATGATTTTAATCAGATTGCCAGAAACTTGTCATGCATTTTTATCACGATTTTTTTGGTGTGTTTTTTTTTTTTTTTTTTTTTTACAAGAACTGAAGATAATGTAGTTCTGTTTAGTTTCTTGGTTTCAAGTCTTGGCTATTTGTAAGAGAGGGCCCATTTGCAAGTATCAGTAGTAGAATTAACTTTTTCAAAAGAATTAAAGATTGTGCTTATGAGATCATGCAGTAGAGCAATTATTAAAGATGTTATCAAAGATAGCCTTTTAGCATCCAAATATATACTTAATGATTGTCTGGTTATTCATGACATTCAGGATTACATCCTGTTTGCAATACCCAAAAAGCGCAGTAAAATGTATCCTTAGAGGTATTTGAATTAAGTATCAACACAATTTTGTGTTACGATTCCGTGAGCATGATTATAATATTTTGCCAAAGAAATTTCAGAAGGAATGCAATTTGAATAAACTGAGAGACAAACAAATAGGTTTTGTATTTCAAAATGGATTTAAAAATGTACGTTTACATATATATCAATTGAAGGGATTAATTTTATTGTAAAAGTTTCTTCAAATGGTTGTAAAAGTAAATAACTGCAATAGCAATATAAGAATTTGAAGTGAATTTAATGCATCTGTATGTAGCAAAATCACATAAATAGCGATCGAAGGTCAAATAGGGAAGGTCAATTATTTCCTCCTTTGCATGGAACATATAGTGACCCACTATACAATGTACATGATTAATTGTCCTACCTGTATAGAAATTTCTGTTGAAATCACGGATATAGAGAATTTCTGTGTACATAAATTGCATGGCAGATAAGGTTGTGCCTGAAGGCATAATTTATATGAAATAAGATGCAGTGATGTAAGCTGTATATAATTAATGACTTTGGGACGTAAATAACATAAGGAATAACTCTTCCTGGTGCTGTGGACAGAAGGTGGATTCTAAACACATTCAGGGACAAATATTTTGTTAACACCATATTGGTGAAAATACATGTTTTGAGTGCGAGAACTGGCACTTTTTACTATGTCAGGTGTGTGTTAAATGGGGAACATTTCCGGATTTTTTCTCACTAGTGCGTGAAAAAGGTGAGGCATGCGATTTCACAATTATATTTAATCAGGATTTTGTATATAAACTATAGATATTGCCAGTGAGTTATGGGATATTTGAGGGTGGGGGGATTATTTCATTCTATTATATGAAAATTTTCTCTGGATTTTTAGTAGAATATTCAAATAACAAATGACTACATGTACTTATAATGATATATACTAGCTGTTGCTATTTTTGGTAATCATTTTGGGTGAGATCCACATACAGTATTAACTGCAGTATGAGAATTAAAATTAAATTGCATTCATTATGATTGACTCTTGCTGAAGATGGTCAATGATAGTGTATATGACACATTGGTTTTACTTAAAGAGACACTACAGCTCATTTTCCACATTTTAATAAAGTGTTTTTTAAAACATGTATTGATAAAATGATAAAATTCATATCGATACTAACAATTTTGAACAATTGGGATGCATCAATTTACCCTCAACTGCGCTTTGAAGATCGTTCGGAATTCAAAGGTTTCTTCATTCTGACTCGGACTTTTGAATGCTTATTTACATCACATGGTTTTGAATGACAGCAAAGGTGTTGTGTAGGAAATTATTTAAATTCCCCTTCAAGGGGGTCCACACTCACCTTTCAAGTATAAGAGTATTCCCTGCTCCTTAAAATAAGTAATTATATAAATCATTATTTCAACAGAAATCCTTCCATGTTCCCATTGACTGATGTTTTTACAACTAACACGTGTCGTGTTAAGATAAAAATAGCACTTACTTTTAAAAGTAGTGTCTTCGCAGCTAGTCTCAATGGCAGATTTAGGGGGGGGGGGGGGGGGGGGGGGCAGGATCCCCCCTCCCTTTTTACGCCACAGATTGTGAATGAAAATCCAAATTTTGCACCAGAATGGCCGATTACTGTGGCTAATCTTTGACTTTCACACCCCCTTCGGAAATCCTAGATCCGCCACTGAGTTACATGGGTTTCTCCGAGCTCTTTGTTTTCCAACGGTCAAACTGATACCAAGGTAAATTTTATTTCACGTATGAGTTTTATCCCATTCTATTTTCACCTCTTTTCTCACAGAATCTGTCAAAATTCTAGATCTATCAATTACACTTTCTCTCACTGGACGACATGCTGGACTGTTTACTGTCTATGCGCATGCGTCTGAAGACTGAAAGGAGGAGACTCCATATTTTTTGTATAGACAATCAAAAAGTATTAATTTTTACGTTAAAACGATAATTTTTAACTTTAGATAAATGTTATTTTCGCAAAGTTCATACTTTCAACAATGCAACAAAAATTGAGAAAACGCTAAGAAAATTGTCATTTCATGATTTTTCCGCAAAATGAGCTGTAGTGTCTCTTTAAAGTTTTTACACTTATTTGGAATGAGACTGATGCATTAATTACTTATACCTCGTTCACACAAAGAATTTAATTCGCATTAAACATAAGTTAATGCGAATTAAATCTGAACCGCATTCACACGGAGATTTTAATGCGCATTAGTTTACTTCGAATTAAAATTGATGTCGTGATTTAATGCGAATTAAATTTAATTTGCATTAGCTCTGTGTGAACGCTAAGCGAAGCTAATTCGCTTTAAATGTACACGCATGCGTAATGGCAAATTTGGGTCACATGCATCATACCCATGGTCAGCTATATATATTAATGTCAGTTTTGTACGAAAAACTAAGCAAAATGATAATAATTACTAAAACATGTACAAACAACATGTCATTAGATAATTTCAGACGTAAATCTGTGCTCTGCATAGGCATACTGAGTAATACATGTGCCGTGTGGAAGGAATTGTTTTTAAATATGACAAAAATGATTTTCTTTTTTACATTTTTAAAAACAAATATGTCGCTCATTGTTAATTTTTTATACCATATGACGTCATAGTAGACTTATAATACGTATTAGTAATTAAAAATTACGTCACAACAGTAGTCAGCGGAATGGTGAAAGAGACGTTCTGATGTTTTACAATTGGGCCCATGAAGAAACAATATATTGTCTAGATTGAATGCTGGTCGTCAGAGGAAATAACAAGTAATTTCTTGGGAACATATAAATAAACACGACAAAACTCTATATGTGTATAGATCAGCATGTAAATTGTAAACATGTAGTATACTACATGTATATAGCGTTTTGAACAAAGAATTCTGTATCTACATAATATTCATTAAAATATCTATAAAAATATTTTTCAATAACATAGTCTATTCTTTAATTTATTTCGTGCACCCTTTAATAGAGATGCATACGAATTTAATGCGCATTAGTTTTACTTCGAATTAAATATTACCGCCGTGTTAACACTATTTAATTCGAATTAATTTAATGCGCATTATTTTACTTCGCATCAAATTTGATGCAAAGTAAAATTTAATGCTCATCCGTGTGAACGAGGCATTAGTAGCTATTTATCTGTAATACATTCTTGTGAACGAGGCATTAGTAGCTATTTATCTGTAATACATTCTTGTGAACGAGGCATTAGTAGCTATTTATCTGTAATACATTCTTGTGAACGAGGCATTAGTAGCTATTTATCTGTAATACATCCGTGTGAACGAGGCATTAGTAGCTATTTATCTGTAATACATTCTTGGTAGCAGATCTAGAGCTTTATTGTACTCGGGGTTCCCAGAATGGGGACTACAGTACAACTCATTTAGTGGAAGCATTGATAAAGTGAATTTATGTATACAGCAAATTTATGAATTCTCACTTCCTTACAACATTATTCATATTTCTCACTTGAAAAAGAAATAGTTTTGACAAATGCAAAGACCTTGCAAATTTACAGATATAACAAACTAATGTTTATTCCCCATAGAACTTTGAAACTGTTAGTGATACAACTTAAATTTTTTTTTTACATTTATGTGTAGGTCATTTAGATATACAGTGGTATCTGATGTCTATAGTTAGCTTTTGAGATATACAATGATTATGGAGACCCTTACTAATGCCTTTGTACAGACACATGTTTTTAGCACATTTTAGTTATCCATTTGTAATTTCCCCCAGGGAATCGCTTTCACTCAATTCTTTAACCAGTGAGTCATGATCATTTTTTCTGCTGTTATATTTCCCATTATTTAAGCTAGAATTTTAGCTTTCGTGGTTTTTATATAGATGCATGCATATAAATGTTGGTTAGTTGTGTATTGTTTAACGTCCCTCTCAAGAATTTTTCACTCATGGAGATGTCACCATTTCCAGTGAAGGCTGCAAAATTTAGGCCTAGCTATGCTCGGTGCTTATACGGTCTTTCAGCAGGAAGGGATCTTCATCGTGCCAGACTTGCAGTGACATGGGGCCTCAACTTTTGCGGTCTCATTCAAGGGACAGCCCCATTTAGTTGCCTCTTACGACAATCAAGGGGTACTGGGGACCTATTCTTACCCGGATCCCCATGGGATGGATATAAATTTCTGCTTTTACAGTATCTAAGCATTTATTGTGTCCACACCATTTCATGTTATTTGCACAAATAGATGTATTTAATGCTTATATTTTTGCAATGAAATGCTTTTATATTGCTTACTCTTCACACATGAAATTGTCAGAGCTGGCTGAGCCTGTAAATACCAGTTTTAACGTAGTTCCACACTCCTGTGACGTCATAAGATTTTGCAAAGTCAATGATTTAATGATTGGAACATAAATTTTGTTGGAGTCTTTTTCAATAGTTATTGTTAAGATATTGTTACCCATAAAATATTTCTAAAGTCATAGTTATATTTGAATAATCAATATGTTTCAAAATATTGAATCCAAGGGCAATAACTCTGTTTTCATTAAATTTTTTATCAAGTCTATTATGTGATAGATTTCCTTTATTTTTCACAAACATTTTACCAAGTTGATAAAGAATCATTATCTGTGTCTTTTCATGAAATTACATAATATCTTAATCCACGAATGATTTTGAATAGCTCAACTGTATGGTGCAAGACTTCGGGGTTTTTTTTTCTCCAAGGGGGGTATACATACTCTGGAAGCTATAGATTTGAAATTATTAAGGAAAGGTATTGATTTTTTTTTCATAAATACCTATAACAGATGTACATCTACTAATATAAACAGAAAAAAATGATAGGTAAACCATAATATAAGGAAAATATGTCCACATTTGTTTGTTTTTTAACATTTTGGAGAATAATGCTAATTCAATAATTTTGCACACATCATTCTAAAACTTGATGAACATATTGAAAATGACCTGTATTTTAGTTATTGACATGTTTCCTGATAAATAAATGCAATTAAAATATATATTTTGTTGTTTTTATTTTAAAATAACAATAAAAAATGGTTTCCAATAAATTTCATAAAAATCTACACAGGGGTACATGACTTCAGTAGTGTCTGTAATGAAAATTAATATGGAAACCCTTTACTATTTTGCCTTTTTACATTACTCTGATTGTTAATTTATTGATTCCAAACAAAAAAATGCTACCTAAACCCCAAAAATCCAGGACTAAGGACCCACCTTAACCAGATCGATAACATGAAGAGCTTGGCCTGGGGAGTGTCAAGTCTTCATTCTCTCTGGCAGAGGTTGGGGACAAGAATATATGTTATATTATGAAATAAAATATAAAGCTTGCAATAATTAGTTTAAAGCAAAATTGTGAAATGTAAATATATATACAGTGTCTATGTGTTAATTATCATTGATGATTAATATATGAACTGAAATACAAAATTGACATTTCAATGTGTTTGTACAAATATAAAACAGTCTCTTCATGAGATGTCATTAACACCCAAAGCAAGATAAGTCAAGTGATGTTTCATTAGACCCACACAAAATCAACTGATGTCTCTTTTAGGCAATTACATCACAATTTTAAAGGTCATATGAAATCATGTTTAACAGTCTGTGGTATTTTACTTTATAAACATAAAGATTGGTATGAATGAAACTGAAATTGCGGAAAATAAAAAAATTGTTGTCTTTGCATTGATAAGAAATAAAGCTGTATAAAATTAAAATGAATAAAATTAATTTGTTACCCGCTTATCATTCTTAATTCTGTGTGTTAGTGACGTCACAACGACTCATCAATGTAAACAACACATTGAAAATAATGTAACTACATACACAGGGTTATTTCACGAAATCTTTCACTAATTTAATGGATATGGACGAATTTCTGTTTTCTGACGAACTATCCGATTTCCTGGTTCAATCATGACTGTTTAAACCAATCAGGAATGATCGATGCACAGCAAGCGAATAACGTTCGTTTTAGAGAATGATCAATGCACAGCAAGCGAATACATTCTTTTTAGAAAATGATCTTGAAGTTGAATGAAGTCAACACAGGCACCTGAAGTATGGATACAACCACCCCTCCTTCTAAATTTTTCTGCGGGGATAATTTCTCCGAAATGTTTGGATTCCCTGTCTAATCCCATGCCAATTTCGATTTATGTAATCGTTTCACACTTTGTAAGCTTTAGAGATTGAACTTTTCAACCGGTTAACAAAACCGACCTAGTTCTAAGGCCAATCTCTAAAGCTTACAAAAAGTGTGATACAATTACATATATCGAATTTTCGAATTTGGGATGGGATAGACAGGGAATCCTCATATTTTGGAAAAATTATTGCCACAAATTAAAATTAGAATCAGAAGGGGGGGGGGGGTTGTAGGAGTGTCCATTCTTTAGGTGCCTGTGGATTTGAAGACCCCGGCCATGCCACTCATCAGATACTGAAGTTTAACTATTATTTTAAAAAGATTAGAAGTCGTATGAAGTTGTGTACATTTCATTGATGATTTATCATAATATGAAATGTCTAAAAACTGTACCCCATTTCCCTTTTGATACAAATAATCACAAATGAAGTTGTGTTAAAATATATTCTTGTAGGTGTAGAGTACCCTAAATGTGGCAAATGTATCAAGGAAGTCACCTGTTGTACTGGCGCATGGTTCCTCATAATCAGTTTGTGTTACCTCATGTGTCCCACAAATCATTGTTATTAAGGGGGGGGGGGGGGGGGCTTTTTATATTTTTTTTTATAGTTAAGTTAGGCCTATTTCTAAAAATTGTTTGCGTTTATAATTCTGTAGCAGGTATTGATTTTACTTTCTCACTTTACATACCAGCTGTTCAAATGTTAATTTTAATATTAAATAAAAAAAAAATATGATTTTTTAAAAATAAACATGTTCAATTATCAGTATACTGATATATAATAAGTATATGAAAATATAATTCAAAATTTCTGAATGATACTTCATGGTTTTCCTTTTGAATTTCAGAATGAAAGGTTTCTTTACAATTTTAATTTGACTAAATTTAATAATCAATAAGAAAATAAAAGTTAGACATATATATACCTTTGGGACATGAGAGTAGAGCTCTCTATTCCACTTATTGATAACAAGCATTCTGAGAGTATTGCATGGCAATACATAGTCCCTACCGATTGCAAAAATTACTGTACCACAACATTATTCAAAGTGCATTATGTAGGTTATGGTAAAAGGGAAAATTGGGGAACCAGGATAGGAAATCAACTACTATTCCAGTAGAGACTTAAGACCAGGGGAAAAAAGAGAAATTTATAATTAGGTTTAATTAGCTAGGTCTTTAACCAAGTCAATAAACTGACATGTAGGTGATCATGAATAATTTAGCTATATTGTTGTATTACTATGCTAGAAGTTTTAATGAGTGTAGTATGTACTCTTATCCACAGAGATAAGAAACTTGGATGTAAACTAACAATTCATGCTATTTTTCTAAGTTCAAGGGCCATAACTTAATGAAAAATCAATGGATCAAGACAAAATTCGAACTTGGATTTGTAACTTGTTATGGCAAAGTAATGTACATACCAAATGTTAAATGAATATCTGCAAGCACAACCAAAAAAAGTCTGGAAAACTGATAATTCATGCTATTTTTCTAAGTCCAATATCATATGTTATAAGTCTATGTATATGGTTGTTTACAACGTGGGTCTTTTTGACGTCATCAGCAAGGGAGGTAAGCCGAGGTTGTCTAAGATCATTTTCGTGATCGAGTTCATTTGATCAGCTGTTATGATATTTACTGCATAGCTTTGAAAAATGCAACAATGTGCTGCATTTAATTGCAGTATTAGATCGCAGATGGGGGTGGCCATGTACCTCTTCCAGAGGGATCCCAAATATAGAAAAAATATGGGTATACAATTAAAATCTCCAACACGATGGATTTGTTGCCATGAACAGTCACAAACACTGCACTTTGAGAACAGTACATCCATCAGTATAGCTAAACAATATGGACACAAATAGATCAACTTAAAATCAGACCCTGTGCCAATCATTTTTTTGATTTTCCAAAGATTGAAACAAATCAACATAGATATAAAAGTTATAACCATTATATGGTTCAGATTTTATAGTAACCAGATGAACATAATAAACTTTTTAAAAAACATTTTTATTTATGGAATATTAAGTTCTGAGTTGTTGAAATCAAGTCATTTACCTAAAGATATGAAGTAAACATGTCAAAACAATCCCAGGATGTCGTAAATATGCAATCTGGTTACTATAAAATCTTAACCATATAATGGATGAACCTTTAATTTCCGGATTTGACTTGACCTTCTATTTCTCAAACGCTGGAGGTTTTATCAAGGTTCTGTGAACTTTGAGTTATTGACAGTCACCAGTATAACTTTTTTGATTATCCTCTGTGACACATTTACAGTCAAAACATTTGATGTTATGAAATGGGCTGGTACGGTTTAGTGTGTACGGCCTTGAGAACGTTAGATTTAAATGTAAATAAGTACACATTCAAGTTATTTAGATAATTGTCTTACAATTTATTAAGTACAGGTATTTTTACAAATGATCATAAATGCGTTTTAGAAGATATCACTTGTTTGTACCTGATGACTATTTTATTTGTTGTTACCGTAATGTATGCAAAGTGGATTGAAATTCACTTCAGTTTCAATTCAATGTTTTTGCCATTGTCTACACAAAATTTTACATCCCTTCTTCATTGAGATGTCAAATGTGTTGACTGTAACAGATACCAATCACAAATTATATTGTATATTTTCAATCTTGCTAGTAAATGTTCTAGTATCATTATACCCCCCGCAACAAGTTGTGGGGGGTATAGTGGAATCGGGTTGTCCGTCTGTCTGTCCGTCCGTCCGTCTGTAGACGCAATGGTTTCCGGGCTCTAAAGCATTATCCTTTCCACCTACCATCACCATATCATATATATGGACTAGCTACCCATGGGATGAAGATGTTCCCTATCAATTTTGGGGTCAAAAGGTCAAAGGTCAAGCGCACTGGACATCGAAGTAGCAAAATGGTTTCCGGGCTCTAAAGCGTTATCCTTTCCACCTACAGTCACCATATCATACATATGGACTACCCATGGGATGAAGATGTTCCCTATCGATTTTGGGGTCAAAAGGTCAAAGGTCAAGTGCACTGGACATCGAAGTAGCAATATGGTTTCCGGCCTCTAAAGCATTATCCTTTCCACCTACAGTCACCAAATCATACATATGGACTACCCATGGGATGAAGATGTTCCCTATCGATTTTGGGGTCAAAGGTCAAGTGCACTGGACATTGAAGTAACAATATGGTTTCCGGGCTCTAAAGCGTTATCCTTTCCACCTACAGTCACCATATCATACATATGGACTACCCATGGGATTAAGATGTTCCCTATCGATTTTGGGGTCAAAAGGTCAAAGGTCAAGTGCACTGGACATCGAAGTAGCAATATGGTTTCCATTTCAATTCTTTAATGGCTTTTTTCATCGCATGGAGATGCTGTGTTCCTAGATACCTTTTGGATCATAATACTGAAGTTTTACCTATTACCAACACCCTTTGGGAGATTGGGGTAAGCGGGGGGTATTCTTAGTGAGCATTGCTCACAGTACCTCTTGTTTAAACAGATATAGGAAGTATCCTGAAGTCACAGGTCCCTGGGAATTCAGTGTAACTTAGTTTTACTGTAATGAGAAAACATTACAGTATCACGATACAAAATTTTGTTAGATTCTATTCAACATTAAGTGTCTCTGTCATTGTTATTTTATGTTTCAATGCTTCCTGACAACTTCGTTGAATGAATACTGATTTTCTATTTTATTTTTCAGTGTTTGGAGTCCAAAAAGACCTCCCATGGCAGGAACACTTTAACCTTATTTGAGGAATACATCAAGAAGCGGGACTCGTCTGTCAATGCCGTCATCAAAGCCCTAGATAGTATGGAGAGAAAGGACGCATTAGAAGTTCTACAGAACTCTCTGCCAGGTACAGTAGATTGATATCAATGATGGAATTCAATATAAATTAATTTTGCAAAATCTTTTTTGAAGCACATTTTCATTTAGATGTTTTAACTATTGATTTCTTAATTCATAGTAATTAAAATATTTGTTTACTAACATGCTCCAAAATCAAAATTCTTGCTTTTATTTATTTATCACTGGCTTTGAAATAATTCCTTCAGAGTATAGCAGTCATGAATTAACATTACACTTCTCACAAAAAGATGTTGAATGGCGATTCTGTGAAATTTAATTTTTCACGAAATATAAAGAAGCTACAATATGACCAGCAACTGTTTTTGAGCATATAGAAAATAACTAAGTGTGTTTGGAAGTGTGAACAGTTAAGAAGGTATGCTACACCAGAGAAATTTGATATGGATGAAAGGTGGAGGATATGTACAACATTATTTTGAAATTGAAAATTTTCATATTTACTTTATTTAGTCAAAAAATGCAGTTTTAGTAGAAAGCAATCTGAAAAAAATTTAAAAGCCCTGCTGGAATCGAACGCGCGATCTACAGTTCAGCAGTCGACGTGCTAACCTATTGAGCTACTAACCTACTGAGCTATTAACCTACTGAACTACTAACCTACTGAGCTACTAACCTACTGAACTACTCACCTACTGAGCTACTCACCTACTGAGCTACTAACCTACTGAGCTACTCAGCTAGGCAATGAATTTTGAAATGCATAGACAAATATTGCTGATAATTATATTTTCATCCATGTTTTAAAAGGAAGTCAGCCATTATGACGATGTCGAGTACCTCAAACTTGTGTAATCTGGATGTGTACCATCCAAATTGCTGTGTTAAGCGTACATGTATTTCAGTACCATGTATACATGTAAACTTTGAATTTTATGATAAAAGACACCTGTTTTCTAGATGTTTTAAGATTTTTTACAGAACTAAATTTTTTTAAAGAAATTCTGTACTGTACTTGTTTAGTGGAGATTCCAAGCTTCACAAGACCAGTCTTTATTTTAGATAATGATTTCCACACATTTCTGCAAACGGGTTGATGATAACGGTATCATTTTATTTCAGAGATTGAGAGAAGATATAAAGCTGATATGAAGAGCATGACCCTGAAACAGGAGCCCCAGGAACACAATGAATGCTCTCCTTGTTTTCATTCTTTCCCAAATGGCTCCTTACCCCCTTCCCACCACTCTAGTTATCCTAGATACAGTGTACCTTATTCTCACATAGCCCATCGTATGAACATTGTTGGGCCCTCTCATTCCAATGCATACAGTAATCTGGAGCCAGACATGCCAAAAAAGATCAACACCCCATCAGCCTATTCTACAAAGCATGTGGTCACTCAGGGCATGTTCCGCATGGGAACAAACTATCAGCACTCAGGAACACACACAGGAATGTCTACAAACGTTCGAGGAGGCAGCATGGCAGTTCAGGTCGATCGAAGTGATAATTACACCAGTGATGAAATTGAGATGGGGGAACTGCCTAGTCATGCTGGGAGAATCCGTGATGACCCCCAGCCACTGCCTGCTGGGATTTACAGAGGCCAATACATGAATTCTCTTAGTCATGTTCCTAACATGGTCAACTCTCAGGACATGGCGGTGGCCAGTGAGGAAGTGGTGGACACCAGCCCCAGTTTCATGGAAACCACGGTGCCACAGCATGGGTCCTTAAAGAGGCAGAACTCTGTGGAATCCAATGCAAGACAACCAGTCAATGAGATGCATGCTAAAAAAGCAGAGTCCAACAAAAAGCTAGCACTGAACATTCCCACTACATTTAACAGAAACCACATGCAGCCAATGAAGCCCCAAGATGCCTTCATCAGCCCAAGTCCCAGTCAGACCCCAACATCATCACAGAATCCTTTAGATAAACTCCGACAGATCACAGGATCCAACTCATACATGCCAGATGAGAAATACCAGAGCATGATCGAAGAGAAGAACCGTGAAGAGATGTTGTATAACAGAAGTGGGTCAGAGGAGCCATTCAGGAAAGTCCCCACTTCCTCATGTCAATACGAGGCAGACCACAGGAGGGGGGCAGGGCAACAGTGTGGGGAATGGTTTAACTTCAAATCCTGTCCTAGGGGAAACTATCAGGCTGCCAACAACCTCAAGCTGACAAAAGATGGCCCCAGCACCTTTCCTCTGAGGTCAAAGTCGCTGACCACGTGTATGGGTAATGAGGAAGATTCCCAGGAATGCTCTAACTTGTCTAAGTCACAGTCTATGCCTCACGACATGAAACCAGCTGAATACAGAAAAGGTCAGTTAACAGTCAGAAATCAAAATCCATAGCTAGGTTGTCATCAAAACATGCAAGTCAAAAACAGACTCCATAGCTACATGTACATGTAAGTCATCAGGACATACAAGTCAAAAACAGACTCCATAGCTAGGTCATTACCAGGAAATACAAGTCAAAAACAGACTCCATAGTTAAGTCGTTATCAGGACATACAAGTCAAAAACAGACTCCATAGCTAAGTCTTTACCAGAACATACAAGTCAAAAACAGACTCCATAGTTAAGTCTTTACCAAAACATGCAAGTCAAAAACAGACTCCATAGTTAAGTCGTTATCAGGACATACAAGTCAAAAACAGACTCCATAGCTAAGTCTTTACCAGAACATACAAGTCAAAAACAGACTCCTTAGCTAGGTCATTACCAGGACATACAAGTCAAAAACAGACTCCATAGCTAAGCCTTTACCAGAACATACTAGTCAAAAACAGACTCCATAGTTAAGTCTTTACCAGAACATACAAGTCAAAAACAGACTCCATAGCTAAGCCTTTACCAGAACATACTAGTCAAAAACAGACTCCATAGCTAGGTTGTTATCAGGACATACAAGTCAAAAACAGACTCCATAGCTAGGTCATTACCAGAACATACAAGTCGAAAACAGACTCCATAGCTAGATGGTTATCAGGACATATAAGTCAAAAACAGACTCCTTAGCTAGGTCATTACCAGGACATACAAGTCAAAAACAGACTCCATAGCTAGGTCATTACCAGAACATACAAGTCAAAAACAGACTCCATAGCTAGATGGTTATCAGGACATGCCAAACTAAAAGAAAACTAACCAAAATACCAAATATAATAAGCCAGAGAATTGTTACAGCAACAAAAACAAAAGATTTACAAACAAAATTAGATTTCAAAATAATATGCATTACAAAAGTATATAGAGTTCCAGTCAAATGGACAATGTAACCATTTGGCAACTAGATTCTTTTGTGACTGCTTTGAGAACCTTTGCCCAAGTTTGGAATAAGTGTCAATATTGAACCACGATTCTTTTGCGGTTTTAATATTTAGTACGTCCAACAAGATCTTATTTTCTGCATCAACTTGAGCAACTCTCTAGTAACCAAGTGCACGTGATATCAGATATACATGTAGCAAGCTCAGGCACATATATTATTTTTGAAAGTTAAATAGAGTGAGGGCAGATGGGGGAAAAGTCACATTTCTCTGAAAATTCTTAACCAGCATAATAAATAGTTCTGCCTTGTGGAGAGGGGAGGGAGGGGGGAGGGGTGTTTATCCTTCGATCAGTACAAGAGTTCAATTTATCCGTTCAACCTTACATTTCCACTACCATTCATTACTTCTGTAAAAAGTGGGCAGCTAATAAATCAATCTGCGCAGGTAAAAGTAACAAACTTACACATAATGATAACAGAATAAGTATGTTGTCAAGAAAAGTGGTTACTGTGTGCCTGGAAATTGATGCATGTGATTTTGATATATGTATCAGAGATACAGAGGCATATTAATGATAGCTTTTGGTCTGTACATCTGTTACCATAGCGTGTCCACAAAAAACAAGACCTTTTTGAAGGTTGCAAAATTTTTGACCTCATGAAGTTGACCTTGGGGTTTGTCCTACATTTGAAAAACTTTAACTTTGCCATAACTTTTGAACGGTTAGTGTTGGGGCGTCATATTTCACATGTGTATTCCTTGTGACAAGACTTTTTGTGGTACCAGAATGACATTGCTGCAGTATGAGGGCATCTGATTTTGTTTATGATTTTATTGCATACCATTAGGTTGTTATAAAGACTTGAGAAGGTTTAACAAACTGAGTAAATATCCACATACGGTTGATGAAATACTCAATACATGTAATGTGAATTTTGTTTTGTGTAATTGCCTTTCACTACCAAACATTAATAATTTATTCTATTAACTCGTATCTTTTGTACTCTGATCTTCGTTTACAACATTCTGAAAAATTTTCTTTAAATCAGGCAGAATTTTTTTTTATCAGAAATGAATCTTCTTTAGGCATTATTAATTTGTAAACGAGATTCTGGAATAAAATTTCTACATTTTTCTCTCAAAGTTATGATAATTCTTAGAAGAAATAATTTGCCAATTAAGCCTTGATAGAAGTTTGAAGTTTTAAACAGAAAACTGTCTGAAAATCTTTTCTAGAACCACAGTGGTACAAGTTTATAAATTAATAATCAAGTTGATACATACTATGACCCCATAATTTATTGTGGAGTCACATGGGGAAGGGGGGGGGGGGGGGGGGGGGCTATAATATTTTACATGGGAAACTGTAGTAGCTCATGTAAGCAAATGTGGCCTATGAGCCTTTTATTTTATATGTCAAGTTTGTGATTTTGAAAGATAGTTATATATGAAAAGAGTGTTTAAATATTGCAGACATGTATGTTGTATCTAACGTCATAGACTGTGAGTAATACATTTTGTTAGTCACTCTGCTTTGGTCATGCCATGAATTACAAAACAAGCATTTATAGTAATGTTAATGACAAACTGTAATTTAATGTGCATGGAGGTCCATTATAAATTAATGATGTTATTCAGTTATGTACTTTAGATATCAACAAAATTAGCATATTTTCTAATTAACTAATATTTAAGGATCAATTCAGGTTCTTGGTGTCTCAACAACAAAAATCTTAGCAGAGTTTCCTTTCAAAGATTGAGACGAAACTTGAGTAAAAATTGGATATTTTTTGAGAAATTGAAGCCAGACATTTTTCAGATTTTCTTTAATATTAGCAATTTAACAAAGGGAAAGAGAATTATTATTGTCATCTATATATCTACTGGCATATTGTTAGAAAAATGTCTATTCTTAAGTTATCTATATCCGGGAAACGTGAGCTTGTGGCATCTGTTGGTGTCTGTTATCTTTCATTAACTTATGTATTTGAGAATATTTTCACCTGGAACTTCTCCAATTTGAATTAATCACATAATGCTTTTATCCTCTTTACTAGTTTATGATTTGTGTCCAAATTTTAGTCCAACTTTAAGAATGGCTGCTATAATGCTTCATTCTGATGACCATCGCATCTGAAAAATTTATCTGCATTCTGTATAGAACTATTTTCAAGATAGAAAAAAGAACATTTGTACAAAATTTTGCATTTTAAATTGCAAACCTTGCACCAAGTGTCTCCCCAAATCTAATCATATTATAATACATTTATCACATTCAACTTTATCTTGATCAGTTCTATTTGATCAAAATCATTTTGTGGTTGTCAATTTAAATATTACTAGATATATAAAGCAAAATAAAAAGCCTTTTTATTTTTGTATGGCTTGGAATAAACAAAAAGGTCATAACAACTGCTTGTATTTTTTTTTTTTAAAAAGTGTGGTACACATGTACCTGTAATATTGAAGATACAGATACCCATTTCTAATTCAGAAACTTTAGATATGACTTGTCACTTATGGACAGCTAGGGTGATTTTTTATGAATAGTCGCATACTTTTTTAATGACTTGTCACTTATGGACAGCTAGGGTGATTTTTTATGAATAGTCGCATACTTTTTTAATGACTTGTCACTTATGGACAGCTAGGGTGATTTTTTATGAATAGTCGCATACTTTTTTAATGACTTGTCACTTATGGACAGCTAGGGTGATTTTTTATGAATAGTCGCATACTTTTTTAATGACTTGTCACTTATGGACAGCTAGGGTGATTTTTTATGAATAGTCGCATACTTTTTTAATGTAACTCGCATTGTCCATCTGTATCTTCCAGCATTTCGACACATTAAGGTATTTGTGACATATTCTACCGACTCAAAGCGCCACATTCAGAAAGTCCTGAATCTGTGTCGGTGTATAGAGAAGAATGGCTTCACATGCTGCATGGACATGTATGATCGCCGAATGCCAACTGAGGACAAACTTGGCTGGGTCAAGGAGAGGTTTGATGAGGTCAGTTTGGATTGTTGATTTGTTAATGAAATTGTATGATTTGTGCAAACAAAAATATGTAACACAGACCCGAAGTGAATTTATTACAGTGAAACCCGTCTGATCTGTCATGCACTGGCATGGGAGACAATTTTTTTTCTTCAGAGTACATATTGTGTCTGAATAGACATTGTAAAAACAATGAACTTATGAAATTTAGAAAGGGTCAGAATGCTAAGTGAAACAGATTGCACAGGTGTCAAGTAAGGCAGTTTTCACTGTATTATTGAAATGATGTATGCATTTTAAATTTAGAGAAGTTATGGGGACACATTTTGTTAAACATGAGGTGTATGTGTTGACTTTTGTAGGCTGATTTCATTCTCATCTGTGTATCAGAGAGCTACGTCAATGAGACTGAGCGAGGCCAAGCGGAGTCAATTGAGTCCTCCACAGACAAACAGTTGCACACGGACTACATCTACCAGCTGATGGTGCTTGAGTACAACCAGATTGGTCGGAACCGCCGCTTCATCCCCGTTATGTTGGACGGCACCACGGAAGAACATATCCCCTCTTGGCTGCAGAGTACTCTTTTCTACAAATGGCCCACGCATTTCCGTGATCTTTTGTGGTTTCTTACCAAACCAGAAACTCGTATCAAAACAAAGACATTGACTGAGCAGAAGTCCTCAGAAGAAGAGGAAATGCTGCCAGATTCACCTCCAGCAGCAGCTGCAACTTGAATGCAATTTGGTAGTTTGATGGAGTAACAGTGACCTGTTGACTCTAGCTGGGAGTGGGTATGCAGTTGGCATGTGACATAAAGTGAACAAAAGTCTTCCCATTCAGTGGAGGCTTTATTTCCAAATTCCTGCAAGTGCCATGGAAACCATGCCAACAACACAAGGAGGGTCACCAGTTGTTCTGGTCCCTTTCCACTCTAACATACATTGTTTTATTTGTGTATCATTTTGAAGAGAGAAAAACAACACAGATTTTTTTTTATACATCACTTCTGATTGATGTTGTATGCACTGACGTTTTGCTGTTATAGTATTTAATGAACACCAGTCTGGCTTGGGTTGAACACTGGCCTCTTGGCTGTTGTAGTATTTAATGAACAACAGTCAGGCTTGGGTTGAACACTGGCCTCTCGGCTGTTGTAGTATTGTATGAACAGTCTGGCTTGGGTTGATATAAGAGGTCGTCATGTTTGTTTACCTTGCATATTGGAATGGCATCCCAGTGGGTTTTTTTTTATTTATTATGATCTCATTATCCCTGAATAAATGGCGAAATTATGAAGAATTGAATTAGGATCTGAGAAAGATGAATGGGGTGAAAATTGTTTATATTTCCAGTTTAACATTTCACTATGTAGACCCTGTCTATAAAACAACATTAGTACAGGATAGTGATGTATTGTACACAAGGTGTTAGACCCTGCCTATAAAACAACATTATAGTGCAGGATAGTGATGTATTGTACACAAAGAAAACTGTTACATGATTGTGTGTTTCTGTCCAGAGTACTTTGTAAATATTATTTTTTTCAAATATGTTTAGTAACTTGATATTAAGTGATAGAAATATATTTAAGATGTGCATTTTATATATTCAATTGAAAAGCTGTTGATATAGATATTTCCAAATATTTGATAAACATGGTCATATTGGTGCATATGATATATTAAGATATATATATATATATATATATATATATATCCATATATAAAGTCAAAAAATAAAATCCAATACTTAAACTTTTATCTATAGCGCTTTCGCCCTGCGGGCTCGTCAGTAGATTTTTAAACATAAAAATAAAAGTTTGAGTATTGGATTTTATTTTTTGACTTTATTCTACCCCGATACCAAGAAAAAAGAATTTATTGAATTTATTGAATATATATATATATATATATATATATATACATATATATATATTTTTGTGGTGGGTTTTTTTTTTTGTGATTTGAGGAGTTTTTGAGATAATTGTATGCAGGTTTGAGGACAATTGAATTTTTTAATCATGGATTTTGGTGCCAGAATGTTATGCTTGTTCCACATTCAAATTTAATTGAATTAAACATTTACAGTGCCCATCAAGATTTATAATCTTACAAACGTTTCGTGTGCCATGAAATAACTGTGAAATGCTTTGATTTTATAATATTTTGTTTATACATGTACATGTATGTGCCAGATTTACTTACTGGAATCATGTAATTGATCTGTCTGTTAATCTATC
>NC_079169.1:23979597-24119597 GCF_947568905.1 Ostrea edulis
TGAAATGATACTTTTGAAGAAAAAAAACCCCGACAATTTAAAAGCATCCTGCATATATATTGAATCTACCATATGTGATGTGATGGTGGAATTCGTATCTAAAAATATTCTATTTACGAAAATTTAGATACTTGTTGAGACAAATACACATGCAGGTGCAATTTTTTGAGTAAAAATCTATTCAGCTATTTACCTCAGCACCTAAAAATAATCTGAAGTATGAATTATACTGTATCTACGGTGAACGTTTGGAATTCAATAGACTTTTGAATTTAATTAGATGTATGATTTAATCCATTTTCTAAATTCTTATTAATTAAGTGTCCATAGTAAATTCGTGAAAACGAGTTTGGGATTTCCAACACGGAAAAAGATTCCAACAGATGTACAATAATCATTGATATGAAACTTCTTTATCATAATGGCTTCACAATTGCAAGTTATTAAAAATTTGTTCTCTCTCTCTCTCTCTCTCTCTCTCTCTCTCTCTCTCTCTCTCAGAGTAAATTAAGGTGGGTAGATAATTTGATGGTACACACAGTTTAATTATGTCTGACATTTACTCCTGCTGCAGTAATTACATCTGGCAGGAATATCATTGATAACGGTGAATGTGATCATTACTAGAGGACAGTTCAAGTTTCTTTATTCATTCAAACCAACAATACATGGTACATGAGGTCAAGGACATGTGATACATTCCAATGGGAAAAGAGATACAGGGAAGAGAGACACGAGCATAATCATGTTCACATAAGGGCAGGACAGAAAAGAAGGAAGTGAGAAAAAAACAAAATAGAATACATGTATATGTATGTGTTATGGAGGACAGACTAAATCGTATATTTTTGTTATAAACAAACATACTTAATTTTTTAACACTTGTAGTTGACATTAATTCAGAAAATTTAACCATATTTGGGTTTGTACAACATACCTTGAATGTAAAAATTGTTTTCTTATGGCACACATTGATTTGCATTCTAAAATAATTAATAGGTAAATTTTCAAGGTATTTTTCACGACTAAAGTGAGACTTAAAAATTCTATAAATTTGGCCTTTTGATGAATTATTAATATCACTCTCCCATTTTTTAATGAATTGATCACTTAAACATTGTTTAACAATAGCAAGGACCATATTTTTGTCTAAAGAATCTTGCCCGTCCCATGTATTTGGGACACCACATGAAGACAGGATTTTGTGAATACAATTTATCCAGGAATTGCTTATACCTTTTTAAGAATGTTGCAGATGTAACAATTTATACAATACACAGACAATTTTGTTTTCTGTACAAGTCAGTAGATTAGTCCAAAATGAAATCATTCTCGTAAAACTATTAATATATAATGGAAAACGCCCAGTGTTGCCATACACCAAATAGGAGGGTGTACTACTCTTTAAATGAAAAATATGTTTCAATAATTTTAAATGTATACGTTCAATAATATCAAGATTTTCATAACCCCAAATTTCACAACCATACATGTATGTCAAAACCGGAACAATGATTCTATCAAAAAGATCAAACTGAGATTCGATAGGTAAATTGAATTGTCTTATCTTATTCAAAACACCGTACATCGCTTTTTGTGCTTGTTCACATAAATGTGTTTTTGCTTTACAGAAAGAGTCCGACAGAGAAAATATAATTCCTAGATACTTTCTTTTACAGTTTCTATGGCATTACCACTGTAATAAAATGTCTTAGTCGGCATTCGACCTTTTGAAAAAATTAAAATCTTAGTTTTGTTAACATTTACATTCAGTTTCCATTGTGAACAATACAAATAAAAACTATTTAAAGCATTTTGTAAATCTACATCTGTTTCAGCCAGAATAACAGTATCGTCAGCATATAACAAAATAAAGTTTCCGATTCGCGCGATATACATATAATTCATTTTCAAGTAAACAATGTACTTGTTACACTTTGCTAACCAACACTGTTTTTATCCAGCAAAAACTGTTCCAGATCTTTCATATATAAGGAAAAGAGCAAAGGTGACAAATTTCCCCTCGGCGGACCCCAATGTTACAGTTAAAGCAATCTGTAGTTGTACCATTTAGATTCACCATAGACTTAATACCTTCGTACATATTTTTAATGTAATTGAAGTAGTTTCCCTTAATCCCTTTTTTCAATAGTTTATGCCATAATCCAAATCTCCAAACCGTATCAAATGCTTGTTTAAAATCTATGAAAGCGCAGAAGAGTTTTTATCATATGTGACAGGCGTGCATTTGACAACCCATGAGCACGGTCAATCTGCGCGTGGCATGTTAAATTGAACACATTGAGTCTGTTCTATATAACTCGTGTTGGAAAGAACAGCTTCGCCATTCTCACGATGGAACCATAACCACTCACTCTAAAGGAATATTTCTCAGGAATGCCGATCGACGAAGATGCATATGCCATTGAGAATTACTTCGTTTTGGAGGAGCATCTTTACCGTATGAGGACGGAGTTGGGGAAGATTGAGTTGCCTAAGACGGAGAGAAAGTTCCACTGGGCGTGCCAACAAATAGTCCTCCTAAACTACAGGTTGTCGGAGGTGCAGGACAGACAGGATCGGGCCAAGGAGATGAACCTTCCAACGTCCCGGTACAGCTACGGCCTACATCTGGCCGTCTTTGAAGGGGTCAGGGACACCTATCATGATTACGCCGCACTCCAGACCGAGAAAATGCAAGGTCAGCTGCAAATATTCGGGGAAATTCTAGTCGACTTTGACGACGAGTATGAACCTGTAGACAGGTGAGAAAAGGAAACCTTCCGCAGGCCAACATACACCCACAGGGTGACCCAGTCCCCAGAGCCCGCCATCGGCAGATAGACAAACCGCGCGGTGTCAAAAACCAACGGTCCTTTTCAGGACCATACAAATATTTCGAAAAGACACCTCCATTCACGAAATGAGATTCTATCATTTTCTGATGGTCAGCTTATATCTGATCATCTACTTTAAAGTAAGAGAAAAATAATGGATCGTTTGATTGATTAAATATTGTTTAATGCCCCTCTCGAGAATATTTCACTCATATGGAAACGTCGCCATTGTCGGTGAAGGGTTGCAAAATTTAGGCCTATATGCTCGGCGCATACGGCCTTTGAGCATGCAGGGAGGGATCTTTATCGTGCCGCACCTGTTGTGACACGGACCTCGGTTTTTGCGGTCTCATCCGAAGGACCGCCATATTTAGTCGTCTCTTACTACACAAGCAAGAGGTACTGAGGACCTATTCTAACCCAGATCACCACGGGCGTAAATAGGCCTATAATATTATTGACGTATCGGCCTTGGGTGTTGACCTTCAGTTTTAAAATTGTACCATTATTAATATATTCGATCAGTGCATACTATCTATTCAAGATTATTCAAGATATATTACTGGATTCAGGTACTCTTCACACAATTGCTCTGAAAAAATATAGTTCCATTCATGATCAGCAGATACAGGATTACAACAAATGTATAGAATATCGATGTATATGTAATACGTGGGAGAAAACAAAATTAAAGTCAAATGTTTTTAAGAAAAATCACTTTCCCCCCAGAATTTTTTTTAAAGAAATGTTCATATTCCTACACTAGCTGCCTCCTCAGTGTATTGCACGAAAATATATAGGTCATTCTTCGATTGAAAATCTTTTCATGATTGATTTTACTATTGCAACAATTATATTACTTTGATGAATATTGTTCGTTAATTATCATACAATTTCTTCTGAGAGAGACTGTTGATCAGTAATTTATGTGGGGTTTTCCCGTTGTTTAATGACGGAATGCGTATGTATACAACACTCAACACCTGGATTCGGACCACAATTAAAAGGTGAAGGTCACCAGTCTGAAGATATTTGCAATGCATTCAGTGTGACATATACATGTCTATTTATTTTTTAAGGGTTTCTTTGCTGTTAATTATAATTTTTAGCAAAAATTAAGCCTGCACAAAGTATGTGCCCCAATAAGCTGAATTAATAGGTATACGCATTCTCATGTAGTATTTTTAAAGCTATACTTTTCTGCTGTATTTTAATAAATTTGCTAATCCCCAACTTCCTTGATTTCCTTCTTTCTCATTCGACAAAAAAGCATAAATATTTTTGTACCGTATTTGTGCCATCTATCCATTTTTTCATATGTCTTGCAAGCACCGGTGTGTGCACTGTTTACTAGTGACAAAAGACTGGTGACGGTATTTGCTACGAACATGAAGGACTATACACCAGTTTCATAACAAGTGCAGTCTTTTCTTAGAGATCAGCTGAGCATAGTGAAAATTCAAGTAAATTAAAAGTCGAATATCTTGGATATGGGGTAACCCATATCTATTCTTGTTGTATCGTTCGTTCCAGATTGGTGGGGTGGGTGTGAGCGTTCGTCCTTCATTACATTACTTCAAATTCATAAGTTCAAGGTTACATTCTTTCCAAGAGAAAAGGGGTGTCAGTCATGTCGTCGTCTGAAAACGGAGTTTGTTTACACCTTTGTGTGGGGTGTTGCTAAAACGCGGAACGAAAAACGGAACGGAACGAAAAACGGAAAATATTTTGTGCAATAATGTTATGAGGAGGTCAGCATTTTGTAAAATCAAAAGGCTTATTATGAACAAGGGAAGCAGCGAGAACAGGATGTCATAATTTGAATCCACCATTTCATATTAATATCTCATACTAATGAAAAAAACTTGAATTATAATTGAACCCCTTTCAAATTCTATTACCTTATTGCTACTTTAATAAAAGATTTTGTGAGCCTACCCAATGATTAAAAGGTACCCCCCCCCCCCCCTGAAAACAACATTGTAAACGATAAAATAATTCTTTGAACAATTTCCCCCAAACATAGCCTTTTTAAACCGAACGTGCTTTTAATCGAACTAGAGATGTTTAAGATAACTGAATTTGAAGTTAGTTAGACACATTGTGCACTTGGTACAATATACATTTATGTATCACATCAAATTTTAAAGCGAACGAGTTCGGTGTGGGGAAAAAGGTTTGCCTCATTTGGGATGAATCTATGTGAAAGTTCGTACATTTACCGATATCCTGCGGATTGGCGTTGAAACTAAAGAGATAACCTACAGCGGGAAAGAAAGATTGAAATTGTGTTGGATCCGCTCCACGTGTTTGAGAAATATCGATTTAATCTGATGCACTAAACTGGGTGGATCTGGGACTAAATCGTAGAAACGTCTTTTAAAAGCGTACTTGTAAACGACTTTTTAAAATCGTCTTTACGATTTACTAAATCGTAGTTTTTTAAACGATTTTAATTGATTTTTCCTACTAGATTAGAATGGCACCATTATGCCACACAACGCCATGATACGGAACGCGAAATATATGCGATACCTGTCGTACAAAATGTACCCCTAATAAAAGATAAAACAACGGAATCGCAAGCCAGTGTTTGGTAGCATTCAATATCTACTAGCTTTCGACGCATGGAATGTACCGGGAAAATAGCTAGTATATTAAGATAACACAATTTGCACTTTTGGAAGAAAAAAATGGAAATGCTGTTGTCCTCATTATATCAAAACTAGAGTTTGGTTACGCATGATATTTGGGGGGAAATACCTGTTACTGGTATGGTGTAAAATTGTATTAACTGGCGTGCCAAATTTCACACCAGTTGAACATCGGATTTTTAATGTACCGTTAGCACAGTACTTAATCGATACTGGTCATGTTTCTATTTAAACTAGTGTATGTGTATCATCATGCGATCACTGCACACAATGATAGACTATTTGACACTATCTAACATCTTTACTTTATCCATTCAGCAATTTCTCACCTCGACATCTCCAAAATTCCCGGGGTTACCAACACGGCTAATTGGCAAGAATAGAGTTTGTAGGAGGTCGATGATTTGCTAATTGAAAGGAACAGCTAATTAGTACACCAGGATATGCAGAAATGTGTCTGAAATAGTTGTCGGACGTACTAAGTCCTCCATTAACTGAAGACAACACTCATTAGTTTCGTGCAGCAATCTGCTCACGGCTCGGGCTTTTACGTGTATTCGTGCAGCAATCTGCTTATGGCTATTACGTGTATTCGTGAAGCAATCTGCTCGTGGCTTTTACGTGTATTCGTGCAGCAATCTGCTCACGACTGTTACGTGTATTCATGCAGCAAACTGTTCGATCACGGCTGTTGCATGTATTCATGCAGCAATCTGCTCTCGGCTGTTACGTATATTCGTGCAGGAATCTGCTCACGGCTGTTACGTGTATTCATTGATTAAAACGTTCCCCCAAGTTTGAATCAACATGAAGATAAAACAGCTATCTTATGGCATTCCAGAATACTCAAATCCGATTTCGGTAGGAGGCCTCTCCCTCTGGACCCCAGCAGGGTCCTGCTCTGGACCCACCCCTAGATCCATTGGTGCCTACAATTCAATTTATCATTTGCTACGCCCCTATCTGCTCACGGCTGTTACGTATATTCGTACAGGAAAAAAACCTGCTCACGGCTGTTACGTGTATTCGTGCAGGAATCTGCTCATGGCTGTTACGTTCATTTGTGCAGTAACCTGCCCATGACTGTTACGTGTATTTGATCGTGCAGCAATCTGCTCACAAATGTTGCATGTATTCGTGCAGCAATATGCTCACCGCTGTTACGTGTATAACTATTTGTGCAGCAATATGTTCACGGCTGTTACGTGTAAAAAATGGAGTTTGACAGTTGAAAAAGAAGTTCTATGGAGAAGCCAAATGTTGCACATCCAATAGGCCTACTCAAAGAAACATTAATAGTCATAAAACACATGGGGAAGGTGTTGATGATAGAAATAGAGATTACCTTTTGAAACACTCTGTATAAAACTGTTGTACTGTGGTGGCTGGAAGAACAAGAACACTTTTGTACAATCTTGAGATCAACCCGATAGTCAACCAAATGCATAATCAGATCGGTAAAATTGCTTCGATGAAGTTATGGTCGATATATATTAGGTCTCCCAGTTTCATTTTGCGTCAAAATGAGTTGCAATACGTGAGTGTATAAATTATACCTGTATATATATGTCTTGCGCATCGTTTGCATTATCCAATTCTAAAGCACAAACCTGTGTGCATAGACTGTGTTAGTTAGTTTGTTCCATGAAATAATTAATTTAATACTCGTTACATGTACGTCCATGGAAAAAAAAAACTGGGCCGAAGAACTCGATGCCAAAATAATGTTGTCCTGAAACCATTTCAAGCACTCAGTGACGCAACTTTGAGAGTGATGATGTGTTCTAAAAATATCTCAAATTAAAAGATTTAAATTACCGGCGTGTCAAATGACATCCAACGTTGATCATATATCTCCTCAATCACAAATAGGTGGGCTTAACTTAAACAATTCTATCTATTCCAATCGCCTCTAGGTTAGCTTGAATTTGTTTGGTTATGTGTTCTTTGCATATTCATCGATGATTAGTGATCCAGTATTTTATTACATTTGTTTTGTTTATTTTCTTTAGCTTGTTACCATTAGAAAGTGTAAAAACACGTGTGGAGGGACTGTGGAAATGCATGCTGGGATACTGTGGATTATGTTCTATGTTATAACAACTGTTGGTATGTACCCTGCTAACATCAGATAGACACACGTAAAATCTTAAGGTTAAAGCTTAGCGGGTAGATATAATATCAATGCATGTTTTTATGTGTTCGATTGAGACATGCAAATCACATGACATTTATCTGGCATGATGACGGTACAATATAAGCTGATTCAAGGCTTTCCAAGTAAACATTTTATGAGAAATAAATAATTGTAATTGTTATTCCTGTTTATGTAACTTTTAAAAAAAAATTAACACACGTTTCTTCCCGCTTTTAAAACAGTCACAATTTTGCATGTTCCCCGATATCGAAGATCGGAGGCAAACTGCTTTTAGTCTGTTAATCTGCTGTATAAACTTGGAGATATCTTCAAACATAACAGGATAATTCGGTTGAACCTTCATTTTGATAACTGAAAGGTTAAAGTGAAATCTCAATTTGTATACTAAGTCACGTGTCAGGGTAGAATTACTGAATCCTGATTGCCAGTATCTTCCAGAGTTTTCGTTGTCAAGGTCGTCTGTTTCGAACGATTATTTGATTTTTCCCCTCCTCGTTAAATGTTATAGTATTTCTCATTCGAATTCTTTTTGGGTCTGCTACTCTAACCGATGGGTATTGCAGCTGCCAATCTTTTGCTTTTTAATTTGGAAATTTAATTTTAATTTCACACCATTCATAGTTCAATTGGTCGATTCCCGTAAAAGTTTGAACAAAAATAGGATGCTTCTACATTTTTCATCACATTGTTTTAGGGTTCACACCAATCTTCAAAAATTACAATAAAATATCTCCAATCGGGTATTAGCCATTTACAAATATATTTTTGTTCTAAGATGTTTTCAACACTTTTTTAAAAAATCTTATTTTAAAAGAAAGTTGGTGCCGTCCTAATGAGAGGGCAGATATTGTGTTCGTTTACGAAGAGTCCTATAGCACGGGGGAGATGGTCTACCCTAGTGAATGGAACTACCAGAAAGAGATGCTGGCGAAGTTCGTAGAGCAGATGTACATCGATCCCGACAACGGCATACGTGTAGGGGCGATAACGTACAACAAGGAACCGAGAATTCGCTTCCATCTGAACAAGTACAAAACCGCTTCGGAAATTGCGAACGGTTTCCTCAGCATTGGTACTGACAGAAGAAATTGGTTATTCGAGAACGACACAGATTATATATATAAAGGGCTTCAGATGGCCCAGAGTTCAATGTTCGTGGAAAGTCAGGGTGATCGATCGGATGTACCAAATTATTACATTTACACAACTGACTACATTTTCTCGGGTGACGATCCCTACACCACGGGACTCAATATACGGAATGCAGGTGACAATTACATCTGGGCAATCGGTGTCAAATCGGCGGCCTCCCAATCCCAGCTTTCTCAGTCTGTGGGATCAGACGGAAAATATTACACAGGATCCAGTTTTAGTGCCTTAAATACTGTGGACCACGCGAAAACATTCTGGGAAATGTTCCGAGAGTGCCCTCTCGTGGATCCTGCCATTGGGAAATACTGCAAGTCTTTACAATTTATTTCCTTTGTTTGAATTAACATGCACTTCCTCGTAACTGCTTTATATGTTCCTAAATATGACGGGGTGTTCACATGGTGAGCTATTTATTTGGAATGTTGTTTATGTGATATACTGATATTGTGTTTCTTCTTTCTTCCTTCAACCTAATCTAATACAAGTTACATGTATTAACTGCGAAAGCAATGTTAAATGTTTTTGTTTACTTACTAGTAGTATCCTAATAATAAGATTATGGGGATCTTCATTCAAAGCAAGCTATACATGTAAGCTAAGTCAAACCTGTTTGATCAGTACATGAAATACTTGATGAAGATATTTCTAATGAACATATAAGCAAAACATGATATTACTTTATCTGAATTCTACATAAAATCAGCACTGTAACAACTCCTGTATTTTGTTCCCTGGACTGTGTTAAGTTCTGTTCATTGCCTAGTATTACCAGTATCTTCATTGGAGAGTAGTATGTTCATTGGGCTGTATTATATTTATTGGACTGTGTTTCACCATTGAAATATACTATGTCCATTAGATTATATTACGTTCATTATGTTCATAGGACTGTGTTATGTTCATTGGACCGTGGTATGTTCATTCGACTGTATTGTGTTCATTAGACCGTGGTATGTTCATTGGACTGTGTTGTGTTGATTGGACCGTGGTATGTTCATTGGACTGTATTGTGTTCATTGTACCGTGGTATGTTCATTGGACTGTATTGTGTTCATTGGACCGTGGTATGTTCATTGGACTGTATTGTGTTCATTGGACTGTATCAGGTTTACAGGACTATGTTGTGTTCATTGGACCGTGGTATGTTCATTGGACTGTGTTGTGTTGATTGGACCGTGGTATGTTCATTGGACTGTATTATGTGTACTGGACTGTGTTGTGTTCATTGTACCATGGTATGTTCATTGGACTGTATTGGGTTAATTAGCCTGTATTGTGTTTACAGGACTGTATTGTGTTCATTGGACCGTGGTATGTTCATTGGACTGTATTGTGCTCATTGGACTGTATCATGTTTACAGGACTGTGTTGTGTTCATTGAACCGTGGTATGTTCATTGGACTGTATTGTGTTAATTAGACTGTATTTTGTTTACAGGACTGTATTGTGTTAATTAGACTGTATCATGTTTAAAGGACTATCTATCTGTTAATTGTTAAACCATCCTTACATATAAATGACACACCGTCTCTGGTTTCCACTTGTCAATGGCTGTTGTTGTGTATACCTAAATCTACATGTGTAATGGCAGATAAGCCTACAGTACGAATTTAGTAGATAGTGAGGTCGTTTGATATTTCTTTTGTTAGGATCAAATATAAAAGAAAAACCTAAACGACGTCAGGTATATCAGATTGTGGGAAAATAGAATGGTAGTTATAGTGCAGAGAAGGCGTGATTTGGAATTTGAGTCTAAGATGTACCGTAATTTTATAGTGCAGGTGACACTGTAAACAATGTTGCCTTTTTCGACATTCAAACTTTTGATCTGTGTCTTATTTTGTAGAGGATGGTCATAAGTTTAAATGTTTGATATATTGTAAGAATTGTAATTTCTGATATGGATTGTGGTTGGTTTCCTGTTTACTGCCTCAGATAGCGATCGTTCTATTTGTTTACTAGCTTGTCTGAAAGGTTCAATGTTTTTAAAATATGAAAACATCTATGGCACTCCTATTTCACGAAACGGGTGATTATCAGATAAATAGGGTTATCTATTGAGAATCATAATTAATTATGTGCAAACTATCAATAATGAAGTTAAATCATTCCTAATCATCTTTAAATCGATTTTTGTTGGTTAGAAATATGCTTGATCATAGTATCCTAAGTTTATTTCTGTGAGGAAAATCTTGCAACTTTTTAGTTTATTTTTGTAAGCTGTAGTTTGTAGCTCCCGAGTTATAGTATGCGAATGTTTTTAACATGGTTCGACCATAAAATATAGTTCACAGCTCTAGCCTACTCTTTCGAGTTTTCAGACATAGATGAAGATTAGGATTCAATTTTCCACAAAAATCTAACAGCTATTTCCCAACAATGGGAACTTATGTACAATTTTTTTACACAAATAATTTCATTAAGATATATTCTATGGTCGTTATAACGATCTAGTTCGTCAATACAACCTATCATTGGGTCAAATGCTGTCTGACGTGTTTCATACCGATTGTTAGGCCGTTCTTGGCACACTGATTTTGACTACGGATAACTCCGTTTACCTGATCAGGATATAGGTCCCACCGCGGTTGTGACCGGTCGACAGGGGATGCTTACTCCTCCTAGGCACCTGAGCCCACCTCTGGTGTGTCCAGGGGTCCGTGTTTGCCCAGCTATCTACTTTGTATTGCTTATAGGAGTTTTGAGATTGATCACTGTTCGTTATCTACACCTTTCATCCAAAGAATGATATGTTGTAAACAATGGTAAAGATAGTTTCCTAGATTGAAAACTGTAGTTCACATCATTCCAAATGGAAATCCTGATAATAACATAACTCTAGATCTTCTGGAAATTATATTATCATTGCATTTTTTTCTAAAATGTTTGACCTTTTTTAACTATACATCACAACGAATTGTCTGGGATATCCATCTACACGACAAATATTATGAAATAATACTGTACTTAAATAGTCTCAATTAACGCCCCAATCCGATGTGAAATCGCTGAAAAGTAAAGATGTGCATCCAACAGGAGATCCTATCCATTAAAAGCAATCCTGTTAAATGCTTGGGAAAATGGTTTAATGAATCCCTCACAGACAAAGGTTGCATTGAGGACACCAGAATGAAAGTACAGACGTGGCTTAAGAAAGATGATGGTGGTGGATTACTCGGGGGGAAAAAGGCTGAATTAACTATCATAGGATCCTACTTAGATGACCACGTGACCTGGTGACGACCACGATAGATGAAGCCATGGGTTGAACAATGAATGGTTACCAGAGAAGATGACTGGGAGTTCCACTAGCGTTTACGTCAACTGTACTTTATAGTAAATCCTCCTAATTATGTGTGCCTTTGTCGTCTGTGGTGGAGGAATTCAAGGTGGCTACGTGCCACCTAGTAATTCAGTAAATGACAGTGTTGCTGATGCGAATAGGGAAAGGTCTGCAACAACATCAGTTGAGCAGAGAACATCCTCCATTTACGGGATATCATAGGAAACATGGACTGGAAGACAAGAAATGGGCAAACATACCTCCAGCAGTGGTCTTACCCAGGGGAGATATAGATTACAGCACGAGAGAGTTCCGCGGGAATTAGTTAACGTGATGGAGGTGGAAATAAAAAACGGCCAACAGAAGTAAAACAGAGGTAAAGCCAATGTAAGGCAATAGCTGATAGAATGTCATGTGTAGATTGGAACCCTATGGAGCACAATTTGGGACATCATTGGTTGTCAAAGGAACATAATTGGTCGTCAAAGGACAACGCAAGTTCAAACATTAAATGGAATGACACACACATTGCATCTGTAACGGCAAGCTCGTTCATGATAGATACTTGAATCAATAGATAGAGGCATAGTTATTCGATGTAAAGTTTCCTCAAAATATCACGTCCTCTTATCACATCAGTAGATGTATTCATTGTCATTCTTTTTCCATGCTTTTATGTTTTTAGAAGTCAAGTGATACTATTTAAAAATAACGTTAAACATGAGAACTGTTATTCATCTTATAGTGTGAAATTAATCACCATACTCAGTCTATGAGAAACAAAAAGCTGGTGTTGTGATACTTTTTTTGATTGTGTATATTTAAAGGCGTTCTATAAATATTGCAGAATAATACTGATTATAAAAGCTCTTTGCTTGAATTAATGTTTACAGGAAGTACACCTTATATTCACGTGGTGTTGACGAGTCTTCTTCACACGGCCCAAGAGATATTTAACTTCAGAGGGTTGCTTCAACTTCATAAATACCTCCATTTGAATCGAACCACTTCACGTGATCACCAATCCATTTCTTCTCTAACCGAGACCAGTAGATTGGAACATATCGTTTTGTACCAGTCTGTAAAGTTGTGACAACCTAATATGACACAGCGTACTTGTCGGATCTTAATAATTGACTAAATGAAGCATAGCTATCGATAACCGCGATTTTAAACTGCGTTATCTATCCCAAACTTGATGCCGTTACAACACTTGACTTTGAATTTGGACATCGTGACCTATGTAATTTATTGACTATAAGTAGGTCGCTAATTGTCATCCGATTGGGCTAGAATGAAATCATTTGAAGAGAATTATTCAGTTGAGTTTTGAATTACGACCATGGAAATTTAGTTAAATTTTGGATTACACGTAAAAATGAAAACCGTATTGATACTCCTCTCTGTCATTAGATTAGTAGGTATGTATTCCGGGGGGTGTTTGTTGTTAAATTTCAGCAAGGTCGAAAAATAATTAAAACATCACAGCTCATATTTATCAATAAGTGTGTACGTAAAATTTATATGTAAAGGAATTCAAAATTAATGTTTTATATGTAAAGGGATTCATAATTAATGTTTTATATGTAAAGGGATTCAAAATTAATGTTTTAGTGGCATTCCTTGATTCTTTATAAGTATTCATGGATTTTTTTTATTGGTATTCGTTATTGATTTAAAAAAAAAAGAAAGATATATAGTCATTATTGATTTATGATTACATGTAGTATTCATTATACGTATTTGTTGTTGGTTTGTTTTATGAATATATTTTTTTTCTTTATAAGAATATTCATTATTGACTTGCAGAATTATATATTTAATAATTTCAGGTCAACATTTTTTAAAATGGCGATTAAACACAAATACACTACATCGCATTCAAAACCACTTTATCATTGTTAGTTGCATTACTTTATTTATCAATATTTTAGAGATTCTTTTAGATAAAATCGCTGAAGGTGTTTTAATTTCATAACGATTCTGGTGGACAATGAGCTTAGCACTGCAAGCTATGGGGGTATTTCCATATCATTTACCATTACAGAGTTATGGTGCCGACCCAATGAGCGGGCAGACATTGTGTTTATTTTCGAGGAATCTTACAGCACCGGCGAGATGAGGTCGCCGTGGACAGAATGGAACTACGAGAAAGACTACTTGGGAAAAATCGTCAACGAAATGTATATAGACCCAGACAACGGTATACGCGTGGCGGGCATTACGTACAACACAGAGGCGAAGATCCGCTTCTATCTCAATACCCACACCACCAAGTCCGCCATTATTAGCGCTATCACGGGTATCTCCACCGACAGGAGGAATTGGTTATTCGAAAACGATACGGACTACTCGTACAAAGGGTTGCAGATGGCTTATGATTCTATATTTGTGTCCAGTCGAGGAGACCGGGCGGATGTACCGAATTATTACATATACACCACTGATTACATCTTCTCCGGGGACAACCCCTACAATACTGGGCTTACTATTCGGAATGCCGGGGACAATTATATATGGGCCATAGGGGTAAAATCCGCTGCAGGCCAATCGCTTCTGTCACAATCCGTGGGGTCGGATGGAAAATACTTTACAGGGTCCAGTTTTCAATCTCTGAATACAGTAGCTAATGCTGAGGACTTTTGGTTGCAGTTTTGGGGTTGTCCATTAGTGGACCCAGCCATTGGGAAGTATTGTAAGTGAAATCATTAATTTGTGAGGATGTGTATTTGTTCTCGCGAGAACTGTCACCAAAGAGCTAGCTTATAGAATGTTCTGTTTGTCAGATAAATTTGTATACAGGATACATCTGAGTATCGTAATTGCGTTATCAATTACATGTGCAACAACCATATGCATGCCTTGGATTTTGGGTTCCACAATTCTGAATAACTTAATGAATCTTTAGCGGAAATGGTAAAAAATGATTGAATCTTCAGCGGAAATGAGTAAAGTCACATATTCCCCAATAATGAAATTCTCTGAACATAACTTTTTGTACACAGAAAGTTTTTGTAGATGTTTAGCATCTTCACAACTTTTACTTGTTAATGGAACTAACGGTTTGTGGTGATCCACTCTGCCTATCTATTAACGAGGAATTACACGTCGGCAGATTTCTTTAACAAATAATCCACTATCTTGTTGTGGTAGGATATATATATATATATATATATATATATATATATATATATATGTATATTATATACACTGTGTGTGTGTTTTAGATTAATAATTTAGAATTTCTTACTTGAGGTAAAATTTAAAATTTCTAACAGTACCACATTTTTTCTACGTTTGGTGTGTTATACCTCGCTAAACTATTTGTTTTCCAAAATGAACTAAAACAAAGGACATTATTTACATGATATTGTCCATCTTTGCCAATTCTGAATTATGTTTATGCCTCCCAAGATCGGGGAGGTTGATTTGGAATTTGTCTCCCTGTCTTTTTTCTGTCTGTCAATAACTTCTACTTCAGCTGTAACTAATTAAACCGTATCAGAGCGAGGCTTCATATTTGTGATACGGGTAGGTCTAATGAAACACGTGTCTGGGATTGCAATTAGATCAAAGGTCGTTGCTTTTATTACACATACTGAGAATGGGCATTCTGTTTCACATAGGTTCCCCTTATAATGTGACATAGCTGCAGTTCTTGGGGTGGGAGGGGATCTGGGGCTGGGACAGACTAGAGAGCGACAGATCCATCCCGTGTAAAAAAAAAAAAAACCAAAAAAAAAAACCTCCCATTTACAGCGCTGTTCTTTTCTACGCACGACTGAGGTCTTGCATCGTTATGTTCTTGCATAGGAGTGGCGGAGGCGGAGACCAGACTAGGCTTTCATAAAATACCAGGGTTACTTTTCAGTACTCAAGAGTGTATTTTACGTCTAGAGGAATCATGCATTGTTTTTGTTTTTTTCAAAAAAACCTTCTATTCATCATTTATGATAAAAGAATACCGAAAGTGTACCAAGTATTGGAATTATGAATAAATACACTAATTAATGGGGTTCGAGTTGACTGGCAAAATTATTTGAAGCTATGGTTTGTCGGTTCGGATGGGGCTTTATGAGTGTTTGAAGGTATGTTTGGACGTAATTGTAGTGGGGAAATATGTTAGATGTAGTTGTTTTTTTAAATTAATTTTTGAGACGGCAACGGAAGAAAATAGCAAAGAGCTCAACCGTGCGCAGAGAAAATGCATTGTAAATGGAAGGATTTTATAATACCGGGGAGGTGGATCTATAGGTTTCTGGTAAGCCCAATTTCCCCCAGTAGAGCAACATGTACAGTTCTGCAGCGAAATTTACTATGATCAGGAGCATTGGGACTTACCAGAGACCTAGAATTCAAAGTGAAAAAGCAGAACTCTGGATAGAGTTATCTTTCCATTACCTGTACATGGAAAATAGGAAAATCAAAAAGCAAAAGAAAACAGAATTCAGAAATAAATAATCAAATGTAAGACTTAGTCTTATCTAAATTGCATTTTAAACTCAATGTGGTACCATTATTTTATTAAGGTAGTACAAAACACCTGTAAAATCAGTTTCCACTTACACGTATATCTTCTTAAATTCATTAATTTAATAAATGAAATCTCCACAATACTAGTATTCAATGATGTTCTGAACAAACTAATGTGATCCTTGGCATGTATTTGAAATGTTCTGAAAAATATGTGAGACATCCAATATATTGGAAGTCTATGAGTCTAAATCTTGAATGCATTTATTTCATCTTTGTGAGATTTAACTGTCCATTATAAAGTAACGGGTAAGTTCTGTTGTGTAGGTAGTAGAGACATGATATTTGGACACATGTATAAGTAGTCATTTGTCTTAAAGTATAATGAATGTCATATCTTAAGGTTAAAGGTCAAATATGATTACGTCATATGCCGACTATGTCAATTTTTACTTAATCAAATCTGAGAAGTCCAAAATATCCGAAATCTTAGGTGGAATTTTCTTTATTTTAACATATATCAATTTCTTTATCATTTTGTTCATTATGTTACTTGTTCAAATTTGAATTATACATTTCCTTTTAAGAGATCTTAATATATAGCAATTTTATGTTTTAAGAGCCATACATGTTATAGTGTACATCGCTGTACACACAAATATGAATTTCAATATATTTTGTTGAGATTTAGTCACAAATGGGTCAGCTTTATGAAAAATATCATCAATTTTTGTGAAATCTATATAGATAAATAAATTTTACATAGGGCACAATTTTATCATGAAAGTTTAATTTCACATTCTTCTAACTGGGGTCCGATATCCTATATTTGGAACTATATGGAGAAAAACAATTATAGGACAGAATTCTTTTATACCATAAACAATAAGAGGTTTTGTTCCTTAGAACAAAATATTAAAGTTTCAAAAAATTGAAATTGAGGAAAAAGTATACGTATTTGTTTGGTACTACCTTAATTGGAAGAATTGAATGTTATCACAGTTCACCGTACGGGCCTCGATCAGCTCTTTCTCTCACAGAATGGACAGTTTTTGGCTTATATCCTTTACATAAATAAAAATAGTTTCGGTTGTTCAGTACATTAAATGCAAATCTATCTGAAAACTTAAGTCATGGAATAAGATGCATCCTATTTTTAAATTTCAGATTGCTTCTTAGTTCCACTTCTATACTTTGAGGAGCCAGCACAAGCAACTGCCAGTACAGAGACTTGTGAGCAGGATGACGGTAGGACCTGTACTTCAATTAATCCAATTCAATGGCCGTTTTACTTATACTTTTACTTATTTCATTCTTTTATTTTGATATCGCTTACCTCGGTATATGTATACTGGTAACCCTTCACATACAGGGAAACCTTCTCATGGAACCCTTCACATACAGGGAACCCTTCACATACTGGAAACCCTTCACATACTGGAAACCCTTCACATACTGGAAACCCTTCACATACAGGGAAACCTTCTCATGGAACTCTTCACATACTGGAAACCCTTCACATATGGGAACCCTTTACATACGGGAACTCTTCACATACTGGAAACCCTTTACATATTGGGAACTTTTCACATACAAGGGAACCCTTTACTTACAGGGAACTCTTCACATGACACACTTCACATACAGGGAACCCTTCATATGACACACTTCACATACTGGGAACCCTTCACATACAGGGAAACCTTCACATACTGAGAACCCTTCACATACTGGAAACCCTTCACATACTGGGAACCCTTCACATACAGGGAACCCTTCACATACTGGAAACCCTTCACATGACACACTTCACATACTGGAAACCCTTCACATGACACACTTCACATACTGGAAACCCTTCACATACTGAGAACCCTTCACATACTGGGAACCCTTCACATACAGGGAACCCTTCACATACTGGGAACCATTCACATGACACACTTCACATACTGGAAACCCTTCACATGACACACTTCACATACTGGGAACCCTTCACATACTGGGAACCATTCACATGACACACTTCACATACTGGGAACCCTTCACATACTGGGAACCATTCACATGACACACTTCACATACTGGAAACCCTTCACATACTGGGAACCCTTCACATACTGGGAACCCTTCACATACAGGGAACCATTCACATGACACACTTCACATACTGGAAACCCTTCACATACTGGAAACCCTTCACATACTGGAAACCCTTCACATACTGGGAACCCTTCACATACTGGGAACCATTCACATACTGGGAACCCTTCACATACAGGGAACCATTCACATGACACACTTCACATACTGGGAACCCTTCACATACAGGGAACCCTTCACATACTGAAAACCCTTCACATACTGGGAACCCTTCACATACTGGAAACCCTTCACATACTGGAAACCCTTCACATACTGGAAACCCTTCACATACAGGGAACCCTTCACATACTGGAAACCCTTCACATGACACACTTCACATACTGGTAACCCTTCACATACAGGGAACCCTTCACATACTGGGAACCCTTCACATACAGGGAACCATTCACATGACACACTTCACATACTGGAAACCCTTCACATACTGGGAACCCTTCACATACTGGAAACCCTTCACATACTGGGAACCCTTCACATACTGGGAACCCATCGTACAAAACAAGAAATATTGTACATGGTTTTAGTTAAACGTTTTTTTTCCTGGGTACATGTCTAGCCTATATTGACGATTTTCTACTTAAACTAACAAACGAGTGTAAAGTAGTTTCTGATTGTAAACTATCTAAATGATTGTAAACATGATTGTTAACTAACTAAATGATTGTAAACTAACTAATTGATTAGGAGAGGGCGTTCTAAGTTTTAAGAACTTGTGCTCAATCCTTTTGTTATAACATCCAGACAATAAAATATGTTCAAATCAACTAAATGATTGTAAACATGATTCTTAACTAACTAAAAGATTGTAAACTAACTAGATGATTGTAACTAACTAGATGATTGTAAACTAACTAAATGATTGTAAACTAACTAGATGATTGTAAACTAACTAAATGATTGTAAACTAACTAGATGATTGTAAACTAACTAAATGATTGTAAACTAACTAGATGATTGTAAACTAACTAGATGATTGTAAACTAACTAAATGATTGTAAACTACTAAATGTCACAATATAACTAGATTGTAGTAGTAAACTAGTTGATGATTGTTAACTAGTTAGTGATTGAAAACTGCATACTGTTTGTAAACAAACTACTACTAAAATAACTACTGTTTGTAAACAAACTACTACTAAAGTAACTACTGATTGTAAACAAACTACTACTAAAATAACTACTGATTGTAAACAAACTACTACTAAAATAACTACTGTTTGTAAACAAACTACTACTAAAGTAACTACTGATTGTAAACAAACTACTACTACAATAACTACTGATTGTAAAATCACTGATGGTTGTGAACTAACTCCTGATTGCTTACCATTTACTGACAATAAACTAAGTGATGAATGTAAATCTGCTAAGTGATGAATGTAAATCTGCTACTGACTGTAAACTAAGTGATGATTGTTTACTAGTTGTGATGATTGCAAAGTAAATGAGGATTTCAAACAAGTTATAGTGATTGTAAACTAACTACTGATTGTAAACTAAGTGTTGATTGTAATCTGCTACTGACTGTAAACTAAGTGATGATTGTAATCTGCTACTGACTGTAAACTAAGTGATGATTGTTTATTAGTTATGATGATTGCAAAGTAAATGAGGATTTCAAACAAGTTATAGTGATTGTAAACTAACTACTGATTGTAAACTAACTACTGATTGTAAACTAACTACTGATTGTAAACTAGTTACGTAATTGCAAGCTAACTGATGATTGTAGTTGTTGATTAATTGTCAACCAGCTAATAATTGTAAATTAGCTAGTGATCGTAAACTAACTACTTGTTGTAAACAAGTTACTAATTGTAAAATTTAAAACAACTGAAAGCAAACTACTGTAACTACTGATGGTGAACTGACTGATGAATGTAAACTAGTAAGTGAATGTAAACTAGTAAGTGAATGTAAACTAACTGCTTCGATGTTTTAATATAAGGCATAGCGTATTTAAATGTTGTGTATCAATAGTTACGCGACGCCTTGTAGTTGGTAAGTCCTTAATTTTAAGATCGGCAATTTGTTATTATATAGGCATGATGTTCCTGATGCAGGACCCCCTGTTTGAGATCAACTGTTGTGGTTTGATAACGGCATGGGAGTTTTATCCGTGTACTGTAGGGATCGTGCAGTTCATGGTCTGGACCTTCAAATCAGGAACGACGTACGAACTCAAGGCCATACAGGAAGTGGAAGTCATAGGTACATGCAATGAGATATATATCTTGTTAATTGAAATTTGGAATACCGTGGGCAGCCCAGTCAGGATTACTGATTTACCTATTGTTCTTGAATGTTTTCTTTAAAGTTTTAATAAAACAGCTTGCTGCATTTGAAACTCGATGTTCGCATAATTTTGTGTGTGTAGGGGGTGGGTGGTAGGTGGTGGTTATTTCAAATACTATCCAATGCAAGGAATTACTTATTCGTAAATTGCAGCCCATGTCAGAACTTTGTGAAACTATAGCACACTGTTAAATGTGAGAAAACGAGACTTAGTGCAAGCGAAGCTGAAGATTATCTGAATTTTTAGCTTAATACGCAATAAGTAATAACAATTGGAAATAAATCAGAAATCGCGATAAATGCTCAAATTTGTGCTAAAAATGATTGATTATAATATCACCAGTTGCGCTGCCTTAGAGGTGTGACTGGGCTTTGTATTGATCAACTTCCCCTTATGAAAGGATGGGTTGATTATGCGACGGATATTGTGTTAAAAAACGTGTAGCTTACGAATAACGATTGGTCATACTAGGGGAGAGATTATCAATTTAAAAGTTAGGTTTTAAGAAATAAATTTCAATTTTTGAAAATACACGAGGGTATGAACTGCAACGCTTCACGGCGTCATACTTCACGAAGCGCATGTTGATGTGAAACGTGAAATTCACACTCTCATGAATTTTCAAAAATAAAAGTTAATTTCTTTTATTTATATTCTACATTCATTTCTGTCGGAATTTCCAGCATTGCACGACATTTCTCTATATATTCATACATGCATTGTTCACAACTGCATCGCATTCATGAGGAAATGGCTATCATTACAATATGTAGATATATCAAAGCCAAAAATATTGGAAATACAAATATTATGGTATAAAAGAACATATTAAGAACTGTTATCAACTGACATAAAGGCAACTGTTCTTTGATTGCTGTAGAATCGTAAAATCTACAACATTATCATGTGTATATAATCATAATAATTAATTTTGTAGATACGGATTTAGGAAGCGCTTTGAACTACACAGTCCCCGAAGAAGAACGCATTGCAATAGTAGAGGGAGACAGAATCGGCTGGTATGCTGCTTATGCAAAATTGTCAAGTGACAGACAAATATATTCAAGTATTTTGTTTTTCAAACAAACAAATCCTCTGAAAGCAATTTAATCTTTAACTGTATTTCTACGGAGAATTTCTGCTCGTTTTATTTTTGTCCACTTAGGCCTTCACTTGAATTAGAAAATTTGAAACTGGGCAAATATGGAATCGTTTATCAATTTAAAGTTTCAAAAATAAAACGGTTTGGGACCATTTTTTTTTAATTAGGAGAACGAACAAGTGAGGATAACATACAGCGATCTATCTCATAACTCCTATAAAGAATACAAAATTAAGAGTAAGGCTAACACGTACCCCTGGATATACCAGAGGTGGGATCATGTACCCAGGAGCAGTAAGCATCCCCTGTCGACCGGTCACATCCGCCGTGAGCGCTATATAACGGAGTAGTCATTAGTCACAATCAGTATATAAAGAACGGCTTAACAACTGATATGACGTCAGACAGCATCGACCCAGTGGTAGATTGTATTTGCAAATTAGATCATTATAACGACCATAGGATTGACTAAATGTCGACCTTAAACGAGACTGTTGAAACCCTTGTAGCATCAGCTTGTTTGTCAGTAGCCTGCATCGATTAAAAATTGATTACAAGCTGAATATGCTCGCAAGTATCGAATCAGTTGAAAGATAAAAAAATCGTATGCAGATGATAATGGAATATTGCTATACTATTATCGCAATTTGACGATGAAGATGCTTAAGTCATCCCGTTTGCCATAAAGTTGAGTTATTAGTTTGCCGTTAATGATATTCCATGTTCAATACAATATCCAAATATGAAACAGATATGGAAGACTACAAAAGTTTCCCAGTATGCCCTTTGTAATGTTTTTTTCGGCATGAATCGTAGACGTAAAGATCATGTCAGTGTATTTTCTTCCGTATGATATTTCCCCCATGATTCTTAATTACAACAAACGCCTGAGCAAGTTGAATAAATTAAAATTTATTTTGATTGTGATTTTTAATGCACAGGCGAACGGCGGCGAAGAACATTGTGTCTTATCAAGCGTGTGATTACCTGACGGACCGCTACTGCCCACAAAACACGTATCGCACGCAGTATACAGATGACCCATATGAATACATGCAGATGGATTGGTCAGCACAAGCGTCAAATACGTCAACCGTGGAAAAATTGACCAATCGAGGATACACTCTAAAAGTGTACGCCAACAACAGTAAGTACAATACCTGACATTTCAGTCCTGTTTCACTAGCAATACAAGATCCATTCCGACCAGTACCTACATTGTACAATACCCACGGCGACATTTCAGTCCTGTTTCATCCACAAGGACTAAGTGATATCATAGATTTAGAAAGGGGTCTAACTCTGACTCAGATAAAAAAAAAACTACCCACTCGCTTCAAATGCCTAAAAATCAGAAACGAGGTGCGTTATGCGTAATTTGCCGGTCTCCTTGCCTAGGTTAATGTTTTATCTACTTTCATGCCAAATTTCAAGCTACAGGTTCTAAAAATAAAAGAGATATACGTCATCCTCTCGATTTCACCTATCTATGTTTACTAGTTTCTGATTATTTAGGCATTTGAAGCAAGTGGGTAGTTTTTTATCTGGGTCAGAAACAGACCCCTTTCTATATTTATAGTATCACAGAGTTCTGGCCAAAACGGGCTTAGCCCCTGTAAAGATATGTAATTGTGGATTGATAACTTTGGTTAGTGAATCATTTATCAGCCAGGTACATGTACAATAAGATTTTTGAAAACTTTATCTGAATGTGGGAATAAAGGTTACTTCACGGCAGATGGGTGTTAATGATTGATTTTTTAATCAGAACCTTAACTCATGCATGAAGAAATGTTGATCAATCTTTCTGACCTTAAAGGGACAAGGACATGCAGGATTTGAGCTGAAAATTTTCATTTTTTCTTCTTTTATTTTTAATGTTTACAATGCTTATCTATGGTCTTTTCTAATGGTCAGCAAATTTGTAATATCAGTTGTCGAGTTACAAGGGAGATATGTACAGAGCTAACAAGTTTTTTGTTACGTAAACAAGGCTCGTGCCATGTTTTTGTTTACATACATGTATGGTTAGGTACATTTATGTATACTAATAAAAGGTTTGTTTAAAGCATTTTTTTTTCAAATTATAGGTTAATTCTGAACACAATTAAACAGTTTCTAGTGTTTATCGCAATTCATTTTGTTTTAAACATACTTTCTATTAAGCAATGTATAGGTAAACAAAATCATGGACGAGCCTTGTTTACATAGCGAAAGAATTGCGAGTGCTGTATCTCGCTTGTAACTCAAGAACTGACATTTAAAATGTTGATCAATCTTTTGGACTTCACCAGAGGCAGTGTTGCAGAAACACATCCCCCCAATGCTATGGACGTTACCAGACATACTGTTTCGGGATTACAAGTTGTGGGAAATACTTAGTCTGGACTATAAAGTTCAGTTAACGATTCAAAGCTAAAATTAAATTGTTTTGTTTCTGAATATTTGATGATAGTGTACTCGTTCATCGGATCTCAAGAAATTGCCCTCTAACAGTTGAGAAGCGACGAGAGACTGGATATGGTCATATAATGCATAGTCGTTTCTGTGGTGTGTTTAAAAGAGAACCAGGAATTCGAATTTTATTTTTAAAAATCTGTATTAAGCACCGCCAATAATTTGTAAGTTACTAAACAATGCAAATGTGTTGTAAAAATGATTTCATATTTTCAGACACAGAAATCTCGTTTGAAGAAACATTTTACCTGACGTCAGCTGCCGACCACTGGCCGATAGGAACGAGCTTTTCATCTTTCGCTCTTCTGGGACAAGATTACAAAGAAAACGTGACGTTTTCCTGGGCTCAGAGCAATTCTTATATTGACTTAAATGAATCTTACAGTAAGATTGTTACTTCATTTCATTGGAAGTTAAATTCGTCAGACCAACTCGGTGGTAGATCATTCGTTTGTTGATCGCGAGGTCGCGGGTTCGATGCCTTATCTACCATTATAGAGATGTTTTGTAGGAACAGTCTTTTAAAACTTGCTTGTGACAAGACGTTTCTTTTTGGTAACAGAATTAGTTTGCTACCATACGGAGGCATCAGTGTTTCACAAACTCATCTTGTTCGTAGAAAAAGGTGACGATAACGAACAGTGATCAATCTCTCAGTTCCTCTCAAAAATACATTGTACAGAATTAAGAGTAGGGCAAACACGGACCCCTGGACTTACCAGAGGTCAGATCAAGTGCCTAGAAGAAGTACGTCCCCCTGTCTACCGGTGACAGATGAAATACATGTATACTGTTCATTTTATGCTTCTTCTCCAAAAAACGACATTGTCTTAGTATGCAATGATAGTTTAGATTATTGCTTAAATTTCTCAGATATATAGTGATATGAGCTATGCTGATTTGTCTGAACAAACAACTGTTCTGTTAAGGTTTTATACAAGTCGCACGACAACTTGAGCCTTCAGAGAGTCCGACTGGTCTGGCAGGCTACCAAGCCAAGCTTAGGGTAGTGGACACCTGTCGGAATACTGCCACAACCACCTTCAGTGTGGAAACGTTTAATGGGGTAAGTTCAACATTTAAGAGATTGAACATTCACAGTTTGACTCAAGAAACACTGATGTAAGATACGTGTCTACATCACTCAAACCTTCCAACACTATATACAACACTATCTACAACACCATCTACTACACCATCTACAACACTATATACAACACTATCTACAACACTATATACAACACTATATACAACACCATCTACAACACCATCTACTACACCATCTACAACACTATATACAACACTATCTACAACACTATATACAACACCATCTACAACACCATCTACAACACTATATACAACACTATATACAACACCATCTACAACAATACTATCTACAACACTATCTACAACAACACTATCTACAATACCATCAATAACACTATCTACAACACTATCTACAACACCATATACAACAATACTATCTACAACACTATCTATAACAACACTATCTACAACACTATCTACTACACCATCTACAACAATACTATCTACAACACTATCTACAACAACACTATCTACAATACCATCAATAACACTATATACAACACTATCTACAACACTATATACAACACTATCTACAACACTATATACAACATTATCTACAACAACACTATCTATAACACTATCTACAACACTATATACAACACTATCTACAACACCATCTACTACACCATATACAACACTATCTACAACACCATATACAATACTATCTACAACACTATATACAACACTATCTACAACACCATCTACAACACAATCTACAACACCATCTACAACACCTAAAACTTCACATAATTGTTTTATAATTAGGTTCACATCTTTGTTCAATCTTCGGTAAAAACTTATATTTCTTTATCGATATATTCTTTTACCTTCGACAAGAATATCGCTCTGTCATTGGATAAAACGCTTCACGTGATTGCTGGCTATATTACTATAGACAGTCAATACTGACCGGAAAAAAAACATTTAAACAGCGTGGTTTCTACTACGTGTAATAATAATATTACATTGTATCTTTACTTGCCAAATGAGCAGTAAATAATTCAGCTCCAAAGATAATGTTTATCTACCTCGTTATCAATTTATACATTGTATATTGTGGGTTTTCATTGAATTCACAGAAGCGTCTGTGTACTCCTTGAGACTTTAGATTTTGTAAACATTCAGTTTTAGTACAGTTTCCTTACATTCAAAATCCTTTTTAAAATATATTTTTACATGATCTTGAAGAATATTGCCGTTGTCAGTTGAATTACTTTTGTAAATATTTGGACATAGAATTGACACGTTTCCTGGGGTATTTCGGAATTGCGGATACATGGCGTCCTACAGTAGTTTATTTACTTCTATCATTTCTTTGATGATACCGTTTGATTGTTGCTTCCTTTTCCAGTTTCAAACGTATACTCCTTTCTCCCTAACTAAACATTGATTTGCCGTTTCACCTGCTATGCGACGTATTTTTTTTTTGCATATCATCAGACACATGTACATATACAAGTATTAAGAATATTTGTTCACTTTTCGACTTTTGTGGATTTTATTCTAAATTCTAAATTCGAATCTTTTTTGATATTTTTTGTCAATTAAAAAAATATTTCGAAATTCCTGCATCATTCTCCATCAGAAATATACATGTAAATCTTGTGTTACATGTAAATATCACAAACATTGATTGAATACATAAATTTGTAGATATGAGCTAGGAGTTTAAAAAGCTACATTTTGTTTTGTTGCTTATTTTAACCCCTAACTCGTATTTGCAAATTCTTGTTGTCTATATACACTCTAAACACTTTGTTGAAATATTTCGACCGTGTTACCGGTCTTCTTCAGTCGTGTTTATCTCTCATAGCAACGTAACGCACGACTACATACACAAAAGTACTATGACGTCACAGTAAGTATTATAAACGCCAAAGTTGATATTGCGCGAAAAACATTTGAGAAAGGTAAGAGTCTAATAATTATAGGTTATAGACTCATTCTCTACCCAGAGTTCCGTGCGCTCCTCGCACTACACCTCTGTCAACGGCTTTTTACAGAAATCTTGTAAAAGTTTCTTTGATCCAACATTTATGTTTTGGACTAAATATTTAGTCATATTATGATATTTTTTTGGTGCAATCAAATTGATGCTTACTGTAAATTGACTAAAATCGCCGTTTTCTGATCATAAATTTGGAACTACTTCGTAACATGCGTATGAATGTAGGATATACACATGGTGGAGATTTAAATGTTAGCATGGAATCAAAAGTAAGAAAGGCTGTAAAAATACGATAAAACTTGTAAAATAAGAGACAGACAGCTAAATGGTAAATATGCACTTATTAAAGTGTCAGTTGGCTATGAAAAGAGCCTGATGTATCACCTGTTGCCTGAACTTTTAAAGGGAAAGGAAACCGAGAATGATTGTTTATATCATGTGATTATATTGTCACGTGATTCCAAGCGTTGACAGAGGTGTATGTGAAGCTTGCGTAACGCGCCCTCTGGTGAGAGAATGGTTATAGACTTTGTATATGACGAAAATATGACGACCGAGTTTTTTGGCGCGGTCCGAGCTTACGGTCGAAATATTTCAACAAAGTGTTTAGAGTTTTTTCTATATTATACTTCCAAAACAGAGACTATGAAACAGACAGTGAATTATCTCCCTTTGACTGTATAATCAAAAATAATTGTAAATATTGTAATTAATGTGTCTGTTGATTAAAAAGAGTTAACAAGAATTAATATCATAAAAGAATAAAACAAACAAAAATAGTTATGCATATGTAGATAGTCAGGTAGACTTTTTAAACCCCCTAATTAGATTGTGGTATGTAGAGTTTTGTAGCCTGTTAATATGTGAATGCTGGAACACATATATAGTGAGCAGCCACTTGGATCCAGGGTTCGTTCGTTGTCTAATTGATAGAAGTAGCCGATAGTTATTGACAGTATCACATTGGTGCTCTTGTGAGTAAGTGATTCATAGCTATAGTTAAAACGTATCTCATTTCCAGTGTTAGAATCATTAGCACTGTGGGTTTTTGATATGCAACTGGCATAATACGGCAAGTGGCTATATATCAAGTGGCATTGCAACTGGCTGATGCAAGTGGCAATACGGCAAGTGTCATATGCAACTGGCCCATGCAAGTGGCTATAGACAGTTGGCATATGCAAGTGGTTAGGCCAGTGACTTACAAGACAAGTTGTTTAAATTAAAGACCAGTTGAATAACCAGGGGTTCAGGACACCAGACAAGTGTATAGAATATATGTATATTTTGTAAATTGTTTAACTTGTTGTATTTCGTTAAGCACCAGACAGGTGTCAATAATATATGTATATATTGCAACTAGTTGTACTCCAGATAGGGCTTATCATTGTTCAATAAAACTCGGGTGAACCGGGCACGAGCCTAGACACACGGTAGACGCCCGGCACGTTACAAGATTTTGGTGGCAGCGTCGGGATTTTATTGGACATGATGAGTGACCGAGACAAGAAGTACGTAGATGCCAGTCTGAAGGAAACATTAGATAAGATGGAGAGCAAGTTGAAGAAGTACCGCATTGACCAGTCTACCCCAACCAGTGGTCATTATGGTAAAGTGCCCTCACCAGACAGTGGACATGCCACACGTCCTTCAGATTACACTTTTGACTATGACGAGGGTGTCACCATAACAGGCCACCGTGACCCATTGCATACTGACAGAGAACAAAGTCGTCAACATGACCGCGATAACAGAACCACTGAAATGTTCTCGTCACATGGCGGAGCAAGGCAAAAGGTTAGATTTGCCAGTAATCACAAAGAGGGTGAATATCACGGCTTGCCTTTAGATTATTTGTCGTCTAATTCAATAGTTCATCAGCATCCTGTTGAAATTGATGCAAGGAGAGCACCCTTTGAGACAAGTAGAGAAGAAAGAAACAACAAGGTGACTATCAAACCAGCTACATATGACGGGTCTAGTTCATGGCTTGACTATAAGTGCCATTTTGAAGCCTGTGCCAATGTCAATGGTTGGGACGAGGAGAAAAAGGGATTGTTCCTTGCTTTGTCACTGCGTGGACAAGCTCAAGCTGTACTTGGTGACATGCCAAGTGACAGAGGACAGCATTACGGAGCCCTTGTTAAATCCCTGCAAGAAAGATTCTCTCCTCCTAACCAGACTGATTTATACAGGGTGCAGCTGAAAGAAAGACGACAAAAGGCGACAGAGACATTGTCTGAGCTAGGCCAAGCCATTCGACGCCTTACAAACTTAGCGTATCCAACGGCGCCTGGTGAAGTCAGAGAAACACTTGCAAAGGATCATTTCATAGATGCACTGATAGATTCCGATATTCGTATTCGAATCAAACAGTCACGACCAGCAAACCTGAATGAATCTATAAGTCTCGCAGTAGAGCTAGAGGCATATAACAGAGTCGAAAGAAGGGAAAGAGAGCTAAAGGGACATTTAAGATCAGCTGTGGTAGAAGAGCAACCTGAAACAGTTGCAAGCAGCAGACTTGAGGGCTGGATGAAGTGTATGGAAGATAGTATGAAAAGCCTAGCAGAAGAGCTGAAGGAACTAAAGACATCGAGGCAACGAGAGAATAACAGGTGGCACAAAAACAGTGGTAAGAAAGCAGATAGATCAAGACAAGAAATCATATGCTATGAATGTGACAAACCAGGGCACATCAAGCGCAACTGTCCTACGTTGAGAAATAAGCCCAAACAGAAATATGATAAAACTGATGACTGCAAGTCGAAGACTCACCCAGATGACAAAGGACCAAGTAAAGGTCCCCAAGTGTCTGTTGGACTCGGATCTTCAATTGAAGAATGTGGATTGTATGTTGATGTAAAGATCCAAGGAGAATCAGCAAGATTTCTGGTAGACACAGGAGCTACTGTTACTCTAGTGTCAGAAGGCTTATACAAGAGGTTACCAATGTCTGTAAGACCTAACTTACATGGGGTAACACAGACCATAATGACAGCCAATAGTACTGCACTGACGGTACATGGAAAGGCTGAGTTTAACGTTTGCATTGACCAGATGACATGTTACAGTGAGGCAATTGTTGCAAAACTGAAGATAGATGGTATCTTGGGCCTCGATTTTATGAAGGCACACCACTGTACGGTTGATGTTAACAATGAGGTACTTGTTGTTAATGGATGGGAGAAAAGACTCTCCATAGAAGGCTTCCTTGGATGCTACCGAATCACAGCTGTCAAAACAGTAAGCATACCGCCAAGAAGCGAAATAATTGTACCTGGCAAGGTGTGCGTGCCAGAAGGTTCTACCTTACCCTTGCATGAAAGTATTGTTGAACCAATGTACAGTAAAAGTAGAGACGAATGTGCACTGACAGCAAGAACAGTTGTTAGCCCTAGAGAAACTGTTCCAGTAAGATTGATGAATACAGAGGAAGATGCCAAAGTTGTGCATTCAGGAACTGTCATAGGACAACTGTCTGAGATTGATCATGTAGAAGCCTCATCGCCAGAGGAACAGCCTCCGTGCTCAAATGAGCTTCGGGCAGATTTAGCTGAACTGTTGCAGAAGACTGAGAAAAACCTAACATTGGTGCAGAAAGAAAAGGCAAGAGATTTCCTCTTGAAGTATGCATCTTTGTTTGCCGAGAGCAACTTGGACTTAGGCCGAACAGGTGTTGTCAAGCACCGCATTGATACAGGGGACAATCGACCAATCAAGCAGCAGCCAAGAAGGGTACCAGCACATCTAACGGAAGAAGTTGACAAAAACATAGATGAAATGTTGGAAAAAGGCGTCATCAAACCCTCAAACAGCCCATGGTCGTCGCCAATAGTCATGGTTAAAAAGAAGGACGGCTCATACCGCTTCTGTGTAGACTATAGGCGTCTCAATAGCTGCACTATACAGGATGCATATCCTCTTCCGAGGATTGATGAGTCACTTGACCAGTTGTCGGGATCTGCATGGTTTTCAACGCTAGACCTTTGCTCAGGCTACTGGCAAGTAGAGATGGACTCTAACGACAAACCAAAGACAGCCTTTGCAACAAGGCGCGGCTTATTTGAATTCAACGTCATGCCGTTTGGCTTAAGTTGCGCCCCAGCCACTTTCGAACGCCTGATGGAAAGTGTCCTTGCTGGATTGCAATGGGACATATGTCTTGTGTACTTGGATGACATTATTGTCACTGGCAAGTCATTTGATCAAATGTTAGAAAACTTAAAGGGAGTGTTTGAACGTTTGAAGAATGCAAACTTGAAGCTGAAGGCCAAAAAGTGTTGCCTGTTTGCAAAGCAAGTTGTATATCTGGGGCATGTTGTGTCTGAGAAAGGATTAGCTACAGATCCAAGCAAAATAGCAGCGGTAAAGGAGTGGCCAGAACCCTCCAATGTGACTGAACTAAGGTCATTTCTTGGTTTGTGCGGATACTACCGTAGATTTATCAAAGACTTTTCTGCAGTAGCAAAATGTCTACATCGTCTTACTGAAAAGGGAAAGCCATTTGCTTGGACTTCAGAATGTCAAGAGGCATTTGAACGGTTGAAAGGCCACTTGATTAACTCCCCAATACTTGCCCATCCAGATTTTACATTACCGTTTATACTGGACACAGACGCAAGTGACCAAGCAATTGGAGCTGTATTGTCGCAGAATGTTGGTGGCAAAGAATCTGTCATTGCCTATGCTAGTAGGACGTTAACCAAATGTGAACGTAGGTACTATGTTACTCGGAAAGAGCTTTTGGCGGTGGTCCATTTTGTAAAATATTTCAAGCACTACTTATATGGAAAAGAGTTTTTGATTCGCAGTGACCACGGTTCACTCAGGTGGTTGTTTAAGTTTAAAAACCCTGAGGGCCAGCTAGCCAGATGGTTAGAAACCCTGAGTGCCTATAAGTTTCAAATACAACATAGGCCAGGCACGCAGCATAGAAATGCAGATGCGTTAAGCCGTATACCATGTAGACAATGTGGGTTTGACCCTGTGTTGGAAAACCAGGGGCCGGAAAGAGATGCACAAGACAAACACAAGGTGGATTCAGTGACCTCTGTCAATGTGAACAAATTAGGAACTGAGAAAGACGACCTGTGTCTCAAGATAAAAGATGTACAAAATGATGATCATGACTTAAGACAAGTAAAAGGTTGGCTGGATAGCAAACAGAGACCTGCATATGATGACATTAGTGGGCTTGGGTATGTAATAAGGTCTCTTTGGTCACAATGGGATAGTCTTGTTATAGATGATGGTATCTTATATCGAAAGTTTGATCTTGGTACCGGTAAATCCTCCCAGCTACAGGCAGTTGTGCCGTGTAGTGAACGCCGAACAGTGTTACAGTATTGTCATGATGTTGAAACGGCAGGACATTTGGGGGTAACTAAGACTTTGGCACGCGTTCGACAGAAATACTACTGGCCAGGTCTGCAGGCTGACACAAGAACTTATATTGCTGGTTGTGAAAAATGTGCCAAAAGGAAAGGTCCGCAGATGAAGAAGAGGGCGCCTATGAAATTGGTCAAGAGTGGCATAACAATGGACAGGATTGCAACTGACATCCTTGGGGAACTTCCAATGACAGAAAAGGGCAACCGGTATATTTTGGTGGTTTCTGACTACTTCACCAAGTGGACCGAAAGTTTCCCTATGCCCAACATGGAAGCTGCAACAGTAGCCAGGATAATTGTTGAAGAAGTTGTTGCCAGATTTGGCGTCCCCTCTAGTATCCACTCTGACCAAGGACGCCAATACGAGAGTGAACTCTTCACTGAGATGTGTCGTGTCTTGCATATAAAGAAAACACGCACCACGCCCTACCACCCTCAGAGTGACGGGATGGTAGAACGTTTTAATAAGACTCTGGTCACGATGTTAAGTGCCTATGTCAACGAGCATCACTCAGACTGGGACAACTACTTGCCCTATGTTATGATGGCGTATAGAGCATCAGTTCACGAAACCACAGGGTTTACTCCAAATTATATGATGCTTGGCAGAGAGGTCTCGACCCCACTCGATCTAATGTATGAAATGCCGCAGTCTGTCAAGTTCATTCCACATAACAAGTGGGCTTGGCAATTGAAAGAGACACTGGAAGAAGCTCATCGGTTTGTTCGAGAGAACATAAATACAGCCATGTTGAGAAAAAGCGATATCATGATCAGAAGCTCTCATGGCAAGTGTTTAAGCCAGGAGATTACGTATATGTCTACTTTCCTCTGCGGAAAGTGGGACGTTCACCAAAGTTCACGAGTTACTGGCAAGGCCCTTACAAAATTATCAGCAAGTTAACAGATCTAACCTACAAGGTTAACTGTGGACTTCGGGGCAAACCCCAAGTTGTACATGTTGACAGGTTAAGACTAAAGCACAAACAGGTCTTAAGGGGCGAATTAGTGAACAGTAAGGAGGTCCAGGTTGACGCAGACCCCTCTGATAAATTGGTATTAAATGGTGATATTTTGGGTAGTGAGGAAGCTGAGATACAGCAAGTTGACAATGACATTGTGTTAAGTGAAACTGACACTTGTACAAGCAGTACAAGAATTAGAAGACAGCCTAAATGGTTGAGTGATTTTGTTCAGTGGTAAACAGTGTGTAACACAATTTCTTTCTCTTTGTAGGGAAATGGCGAAAACCAAAACAACTGGTGGTGAGCCACTGAGGAAGTGTCCATTTTGTACGTTCAAGACGGGACTTCATTCTGAGTGGAAGGACCACATGGCGGAATGTTATGAGAAAAGATACTTTTGTAAAAAATGCGACTATTCAACAGACAAGAAAGTGAACTACTTGCGACACCTGAAGAGGAACCACGCAGAGCAGCCTGATGGGAACCAGAGCAGTGCCCAGCAAACTGGTAGATGCTCAGACAGTTGTGGGACAAGTTCATCTAAAGAACCCAATGAACCAGAATCATCGGACGAAGAGGAGTGGTTGTCACAGGAACCTGACATAGCCATTGAAGAGGAGCCAGAAAGTACTGAAAGCAAAAACGCCGATGAATGTTCATCTGCTCAACGCCCACAGGATCAAGATGATCGACTGGTAGTGGATGCAACCACAAGAAAACGAACACAGCCACTGCCTGTTTATACTCCCAGCAGGACAAAGACCCCAAGGCTTGAGAATGTGATAGATGATGTTGCAGTTCCAGTTCAGACTGTAGATAAGGGTGTTCAAACCGACCCTGTGTTGTACACTAAATCAATTAAGACGACAACTATTGTAAAGGAACATGGTCGCAAGATTGTGACAGTGAAAAGAGAGAAGATGTTGTGACTGTAAATACTCTTTTTCATGGTGTTGATTTGTTTGAGCATGTAGTTGTAGTGTAACTTAGATCATGCGGGACGCATGTTCTTAAGGGGAGGGAAGTGAAACAGACAGTGAATTATCTCCCTTTGACTGTATAATCAAAAATAATTGTAAATATTGTAATTAATGTGTCTGTTGATTAAAAAGAGTTAACAAGAATTAATATCATAAAAGAATAAAACAAACAAAAATAGTTATGCATATGTAGATAGTCAGGTAGACTTTTTAAACCCCCTAATTAGATTGTGGTATGTAGAGTCTTGTAGCCTGTTAATATGTGAATGCTGGAACACATATATAGTGAGCAGCCACTTGGATCCAGGGTTCGTTCGTTGTCTAATTGATAGAAGTAGCCGATAGTTATTGACAGTATCACATTGGTGCTCTTGTGAGTAAGTGATTCATAGCTATAGTTAAAACGTATCTCATTTCCAGTGTTAGAATCATTAGCACTGTGGGTTTTTGATATGCAACTGGCATAATACGGCAAGTGGCTATATATCAAGTGGCATTGCAACTGGCTGATGCAAGTGGCAATACGGCAAGTGTCATATGCAACTGGCCCATGCAAGTGGCTATAGACAGTTGGCATATGCAAGTGGTTAGGCCAGTGACTTACAAGACAAGTTGTTTAAATTAAAGACCAGTTGAATAACCAGGGGTTCAGGACACCAGACAGGTGTATAGAATATATGTATATTTTGTAAATTGTTTAACTTGTTGTATTTCGTTAAGCACCAGACAGGTGTCAATAATATATGTATATATTGCAATTAGTTGTACTCCAGATAGGGCTTATCATTGTTCAATAAAACTCGGGTGAACCGGGCACGAGCCTAGACACACGGTAGACGCCCGGCACGTTACAACTATATATATATATATGAATGAGAAAAAGTGTTTTACCATGCTCGAAATACTGTTACAATCATCGTTTGTTAGGCTATAAATAAAACTTCTTCTTTAATCAAAATAAACGCGGAACTACAATACCGGTATTAAATAAAGTACTTGGTAGCAGGTTTGTTTGCAAATTTCCACTTGCACGTTGAATGTCCATCAGATTGTAGCCTGAATCATGCCCACAAACGGGTTTTTCCCCCGCGGGGTAGTAAATTTGGCTTATTTCAGCGGTTAGATATCTTTCCGCCAAATTTTCATTTGCCAAATATGCAATATTTGCAAGAGAGATAATTCTTCCTTGTGCGTCAAAATTCATTCCGCTAAAATTATTGGCATACCTTTGAGCCAGAAAATATCCAAATTTTAGACCCGCAGAAATAATCCGTTATATGGTATCTAGGTTTAATATCATAGTTATCTCTCTGTTTAGTATACATTTCTACCTAACCTGTTTACAATTCTTTTAATTTGTTTGTCCATGTTACAGCCTCCAGTCATCACAAATTTTCCTAAAGAAATGGCAGTGCTAGAAACACAGGGCGGAAGCGAATTCATTTACAACGTCGCAGTTTACGACCCCACGGTACCACCTGACGCCGTGTGTTGTACCCTAGAGAGCGTTCGACCACAAACTCTAAACTTTGAAATCAAATTGATCAACAGTACCAAATTTTTGCTTTATACGTATGAAAAGCCTATATTTGCGTTTAAGGATGTGAATTCTTACATGTTGACTGTATGCTGTGAAGACGGATTTGGAACAGTGAAGGGCATCCTGAAAATCGATGTCACAGAGGTCAAAGAAAAGGAAACCTATGAACCGCCGTGTAAGTAAAATCAGCTACAGCATGCGTGGAATCCAGGAGGGGAAAAGATGGGACCCTACCCCCCTCCCAAAATAAAAAACAACAAAAACAACCCTAACAAACAAACAAAAAACAACACGAACAAATTGGCTCTGACTCCTGGAATAGGTTGCAAATATTGTCATAAGTGCAAGACCCCCGTTGGAAAAATGGATCCGCGCATGTACACTAGCAAAACGATTTTATCATTACTTACATTATACATTTATATATTACAATCTTATCTAAAACTCCAAAGTGTAAATACTTTTATGAAATCTTTTGAAATTGCAGTATTACAACGAACGATGATAGCCCCTTTTGTTTATGGTGCCTAGGCCATTTTTATAATAAAAAATACATGTTTAGTTTGTATCATAGACTTTTATAAACAATTAATGACAATTATGCAGAAATTACCACATGGATTCATTGTTTTTGAAATACCCAAAAATACAAACAACCCACACATTTATTCTTATATTCAGATTTCGTAATGTATATATATTCATGTACAGTGTACATGTATATATATGAGATAATTTTTGAGCTTTTATGTGAAGTTGAAAGGTCAATGCTCATATCAAGAAATAAAATACATTGTTTGAAACGGCAGTTTACAGCGGACAAACGGTTTGTAAATATATAGTGATACATGTAATTTCCAAAATCCCATGAAGCTAAGTATCATGATTACAGTTACTAGTTTCTTCATATCTTTCTGCCTTATAAATACCGTATTTCGTCATTTTGGTATTGTGGGACGACTCATTTTTTAAAACGTTTTCAAGTATCATTCATTTTATAATCGCCTGAAAAAGTACCAATACTACACAAGATAGTACCAATACTACACAAGATAGTACCAATACTACCGCAATAGTACCAATACTACACAAAATAGTACCAATACTACATAAAATAGTACCAATACTACACAAGATAGTACCAATACTACATAACATAGTACCAACACTACACAAGATAGTACCAATACTACACAAAATAGTACCAATACTACATAACATAGTACCAACACTACACAAGATAGTACCAATACTACACAAGATAGTACCAATACTACACAAAATAGTACCAATACTACACACAATAGTACCAATACTACACAAGATAGTACCAATACTACACAAGATAGTACCAACACTACACAAAATAGTACCAATACTACACACAATAGTACCAACACTACACAAGATAGTACCAATACTACACAAGATAGTACCAATACTACACAAAATAGTACCAATACTACACACAATAGTACCAATACTACACAAGATAGTACCAATACTACACACAATAGTACCAATACTACACACAATAGTACCAACACTACACAAGATAGTACCAACACTACACACAATAGTACCAATACTACACACAATAGTACCAATACTACACACAATAGTACCAACACTACACACAATAGTACCAACACTACACAAGATAGTACCCACATTACACAAGATAGTACCAACACTACACAAAATAGTACCAATATTACACAAAATAGTACCAATACTACACACAATAGTACCAACACTACACAAGATAGTACCAATACTACACAAGATAGTACCAATACTACACAAAATAGTACCAATACTACACAAGAGAGTACCAATACTACACAAAATAGTACCAATACTACACACAATAGTACCAATACTACACAAGATAGTACCAATACTACACAAGATAGTGCCAATACTACACAAGATAGTACCAACACTACACAAAATAGTACCAATACTACATAAAATAGTACCAATACTACACAAGATAGTACCAATACTACACAAGATAGTACCAACACTACACAAAATAGTACCAATACTACATTAAATAGTACCAATACTACACACGATAGTACCAATACTACACAAAATAGTACCAATACTACACAAGATAGTACCAACACTACACAAAATAGTACCAATACTACACACAATAGTACCAACACTACACAAGATAGTACCAATACTACACACAATAGTACCAATACTACACAAAATAGTACGAATACTACACAAGATAGTACCAATATTACACAAGATAGTACCAACACTACATACTTGTACGTATTTTTTTATTTGGGAATTAAACACGTATCTGGTGCAACGCTTACTCGTGTTCTAAAGGCATGATCCCTTCCTAAGGTCATTCGCACTAGGTCAAGTCATATTTAGGAGATAGCGATGATATTGACCAATCCACATTGTAACATTCGATGGAGTTTGATTGATCAATTTTCTTTTTTATGTGAATTCCATGACCACTAAACAGTTTTCTGTGCATTAAAGTGCTTGCTTTTTTTTTTTACAGCCTGGTTCTTCACATCAGTGATAGCAAGCCTGGTTCCAATCGCCATTATGTTCTTGTTTGCTTGCTGCCTGCTCTGTTTCTCCTTCTTCTTGTCACAGGACACGATGTGAACATTTCGATTTATGGATTATAATCAACTGTAGTTATGAACAGACTGATTTCCAGACCTGCAATGCTGCTACTTCTAATGATAAGAGACATCTCAATTCAAGAACGACAACTCCGTGTCCCGTTTTACAATAGTACTTCCGGCTGGTATCGACAATATTCAGTTTATTCATACCTACTGTTGACATATCTGTATAAAAAGAAAATCAAATAGAAAATCAACCACAAACAAACGATTTCGCAAAAGTTTCTCAGTCGACAATATTTCACAATGGAGTCAAAATGTGTGATTACAGCCATCGGTTTCTGTTGAATTCTTCATCCTGAAGCTATTCTAGCTGTTGCTAAACCATTTAAAATTTTGATTTTGAAGATGTTTCCCTTTGCACCGATTCAGTATAAAACCAACTTGAAATTCATTTGATAGTGTGCTTTTACGTGTATATAAATCTTTGGCATCTAAAGGTAATTAATACATGTACATGCATATCAATACAGCGAGTTGTTGTGTTATTCATACAAATATCTTTGAATCGATTAGTAATTCAGCTAAACTTTTGTATGCACGATTGATTAATTAATTATATATTGTTTAACGTCCCGTTCGAGCATTTCCCACCCACATGGAGACATCACAACTACCGGCGAAGGGCTGCAAAATAGGCCTATACTCGGCGCTTACGGATTCCGTGGGGATCCGAGTTAAAATATGCCCTCAGTACCCCATTGCTTGTCGTAAGAGGCGACTAAATGGGGCGATCCTTCGGATGAGACCGCAAAAACCGAGGTTCCGTGTCACAGCAGGTGTGGCACAATAAAGATCCCTCCCTGCTCAATAACCATAAGCACCGAACGTAGGCCTAAATTTTGCAACCCTTCACCAGCATTGGTGACGTCTCCACATGAATGAAATATTCTCGAGAGGGACATAAAACAATATTCAATCAATCAATCGGCGCTTACGGCCTTTGAGTAGGGAGGGATCTTTATCGTGCTACACCTGCTGTGACACGGGGCCTCGGTCCGAAGGACTGCCCCCATTAAAGGACACATCTCGTGTTTTCAAAGTATACAGAATTATATGCATTTTGTCTTCCTTATGCTTATAGAAATTAATTGTAATAGTTCGTTCGCTGAAGTATTGCGATAATTAGCCACAATACGGACTTAAATCTAAGCCCCGATTTCAAAAAGCCTAGTTAATTAGATAGGTAGTCACGTGGTACAGTGACGTCATATGCGACCTTCGTCGATCAACTTGTTGTAAAAGTAGTGTTAGATATTTTTAAAAACTCGGGTTTTAGGGGCCTAATTTATTTACCATGGATAACATTTATTTCGATGTTGACAAATTTCCAGAGTCTTATATCTTTTAGCCACCAGTGCATACAAATAGCGACCCAAATGTAGCGAGAAAAGCGAGTATGAAATCTGCATAAATTTGCGAGTAAATAATGTTTACATCGGATCCCTGTCTAAACACAATTTGGTAATGCCATTTCTGTAAACAACTGTAATTAGCGTTGTTGCTTTTCTAAAATAAACAGTGCAATTATTATTAAATTTATTTTTGGAGAAGTTAGATAGGCTTAAATTATGATACGATTATGTATCATTGACAACTAGGCCTACTGTCACGGGTGCATTTCGAAAAAGAAAAAAATAATAATAATGATCAAACTTATTGTGAAAATCACAATACTTTTAAATTATTTTATTAAAGCAATTTTATTAGGCCTAATTATTATTTTTTGTTATCAACACGTTGTTACGTAGGAAGTGGGAGCGCGGCGTGCTGTTGTTGTAAACACGTACGCGTTCCTTAAAAAAATGAAAGCATTATAATTCAGTTCAAAGTCGGGAAATATATTTTATTATTTATAATTGAAAGTTCAATTATTTTTAAATTTCTTTTTTAAAACTACCAGTTGGTAGACACTGCTAGCAAAGTTCTGCCTATGTTGTTACAAGGTGAAGGTCAGTTGGTGCGAGTGTGTATTGAATTCGAGAGCAGAACGGAAAGCATATGTCGTAGGCCTATATGTAATAGTGCGTAGCTTCGATAGAACCACTTTCTCGCAGTTTATCTACGTATTTGTCCAAGTGCTTGTTAGAAAAAGTACAGGGACAAATTTTACTGGGGGTTTTTATGGCAAAGTCGTTGTGCCGACAAAAAATATTCACGTCTTGTCCCTCGAAAATTGATAAAAATACAGTCCAAATCCTCTCTACTGACAGCAAGTACATCCTTAAACGGCACAAAACACCCTAATGCAATGTTATTTACAAGCTGTTAATGTGATAATTGTTTGTTTGTCAATTAAATCTAATCTGTTTATGAAATGGCTATCAACTGTTTTCAAATCTTCTAGCTCGAGGTCGCATATGACGTCACAGATAATGGCGCGTAAAATATCGAAGAAAATATGCATATCGCAAGATTTGAATTTCATCGCTTTCAAACTCGAAAACTACGCAAACTGTTTCATTTAAAACACATGTAAAGTAGTTTTAGGCATGAAATGAATTAATTTTGCTGAAAAAATTAAAAAGTTTAAAAACATGCGATGTGTCCTTTAAGTCGTCTCTTACGAGAAGCAAGGAGTTCTGATTACTATTCTAAACCAGGTCCCAGAGTGACTCTGGTTAGAATAGATCCCAGTACCCCTAGTTTGTCATAAGAGGCAATTATATAAGGCGGTCCTTCGGATGAGACCGCAAAAACCGAGGTCTCGTGTCACAGGAGGTGTAGCACGATAAGGACCCCTACATGCTCTATGCACGAGATACAGTTTTACTTCAAATTGAATTCATACTATGCTATAACCACCATGCATGCACAAATGTGGGAAAACATATAATCATTTCAGCCTCCCCAAGAAAAACAAATAAATGGGATTTTGTTTAATACACATATGTCGAGAAGTTGAAATTTCAGTTAGATTTCATTCTGGGAATCGGAAGGGTCGATTTTCAAACCTGCTAGCGATGTGTCATCTATATCGCTATTGTAACGTGTTTAGGTTCGATGATTCGGACCAGTCTGGGGAAAGTATGATTATTGATGAATGAATATGTATTTAAAACAAATGAACAACTAAGATAACGAGTCAATATATACAAATAGTTTTCAGGATTACCTATCCTAATCACACACAGCAATGAAACCTATAAGGTATGGGTAAACAAGGCTGGGACCTATGCTAGTCTGTATCCACTACCGGACAGATACTTGTGTAGTATGTACGTCCTACTACAACCGGACAAATCTCGACACCAATAAGGCAATAACAGAGGAAATACTTTATTATTATCCTCTAGACCAGTATACTCGCCACCGTATACTTAATTACATTAATACACACCGTATTAAATATTGTCGCACCTTCTCTCCTGTCGAGCTCCGAAAAATGAACTTGTAAATGAAGTGTAAATACTTTTATGAAATCTTTTGAAATTGCAGTATTACAACGAACGATGATAGCACCTTTTGTTTGTGGTGCTTAGGCCATTTTTATAATAAAAAATACATGTTTAGTTTGTATCATAGACTTTTATAAACAATTAATGACAATTATGCAGAAATTACCACATGGATTCATTGTTTTTGAAATACCCAAAAATACAAACAACCCACACATTTATTCTTATATTCAGATTTCGTAATGTATATATATTCATGTACAGTGTACATGTATATATATGAGATAATTTTTGAGCTTTTATGTGAAGTTGAAAGGTCAATGCTCATATCGAGAAATAAAATACATTGTTTGAAACGGCAGTTTACAGCGGACAAACGGTTTGTAAATATATAGTGATACATGTAATTTCCAAAATCCCATGAAGCTAAGGATCATGATTACAGTTACTAGTTTCTTCATATCTTTCTGCCTTATAAATACCGTATTTCGTCATTTTGGTATTGTGGGACGACTCACTTTTTAAAACGTTTTCAAGTATCATTCATTTTATAATCGCCTGAAAAAGTACCAATACTACACAAGATAGTACCAATACTACACAAGATAGTACCAATACTACCGCAATAGTACCAATACTACACAAAATAGTACCAATACTACACGCAATAGTACCAATACTACACACAATAGTACCAACACTACACACAATAGTACCAACACTACACAATATAGTACCAATAGTACACACAATAGTACCAATACTACACACAATAGTACCAACACTACACAAGATAGTACCAACACTACACAAGATAGTACCAATACTACACACAATAGTACCAATACTACACACAATAGTACCAACACTACACAAGATAGTACCAATACTACACACAATAGTACCAATACTACACACAATAGTACCAATACTACACAAGATAGTACCAATACTACACAAAATAGTACCAATACTACACACAATAGTACCAATACTACACACAATATTACCAACACTACACACAATAGTACCAACACTACACAAGATAGAACCAATACTACACAAGATAGTACCAATACTACATAAAATAGTACCAACACTACACAAAATAGTACCAATACTACACACAATAGTACCAATACTACACAAGATAGTACCAATACTACACAAGATAGTACCAATACTACATAAAATAGTACCAATACTACACAAGATAGTACCAATTCTACATAACATAGTACCAACACTACACAAGATAGTACCAATACTACACAAGATAGTACCAATACTACATAACATAGTACCAACACTACACAAGATAGTACCAATACTACACAAGATAGTACCAATACTACACAAAATAGTACCAATACTACACACAATAGTACCAATACTACACAAGATAGTACCAATACTACACAAGATAGTACCAACACTACACAAAATAGTACCAATACTACACACAATAGTACCAACACTACACAAGATAGTACCAATACTACACAAGATAGTACCAATGCTACACAAAATAGTACCAATACTACACACAATAGTACCAATACTACACAAGATAGTACCAATACTACACACAATAGTACCAATACTACACACAATAGTACCAACACTACACAAGATAGTACCAACACTACACAAAATAGTACCAATACTACACACAATAGTACCAATACTACACACAATAGTACCAACACTACACAAGATAGTACCAATACTACACACAATAGTACCAATACTACACACAATAGTACCAATACTACACAAGATAGTACCAATACTACACAAGATAGTACCAATACTACACAAAATAGTACCAATACTACACACAATAGTACCAATACTACACAAGATAGTACCAATACTACACAAGATAGTACCAACACTACACAAAATAGTACCAATACTACACACAATAGTACCAACACTACACAAGATAGTACCAATACTACACAAGATAGTACCAATGCTACACAAAATAGTACCAATACTACACACAATAGTACCAATACTACACAAGATAGTACCAATACTACACACAATAGTACCAATACTACACACAATAGTACCAACACTACACAAGATAGTACCAACACTACACAAAATAGTACCAATACTACACACAATAGTACCAATACTACACACAATAGTACCAACACTACACAAGATAGTACCAATACTACACACAATAGTACCAATACTACACACAATAGTACCAATACTACACAAGATAGTACCAATACTACACAAGATAGTACCAATACTACACAAAATAGTACCAATACTACACACAATAGTACCAATACTACACACAATATTACCAACACTACACACAATAGTACCAACACTACACAAGATAGTACCAATACTACACAAGATAGTACCAATACTACATAAAATAGTACCAACACTACACAAAATAGTACCAATACTACACACAATAGTACCAATACTACACAAGATAGTACCAATACTACACAAGATAGTACCAATACTACACAAGATAGTACCAATACTACATAAAATAGTACCAATACTACACAAGATAGTACCAATTCTACATAACATAGTACCAACACTACACAAGATAGTACCAATACTACACAAGATAGTACCAATACTACATAACATAGTACCAACACTACACAAGATAGTACCAATACTACACAAGATAGTACCAATACTACACAAAATAGTACCAATACTACACACAATAGTACCAATACTACACAAGATAGTACCAATACTACACAAGATAGTACCAACACTACACAAAATAGTACCAATACTACACACAATAGTACCAACACTACACAAGATAGTACCAATACTACACAAGATAGTACCAATGCTACACAAAATAGTACCAATACTACACACAATAGTACCAATACTACACAAGATAGTACCAATACTACACACAATAGTACCAATACTACACACAATAGTACCAACACTACACAAGATAGTACCAACACTACACAAAATAGTACCAATACTACACACAATAGTACCAACACTACACACAATAGTACCAACACTACACACAATAGTACCAACACTACACAAGATAGTACCCACATTACACAAGATAGTACCAACACTACACAAAATAGTACCAATACTACACAAAATAGTACCAATACTACACACAATAGTACCAACACTACACAAGATAGTACCAATACTACACAAGATAGTACCAATACTACACAAAATAGTACCAATACTACACAAGAGAGTACCAATACTACATAAAATAGTACCAACACTACACAAAATAGTACCAATACTACACACAATAGTACCAATACTACACAAGATAGTACCAATACTACACAAGATAGTACCAATACTACATAAAATAGTACCAATACTACACAAGATAGTACCAATACTACACAAGATAGTACCAACACTACACAAAATAGTACCAATACTACATTAAATAGTACCAATACTACACAAGATAGTACCAATACTACACAAAATAGTACCAATACTACACACAATAGTACCAATACTACACAAGATAGTACCAATACTACACAAGATAGTACCAACACTACACAAAATAGTACCAATACTACACAAGATAATACCATCACTACACAAAATAGTACCAATACTACACACAATAGTACCAATACTACACAAGATAGTACCAATACTACACAAGATAGTACCAACACTACACAAAATAGTACCAATACTACATAAAATAGTACCAACACTACACACAATAGTACCAATACTACACAAGATAGTACCAATACTACACAAGATAGTACCAATACTACACAAGATAGTACGAACACTACACAAAATAGTACCAATACTACACACAATAGTACCAACACTACACAAGATAGTACCAATACTACACACAATAGTACCAATACTACACAAAATAGTACGAATACTACACAAGATAGTACCAATATTACACAAGATAGTACCAACACTACATACTTGTACGTATTTTTTATTTGGGAATTAAACACGTATCTGGTGCAACGCTTACTCGTGTTCTAAAGGCATGATCCCTTCCTAAGGTCATTCGCACTAGGTCAAGTCATATTTAGGAGATAGCGATGATATTGACCAATCCACATTGTAACATTCGATGGAGTTTGATTGATCAATTTTCTTTTTTATGTGAATTCCATGACCACTAAACAGTTTTCTGTGCATTAAAGTGCTTGCTTTTTTTTTTTTTTACAGCCTGGTTCTTCACATCAGTGATAGCAAGCCTGGTTCCAATCGCCATTATGTTCTTGTTTGCTTGCTGCCTGCTCTGTTTCTCCTTCTTCTTGTCACAGGACACGATGTGAACATTTCGATTTATGGATTATAATCAACTGTAGTTATGAACAGACTGATTTCCAGACCTGCAATGCTGCTACTTCTAATGATAAGAGACATCTCAATTCAAGAACGACAACTCCGTGTCCCGTTTTACAATAGTACTTCCGGCTGGTATCGACAATATTCAGTTTATTCATACCTACTGTTGACATATCTGTATAAAAAGAAAATCAAATAGAAAATCAACCACAAACAAACGATTTCGCAAAAGTTTCTCAGTCGACAATATTTCACAATGGAGTCAAAATGTGTGATTACAGCCATCGGTTTCTGTTGAATTCTTCATCCTGAAGCTATTCTAGCTGTTGCTAAACCATTTAAAATTTTGATTTTGAAGATGTTTCCCTTTGCACCGATTCAGTATAAAACCAACTTGAAATTCATTTGATAGTGTGCTTTTACGTGTATATAAATCTTTGGCATCTAAAGGTAATTAATACATGTACATGCATATCAATACAGCGAGTTATTGTGTTATTCATACAAATATCTTTGAATCGATTAGTAATTCAGCTAAACTTTTGTATGCACGATTGATTAATTAATTATATATTGTTTAACGTCCCGTTCGAGCATTTCCCACCCACATGGAGACATCACAACTACCGGCGAAGGGCTGCAAAATAGGACTATACTCGGCACTTACGGATTCCGTGGGGATCCGAGTTAAAATATGCCCTCAGTACCCCATTGCTTGTCGTAAGAGGCGACTAAATGGGGCGATCCTTCGGATGAGACCGCAAAAACCGAGGTTCCGTGTCACAGCAGGTGTGACACAATAAAGATCCCTCCCTGCTCAATAACCATAAGCACCGAACGTAGGCCTAAATTTTGCAACCCTTCACCAGCATTGGTGACGTCTCCATATGAGTGAAATATTCTCGAGAGGGACATAAAACAATATTCAATCAATCAATCGGCGCTTACGGCCTTTGAGTAGGGAGGGATCTTTATCGTGCTACACCTGCTGTGACACGGGGCCTCGGTCCGAAGGACTGCCCCCATTTAGTCGTCTCTTACGAGAAGCAAGGAGTTCTGATGACTATTCTAAACCAGGTCCCAGAGTGACTCTGGTTAGAATAGATCCCAGTACCCCTAGTTTGTCATAAGAGGCAATTATATAAGGCGGTCCTTCGGATGAGACCGCAAAAACCGAGGCCTCATGTCACAGGAGGTGTAGCACGATAATGACCCCTACATGCTCTATGCCCGAGATACAGTTTTACTTCAAATTGAATTCATACTATGCTATAACCACCATGCATGCAAAAATGTGGGAAAACATATAATCATTTCAGCCTCCCCAAGAAAAACAAATAAATGGGATTTTGTTTAATACACATATGTCGAGAAGTTGAAATCTCAGTTAGATTTCATTCTGGAAATCGGAAGGGTCGATTTTCAAACCTGCTAGCGATGTTTCATCTATAGCGCTATTCAAAATTTTGTATTGCATAACAATTATCTTTATAACATTGTAATGAAGCTACAATTTCTTTCATAAAGTAATGCATCACATTACCAGTCTCTTTAATGCCGTACCCATTCGTATGTCATAACTTCCGGTATACATACGATAAATACGATGTAGACCACGTATATTATATTTATATTACTTTGTGTGCTAGATGTAGCTACATAGAAACTTGACCCTGGTAAAAAATAAAAATCCGATTCCCTCCGAATGACGACGGTTTAGCGATGGGACATATAATGTTACAATATAAACCAAGATTTGAACTCTAATGTACGCACACGACCAGCACGCTCTACAGTACGGAATGAGCCTTATCTGTTCTAAAAAATGCGAAACGGAATGACTCCAAATGCATTAGTTTAGTTAAAAGTCGAAAAAATATCAAAATATTTCTTTTATGTAACAATTAGGTACTAAAATTAAAGCATTTCATGCAACCTTGGGACTTAGATCAATGGGTACAACATTGATTAAGACACCTTAACATACGACTGGTTTGATTAAGAAGAAAGATATCATTAAAAACCTTGGGCTCGTTTTGTTCCAATCTTTCTTTAAAGTTTTACAATCACTAATTAAACAATCCATGCACCTGTCATACATAATTGAGCTATGTAGAGAATGATTTGATATTATCGGCAATACTAAATTTAGAGACTGTTTCCTTTCAACAAAACCTCCTCTGAAACTGTGAATTAAATGCACCGTTGACATATTCAGCGATTTTGTATATGGCGGATCTTGTGGTACAATGTATCAGCAACACGGTTATGGGCGCCGTAGTTTTCATGTCAATTCGTGCGACTCGTCGTTAACATTTAAAGGCCGGATTTATATTATAATACAAGTATTGTGATACTTTTATATTATACTACTCTCCTCTACACCCTTTAATATATATCCTATAAAACAGATATTTTCATGCGATGTTTTCCCGCCATATTTCCCTCACGTGTGTATGTAAACGTTTAAGAATCATCTGTAGTTTTAGCAACTGCATGGTAACGTATATGAAATTAGAACAAGTAAACGCTTTTCCTGTGGGTTTTTTTTTTCCGAGCCTCATATATTCTGTTATAATGGCTCTGCTTCTTGCATCTTTTTATGGTAGTTTTCATCTGAGAAGTTCCACAAATCTTCCTCCCATAAAACCAGGAGATTCTATATATATATAAATATTTGTTAGTGAAATCCGCCATTATTGTTTTCCATGAGTTCTCGGATATGCTGATATAACATGGCCCTTCTGTATATAGGCCTCCCATCTGATTGGTTGAAGATTAAAGGTATGAAGAAAGGTATGAAGATTCTCTCTCTATTATTAATTCAATTCTGTAAGATTCGAAAAGTCTTATACACTGTATTATCGCATAGTAAGATTTTGTATTACAGTACATGTCTTATAATACAAAGAGTGTGTTCCGGCCTTAACACGGAGCAATGCTTTGATCACTTGTCCATCGATTCCCGCACTACAATCTCTGCCTACGGTCGTCCAGGTCATATCCCTTTGATTGTAAATCTTTGATATCGCACAGATTTGCGTGACACACTTATATGTTGTGGCTTTTCCAAAATGAAAAGGTGAAAATAAAGAATAGTGATCTATCTCATAACTCCTATAAGGAGTAGGACAAACACGGATTCTTGGACATACCAGAGGTGGGATATGTGCCTAGGAGGAGTAAGCACCCCATGTCGACTCGTCACACCCGCCGTGAGCCCTATATTTCGATCGGATAAACTATGTAATCCGTAGCCAAAAACAGTGTGAAAAGAACAGCTTAATCTGATATGAAACACGTCAGACAGTATTTTACCCAATGACAGGTTGTATTGGTAAAATATATCGTTATAACGACCATATTTGCGAAATGCCGACTCTAAACTAAACTGTTGAATCCCTATAATGTTAAAAGTACCTTGTATAAAACACAAATAAACATCGAGCTCAGTATAATTCTTATTATATACATTGGGGGGGGGGGAGTATTGCAACACCAAGGTTACTGGTCTATAAATTTTTGAAAACAGCAATAATTTTGAATTCAGTAACACAATTCAGCCTGTACTTTGTTTACTGTACATACATGTATTCAGTTGTCTACACTGTTTTGGCCGAGAATCACCCGTGTGACTATTATACTCACTACCAACAGAATTGTGAATTTTGTACACAGTGCTTTAGCTCTTTATTTAACCTGTACAGTTTGACAAATTAGGTTTATTTTTTTGCACATCGACATTATGGGTCCTTCGCAAGTGTCAAATGCAACCCGATAGCAGATTATTGGAATAAGGGAAGCAGGTACATGTATGTCATCGATACAAATTGATCATCCCATTCAAACATCTGTCGAATTATCAGAAAATACCATTGAGTTAACAAATGACGTCAAAAATCGTGCAAGATCTGGAAGACCAAGTAAAACATCTGTACTGGAGGACAATGCACTCAGAAGAATGGTTAGACGACACGTTTTTGCCAACAACTCAGTTTTAGAAAGGGAATGGTTGCCACATCATTTGTATTTGTATTAAACGAGATCAGTGAAGAATTGACTGAATTAGTCATATGGTATTGGATATCGTGCAAGAAGACCCATAAAGAGACCTTTGCTTACACCCAACCACACAGCAGCACGTATGCAATGGTGTCAACCTCGCCAACGTTGGAACCTAGCCTCTTGGAGCAAAGTCCATTCGTCGGACGAAAGTGGCTTTTGCTACATATCAGTGGCGACCTAGAATTGCGTATGCTGAACGAAATGTTGTAGAGACGATTACCTTTGGTACTGGATCAGTTATGATGTGGGGCTGCGTTTTATACAACAGTAAGCTGCATCTTATCACAGTTAGGGGTTATCTTGATGCAGAAAATCACCAAGGGACAGTCGTGCTGCAAGTGCTGTGTCTCAGTTTGACAATCACTCTCTTCGAACAAGGTCAGTGTTCATGGATGACAATGCCACATCACATCGTGGTCGTGTTGTGCGGGATTTTTTGCAGTAGAGAGTCAGTTGCGACACCTCAATGGCTGATCTCGGCTAAGATTCGGCTCGGCTGGATATTTGGACTGACGCCTTCATCGAATCTCGGAGCAGTTCTTTATAATTCATGTCTGGAAATTTACTTTCAGCTTCGACTGGTTCTAGCAGTCAATGTGCACTTAGGTGACATTGCTGTTCGCTTCAAATAAGTTACTTGACTGTTTATAATGTTAGATCGGGAAACCTTGAACCGATGCGTCGCACGACAAAGCAGAAAAAACCACGATACCCGACATCCAAAGGGACTCTAAGACTTTGCCAATTTTCCGTAAAATTCGAGTCCGTACAGGCGCCATAACCAACATAGGTGGATATCTGATCAGGGCGTGATAGGTTAAAGGTTTCCATTGTATGACAGTATCGCAAAACATTTTACTGATTGGAAATTGGAAACGGGGCTCGAACTCACGACCTCCTGGTTATGAAGCGAACGCTTTACCGCGATCGGTTAATTGGAAAGAAAACAGAGTTGGACTACTGACTCGCTTAACTCACTACCAAAATTCAGTTGCAATTAAAGCAAAGTAAAATATTTTGAAGCTAACACCACGTATTTTGTGCTGTCATTTATTTTCATTGGCGTTAATTTTCGTGACTTACCAACAGCTACAATATCTTTGATTTGATTTTTCGTTAGACGAGCGTGCATGGACAGGTGCCCTGCCTTCTTTTCTCATATCGTTGATTACTAGATTTCGTGAACTTGGTCAAGCACAAAAACAACGAAAATCAATTTTCACCGAGTAATGATGAACCCACAGTACAACCACACATATTCTGTAAATATATTGAGAATTTAAAAAAAAAAATCTGTGTTTGTTCATAGTGTAGGTCAAAATGTGTTGGTAGTTTCGTGTGGGGTGATTAAGAATAGAAGTAAGCATGCTCATGAAATAAGACAATCTTTTTTTATCTAATTACTTATTTCAAACTAAGACGGTGTGTGAAGTATCATAAATCTTTGTCATTGATTTATGATAATCTGTAGATTTTGAAAGAACACAGGGGAAGAAAGGATGGCACGGCTAACATTACAACTGGAATAAGAATGTTTCAAAGCCTCGCAAAGATGTCATGGTACGATTGCTGTTCAAAAGATTGCCATCATTATTACGAAATAAATAATTTCATCTTCTCAATCGGTGACCTTGACGTTGTGTTGAGTTAATTAGGCGGTACAACCAGCATGAACAATCCTTATTGCTTTTTACGGATTTAGATCAAAATCTCAACAGACTTGCGAAACAACAAACATTTTAGATTACATAGCAATGCGACTTCATTGCAAAGATTAAAATATAGGGGAATGCAATGCGCACATCATTCATATCATGGGTTTCGTCACCATTGTGTTGGTTTTACTTCTTCCAAATTCAGGTTAGTCAAATAAGATATATTTCAATGAAAATTGTTAATACCAGCTAATTCACAAAAATCATTTCTTTTAGATTGATGAATTTAAAAAAATGGAGAAAAATCAAAAATTGGTTTGAACGGATTTTATTGTGCAGAATTAGAATGCAAATTTAAATTGAAAAAAGGATGTATGCAAAGACCTGTTTTTCATAAATCTTTATTATTTGATAGCGTAAAACACAATTTCCTAGCTGACCAATAGTCATTTCCTCTTTTTTTTTTTGGAACTCCTGGATATGGTGAGACAGAAAAGATATTTTCATACACACGTGGGTGGTACAATTTTGTCTCAACTGAGGATCGAACCCGGTGTTGTAGCATAGACTTTCCCCCCGGAAAATGGGCCCGGAATAGATCTTCTCCCATAGGGGGAAAAAGCGCCCCCAGCATATAATTTCCCCCTATGTACAAAGTCAATATAGAATTTCCCCTTGGGCGGAAAAACCGCCCTGGTATAGAATTTTCCCCTCCTGTTTCCGGATTTCATCGACCGGAATCTTTTTCTTCTCATGTAGAAGCTTTTTTTTTTTTTTTTTAATTTTACAAATATAGAATGAAGAAACCCATGCAATTGAAGATAATAATCAATGAAATTTGCTATAATTGCTATAAAGAGGTACATATTATCAAAAAAAAGTTACAAAAAAAACAAAACAAATATGTGCTGTTAAATTGTTATAGTTTAATGAAATAGATATGCGCTTATTAATATTATGATATTCACGAAATAAAGGAATATTTTTGAGATGTTGAAGTTGGGTTACACGCTGAAAACTTTGAATTGCATATAGTAAATACAATATGCTTACCAAAAGACTTTAAATAATGATGGTCAATATCATTTGGGGTTTCCATAAAAGGTCGACTAAAAGATATACAATTAAAATATCTAAAAAGTAAATTAGATGCACTGTATAAATAAAAGTAATTTAATTTTCCCGTTTATTTAAATTCGAAATTTTAAATTAAGAAGACATTAACAGCAGAGACATGAGATTTTGATATACCATTACACAATTTGAATAATTTCCTTAAAAGGTCCTCAGTACCCCCTTGATTGTCGTAAGAGGCGACTAAATGGGGCGGTCCTTCGGATGAGACCGCAAAAACCGAGGTCCCGTGTCACAGCAGGTGTAGCACGATAAAGATCCCACCCTGCTCAAAGGCCGTAAGCGTCGAACATAGGCCTAAATTTTGCAGCCCTTCACCGGCAGTGGTGACGTCTCCATATGAGTGAAAGATTCTCGAGAGAGACGTTAAACAATATTCAATCTTAAAAAACCCCACCAAAAACATAAGATGATGATTGTGATACACAAGACCCTGCTCAAAATTGAAAAATAAGAAGAAGAATTCCTGGGTCTAGATAAGCAAGAGAATTCTAGTAATATAACTGGAAACAGATACATAGCTAAAATGTAAGAAGGGGGTAAAAGCGTACTGTCATTTAGGGGGAAATTCTATACTAGGGCGGTTTTTCCTATGGGGGGGATTGGGCCTGGGTTTATTCTTCCTAGGGGGAAATTCTATGCCAGGCCCATCTTTCCGGGGGGAATGTCTATCCCGGGCCCGTTTTTCCTGGAGGGAAAGTCTATGCGGGGGAAAAGTTTATGCTACAACAACGGGACCTCTGATACATCTACAACAGTCCAGTGCTCTACCAATCGTGCTAAAGGGTTAACTCACTAGTCATAACTAATAGGAAGCCCATGTATCTAATACTAAAACACATATGCTTATTACTGTGTATATATGTATATATATATATATATATATATATATATATATATATATATATATATATATATATATATTACTTAACGATAATTACCAGCTGCTACGCAACCATCCACACTCCATGGAAACACAGACTAAGCAAAAGGAATTTCTGAGAATGAAACAGCTTAAACACATCGGTAAATCGAGATTCATCATCTATCGGGTTTTTTAAATATCGATAGCAATATTTCTGAAATTTGGTAATTTGTTTAATATATATGTACATGTATATGAAATCGATGGGAGATCCAGTTTGCGCTTACTTCAAAATAATCATAGGTCTGACCAGAGTTGATCTGAATATGAGACTGAGGTTAGGCCGGGTTTGGTTTGAATATGAGACTGAGGTTAGGCCGGGTTTGATTTGAATACGAGACTGAGGTTAGGTCAGGATTGATTTGAATATGAGACTTTGAGGCTTGGCTAGGTTTGTAGCGGATAGGAGACTTAAATTTGTGGCTTGGCTAGGGTTATCGCGGATATGAGACTTAGGCTTGATGTGGATATTGGTGTGGATATGAGACTGATGTTTGACCTGGGTTAATTTGGATGAAAAGGTGAATATAACGATGAGTGATTCATCTCTTAAATCCTATCAAAAATACAAAATTGAGAATAGGGCAAACGCAGACCCCGAGTCACATCAGAGGTAGGATCAGGTGCTTATGAGAAGTGAGGTTACCCTGTTGGCTGGTCACACTCGCCGTGAGCTCTACATCGTGATCACATACTAGTAATCCTTAGTCAATATCAGAATATCAAGAACGGCCCAACAATTGGCTTGAAACGCATCGTACATCATTCGACCTAATGACAGATTTTACTCGCAAATTGGATCATTGTAACGACCATAGAATTTGCAAAATTCTCACTTTACACGAGACTGTTGAAACCTCTGCAACGTTATTTATAACGCTATTTATCAGTAGCCTGTCTCAATTCATAAATTTTTCATATGCAGAGCATGCCCTTGTGTATCGAATCAGTTGAGAGACATAAACACTATGTGCAGGTGCTAATAGAATATTGGTACGTAAATATGGGAAGTTGACGATTCGGAACCTGAAAGTCATTTCCCTAAAATACCTCTAGCAAATTTATCGTTATTTCAGATTTCAAACATTTCGGTTGAGCATCACTGAAGAGACATTATTTGTCGAAATGCGCATCTGGTGCATCAAAATTGGTACCGTATAAGTTTTCATGAAGCAGATATGGAAGACCTCTGTGGTTTTTTTTATTATTTGGAGTTCGCACGGATATATCGTATCGAATAAAAGTGTTTTGTTAATGGTTAAAACGTCTTTGATGCATCTAGATTTTTTCCTCTCGTGTAGAAGCTTTTGAATAGATTCTGTTTCATAAGAATACAAAGACAGGCCAGCTAATAAAGGAGCATAATTTGTACCCATGGGAATTCCAAAAGAATGTTGAAATATCCTTTCATTAAAGACTACCAGTACATATATAGTGTTAATGAAGAACTCTTGCATCTCTTTGATATCAACTTTATAGTGCTTTTGCTTAGAATCACAGTGGTGTTTAACAAAAGCAAGGTTTGGATGACTGGTCGCAAGATATGAACGAGTTTTATTGAAAAGGCAGTTTTATGATATTAAAATCGTGAGGAATGGTGGTGTAAAGTATTGAAAAGTCATACGTTTTGATGCTGTTGATTTTTTGGAAAAGGTTTTTGATATGAGACACTGAAGTTTGTCCAGGGTAGGTTTGGATAGTAGTATATAAGACTGAGGTTTGAGCAGGGTTGGTTTGGATACTAGTATATAAGACTGAGGTTTGTCCAGGGTTGGTTTGGATACTAAGACTGAGATTTGAGCAGGGTTGGTTTGGATACTAGTAAATAAGACTGAGGTTTGAGCAGGGTTGGTTTGGATACTAAGACTGAGGTTTGAGCAGGGTTGGTTTGGATACTAGTAACTAAGACTGAGGTTTGAGCAGGGTTGGTTTGGATACTAGTATATAAGACTGAGGTTTGAGCAGGGTTGGTTTGGATACTAGTATATAAGACTGAGGTTTGAGCAGGGTTGGTTTGGATACTAGTAACTAAGACTGAGGTTTGAGCAGGGTTGGTTTGGATACTAGTATATAAGACTGAGGTTTGAGCAGGGTTGGTTTGGATACTAGTATATAAGACTGAGGTTTGAGCAGGGTTGGTTTGGATACTAGTATATAAGACTGAGGTTTGAGCAGGGTTGGTTTGGATACTAGTAACTAAGACTGAGGTTTGAGCAGGGTTGGTTTGGATACTAGTATATAAGACTGAGGTTTGAGCAGGGTTGGTTTGGATACTAGTAAATAAGACTGAGGTTTGAGCAGGGTTGGTTTGGATACTAGTATATAAGACTGAGGTTTGAGCAGGGTTGGTTTGAATACTAGTATATAAGACTGAGGTTTGAGCAGGGTTGGTTTGGATACTAGTATATAAGACTGAGGTTTGAGCAGGGTAGGTTTGAATACTAGTATATAAGACTGAGGTTTGAGCAGGGTTGGTTTGGATACTAGTATATAAGACTGAGGTTTGAGCAGGGTAGGTTTGAATACTAGTATATAAGACTGAGATTTGAGCAGGGTTGGTTTGGATACTAGTATTTAAGACTGAGGTTTGAGCAGGGTTGGTTTGGATACTAGTATATAAGACTGAGGTTTGAGCAGGGTTGGTTTGGATACTAGTAACTAAGACTGAGGTTTGAGCAGGGTTGGTTTGATAAGAGACTCTATCACTCTACAATGTGTTCTGCGTAGTCAGTCTTGAAAATGTAGAACGAATTGATAAATAAACATTTGCAGAACTCTCACCGTTTTTATGATTCCGTCTTACAAGTATTAAAACAAAATTACTACATTCATGGTATGATATAGAATCAAACAAAATAATCAAGGAAAAGCAGTCAACGAAATTAGGGGGAAACAAAAACGAGAAGACGAAGCGAAAATATGAAATCCCAAACAATATCAATTACAAGAAATATACAAACATGTGTTATCCATCACAGAGAAGCAAGGCCTTATGAAAAATTTGGAGATGAACTTCGTGGTGTTGCTTGTAAACTTATGTTTGATAATATATAAATGAGTTGTTTTTGCATTCGCATTGATTTAATCGTCTTTAAAAATTGTTTACCCATGGTATAAAATGTATAGATAATTTATGTTTTGCTGACTAAATCTGGAAACCTTATTTTTCAAATAGCTATTATTTACAACCACTAAACGCGAGGGTGTACATCAACATGAGCATTGTCCTTTCTTGTTTGTGTTGATATCGACTGTCTCGCCCGTATTGAAATCCACCACCCTTTGTTTCAGCCATTGTTTGCTCTGTATTATTTCGAAGGTCACTACTCAAAGGATTCGTTACCGACAAAGATCAATGTATCAGTATCATCATAATTTAGTCTGATTTATCGACAGCTGATCTGAAATTTCAACCCTACTCAGACACACCCCTTTGGTTCACAGACTTTTACAGGCCTGGCCGTTATTTTCCTATGGTCGTGTTCAGTTCACAGTATATGGGAAATCTTTATGCCAATCTCTACCAAAGGACATTGAAATTTCATAATAAGTATTTGATTTTGATATCTGTATCTTTATATAAACATAACATTATAAATAAATTTGGTTTAATGTTGAATCCTTTTTTTCATTTTTATACATACATGTATCTGAATGTAAAGTTGTTTTCAGAATATCTAAGTTTTTACTGAAGTAATGTGTAGTATCTACATGTATAGGTAGCTATAGTGAGCTAAAAACATGGTTTGGTAGAGTAGGTAAGTGTTTATAATATCTTAGGGACAAAATTGCAGAATATTTACATTTTTACCCAATTTTAGACAGAGCATGAACGAGACATCCAGTCAATTCATGCAAAAAAAAAAAAAAATAAAAAAAATAATCCCAAAATAAAAAAAGAGGAATAAAGAGACACAAATAAAATGACAAGAACACAAAAAAGCAACAACAACAAAAAATCAAACAAACGAGAAAAAAAAAACAAACTCAAAACAACGCAGCAAATATTCTGTACATCTGCATGGAAATAGAACAAAATTTCTTTAGAGTAAAAACAATGCATTTTGTTTAATATGGCCGACTTTTTCGGTTGAAAAGGGGGAAATATACAGCAATGTACACTCGTTATAGAAGTCTGTAAGTAATCATACACTTGAACAATACACCTAAAATTTCTATTCAACATATTTGTGTCTGCGCTTCAAAATTAATGTCAATTGTTTTGCTTTGGTATTTGGTGTATTTAGTGATTGAAATTGCGGGTTTTTAATGATGTGAGGGGATATACCAATCTATCTTGATCAGGTAATCAGAGTAATCCGTAGTAAAAATTAGTATGTAAAGAACGGCCTAACAATTAGTATGAAACAAGTCAGACAGCATTCCTCCCAGTGATAGCATGTGTCATTATAACGACCATAGACATTGCGAAATCTTGACTTTAAACAAGACTGTTGAAATCCCTGTGACATCAATTTATTTGTCAGTCGTCTGCCTCGATTTAAAAATTGGTCGTACACATAAAATGCTCTCGCTTATCGAATGAGCTGAGAGCTATAAACATCACATGCAGGCGAGAATGGAATATTGCTACATAAATATGGGAAGTTGACGAATTAGAAGGTGGCATCGTCTCCTTTGTCATGAAGTTGAGTTGTTAGATGCCGTTGACATCTTTGTTTTATAAAATATCCAAAATATGAAGCAAATATGAAAGACTCTGTGATGTCGTTTATTTCGAGTTCATATCATATATTGATATACGAATGAAAATGAGTATTGTTGATAGATGAAACGTCGTAGATACTTCTAAATGTCGAGTTGGAGGTCACAGCAAGAGGTGTTTTCTTCTCATGTAGAAGCTTTGGAATAAATTCTGCCTCATAAGAATACAAAAACAGGCAAGCTTATAATGGAGTACAATTTGTGCCCATGGAAATTCCAACATACTTTGAAAGACCTGATCACCGAAGACTACGTAGATATTGACAAGGAACTCAGTATCTTTTTGATATCAAATTCAGAATACTTGTGCGTAGAATCAGAGTGGTGTTTGACAAATTAATGTTTTGGATGACGGAACACAACATACGAATATTCCTGTGTTCCATTTTTATTGAAGAAACAGCTGTTTGTAACATCAAAATGCATAGTCTTTAATTCATCGTGAGGAATGGTCGTGAAAGTGTTGAAAAACCGTACGTTTTGATGTTGTTGATTGTGATTTCAAATTAACGAAGAGTTCTATGGAAGTTTTGAGACTCCACATTTGATCTTTTCTGGTGCATGTTATGACACAATACGTCTGACGTGTCTCCTCCACAGTAGTTAATTTTTCATGAGGAGCAAACATAGGGGCTTGGTAGGACATTTACTGGACCCAACAATGTTTCTTTTTTTATTATGGGTTTTATTCTGGAATCCAGAATAGGTACCGTAATTCATATTAATTCGTTCAAGTGTGTTTAAAACTGAAATATGACTGTGAAGAATTTTGTCTTTGGAAAGGGAACTCGAAGTATAAGTTGGATTACCAAATGTAGAATTAAAATTCGTTTAAAAATAATGTTCCAGTAATGGGCCTTACCATCAAAGACCACGTTGTTAGAAGCTTCGTCAACTGGAACCAATAGATATTCCTCATTTAACCTATCCATCTTTCATCCTTCTGGTTTACTAAACAAACGATAGATGATAAGCATTTTTGTTTTCATGTGTCCAATGCAAGGTTTCTCTTATACTTTTTATCCATTCTGACAAAGTGTCAAGTTCTTCTTCATATTCAGATCATCATCTGGCATAATCTTCGACATAATTCATAACAGGCCTAGAGACGAAGTTATGTTGTCTACTGAAAGATTGGGGCTCTCTGAATTAAAACAAATATTAATCTGTCTTCTAGTATTTCCACATCGGCGGTATGTTGTGTCTTGTAATCTATCCGTCTGTCTGTCTTTGACGGTTTTATCTATACAATAGTTAATTAATATAGTGTTCACTTTATTCAACTTCATTAATGAACAGTCTTCAAACTCTGTACAATACCGGTATATGTTCAAAGATGATAGCAAAGCAACTTTTTTCATGAATGTTTAACAAATCACGACATGTGCTACAAGAAAAAAAAAATATCATTCGTATAAGCATAAAGAGATCAATATTCATTGAGTTTCCTCAGTACATTTACCAAATAGGAAAATTGGCAACGCACTAAAGGAATTCAACATTCTTTTTCAGTGCGCTGCTGGTGTCGACCCAATGAAAGGGCTGACTTGATTTTTATATTAGAGGAATCTTACAGCACAGCGCCCACAGAATGGGACTACCAGAAACATGTCGTGTCCAAGTTCGTAAACCAGATGTACATAAATCCGAATAATGGAATCAGAGTAGGAGTTGTCACTTACAACACAGAGCCAACATCTCGCTTCCATCTCAACACACACACTACCAAGGAAGCCATACAGAGCGCCATTATGGCGATTTCCACCGACAGAAATTCGAACCTGTTCGAAAACGACACCGATTACTCCGACAGAGCTCTCAGCTACGCGTACACGACCATGTTTCAGGTGAATAATGGCGACAGGTCTGACGCCCCTAACTACTATATCTACACTTCTGATTCTCTGTTTGATGACGACAATCCGTACACTGAAGTGAATACTATCAGAGGTGCAGGCGATAACTATGTCTGGGCTATTGGGGTCAGAGACGCGGCTTCACAATCCAAACTGTCCCAGTCAGTAGGGGTTGACGGAAGGTACTTTACAGGGTCCTCTTTCAATGCCATCAATACAGATGACTTTGCCGTGTCGCTGTGGGAGGCTTTCAGCGGCTGTCCAATCACAGACCCAGCCATAGGAAAATACTGTTCGTAACGGTTTTATGTGATTGTGTGTATAGCTTTATCCATATTCCATTACTTCCATGAATTTACATCAAACGAATTGACGCTAAGCGGGATATTAAGTGAACCTGAAAAGAAATGTATGCTATAACTGATTATTTGATTCTCTTTCACCTTTTATTTGTGATATAGATTGCTTTATGGTCCCTCTGTTGTACTTTGAGGATCCCAGTGCAGCCTCTGCCGTCACTGAAGTCTGCGAGCAAGACCAAGGTAACCACCTTAATTTCAGAATCTTACTAAATACTACCTGCATTTTAGACTTTAGTTTCTGTAGTACTAAAACGTGAATATATAATATAATTCATCACCACTGAAATGGAAGGGACCAGGATTACATGTACAATAGACTTGAATGAAATATTTGTTATTATTTAGGCATGATGTTCCTGATGCAGGACTCCCTGTTTGAGATCAACTGCTGTGGTCTGATAACGGCATGGGAGTTTTATCCGTGTACTGTAGGGATCGTGCAGTTCATGGTCTGGACCTTCAAATCAGGAACGACGTACGAACTCAAGGCCATACAGGAAGTGGAAGTCATTGGTGATTAAAATGACGTCACTATATTGAAGGGAAATGTTGAATTATTTTTGTTAGTTCCTTTGACTGTAACAAATATTAGCACACAGTGTCTGTTCTAGAAATTGATGAATTGTACTACCTTCTTGTCATCTCAGTCACTGATTTTGAGTATTGTTTGAACAAAAAACATATTTTGTTACAGACTCTGATCTGCAGGGAACTGTTCAGGCATTAAACTATACGGTTCCCGAGGACCAGCGAATCGCCATAGTGGCTGGGGATAGGATTGGCTGGTAATTCAGAACTACATGTACCACTCACTAATTAACATGGTTATCAATAATAATATCAATATCAACATGCATAAACCTGGGCATTGATTCGTTTAATCGATGCTCTAATTTATGTATATTGATAAAGTAATACTGTGACAATTGAGATGAGTGAAACACACCGACAGATATACTCGTACATGTAATAATCAAGATTATTTATATAAATCAGGATTTCTTATATCATTTGATTTATCATACAGCAAAAGCTAAACATTGGGTTAGGGTATGCATTGTCAGCTAAAATGAGATTAATGAATTTCAGGAGAGTTTCCTCAAGCAACATAATTTCCTACCAAGCTTGTACAATTTCAACTGACAGATTTTGTCCGCAGAACGTATACCGCACTCAATATTCAAATGAACCATACGAGTATATGCAATTTGATTGGTCAACAAATACAGCATCAGTTGAGAAATTGACAGAAAGAGGCTACACCGTCAAAGTGTACGCAAATAACAGTAAGCGGATTAAAATGTAGTTTAGTAGCAGTAGGCAGCTCAAAATGTAGGTTGATATTGGTAAGCAGTTCAAAGCGTATGTCAATAGAGGTAAGGAGCTCAAGTATACGCTAATAACAGTTACATGCAAGGTGAAGATAACGAACAGTGATCAATCTCATAACTCCTATGTAGCTGCCTAAAATATACGATGATAACAGCAACTTAAAACGTTCGCTAACAACGGTAAACAGTTCAAAATGTACGCTAAAACGGTAATCGGCTCAAAGTGTACGCAAAGAACATTAAAAATTTCAAAATATACTATATTAACTCATTATTATGTAGTTATTAGGTAACTCACAGTGTACGCTCATAACGATAAGTAACTCAAAATGTACGCTTATAACGACAAACCGCTCAAAGTGGACATTAATAACAGTAAGTAGTGTAAATCAAACGCTAAAAACAGTATCGTAAGCAGCTCAAAGTGTACGCTAATAGCAGTAAGCAAAGTATACGCTAATATTAAACATTAAACATCTCAAAATGTATTCTAATAACTGTAAACAGCTCAAAGAGTTCGCTAACAACAGTAAGTAGATCAAAATGTATACTAATGACGACAAGCAGCTCTAGCAAGCGTACGCTAATAATAGTAAGCAGATCAAAGTCTACGCTATTAACGACAAGCAGCTCAAACAAGCGTACGTTAATAATAGTGAGCGACTCACAATGTACGCTAATAACAGTAAACGACGACTCAACGTGTTCGCTGATAACAGTAAGCGACTCAAAGTGTACACTAATAACAGTAAGCGACTCAAAGTGTACACTAATAACAGTAAGCGACTCAAAGTGTACACTAATAACAGTAAGCGACTCAAAGTGTACACTAATAACAGTAAACGACTCAAAGTGTACGCTTATAACAGTAAGCGACTCAAAGTGAACACTAATAACAGTAAGCGACTCGAAGTGTACGCTTATAACAGTAAACGACTCAAAGTGTACGCTTATAACAGTAAGCGACTCAAAGTGTACACTAATAACAGTAAGCGACTCAAAGTGTACGCTTATAACGAAAGGAGGTCAAGATGTACGCTGAAAACGGTAATCAGCTCAAAATGCACGCTAATTACTTATCACTTATTCTAAATCGTACATAGGAAACTTATGAATAAATGAAAAAGCATGAAAAAGCAGGACTTCTTTGAACAGCTAACAATAGTAAATTCTTTTCGAATACCAAGAAAAAAGATTGATTTCTTCAAATTGAATTTCTGATTAATCGTACCGTAGTCTAATTTATCAGAGGATCCCTGAATCATAAACATTGAATATTTATGTACAAGTGTTTAAATTCCAGCAGTAGTAGAATCTGCATGTAATTCCAACGTCATATCCAAAAGTTTTCACCTTTACGTGAAGTGGTATTAAACGTTCCTCTGCTTCAGAACGTTTTCATGATACGAAATAGGTTTCTAGTTTCAATTCAACAAGTAACAACATCTGGTATAAAAACGATTATTTCTTTTGTCCGTAGATACCCAGGTTTCGTTTGAAGAGACCAACTATTTGACGTCTGCCGCCGACCACTGGCCAGTGGGGACTAGTTTTACCTCCTACGCCATCCAAGGACAAGATTACAAAGAAAACGTTACATTTTCATGGGTACAGCAAAACGCCTATATTGATCTGAACGAGTCATACAGTAAGTAAACTATTATTAGTAAAGAGTTTTATTTGAAACTAGAAATACAAAAAAAAATAAAAAAAATAAAAAAATTAAAGGAGGAGTTCCATTCTACTCGTGATCAAAGTGATTGTTTTGTCAAGAAACAAAATTGAAGAGAATTATCGAGTTTATTTCTGTTTATATCTATAAAAATCTCTATACTTCTATGCGTCAAGTATCTTGGCTATATAAATTAGTCCGGTGTATCCATTATTATAGGCTTTATACAAGTAGCTCGACAACTGGAGCCGTCCGAGAGCACAATAGGTATGGCTGGATATTTGGCGAAATTGAAAGTCCAGGACACCTGCCAAAATTCAGCAACAGCAACTTTCAGTGTGGAAACATTTAACGGGGTTTGTCTGAAAAAATATTTTGTAAATTGTTTAATTGTGATTAGAAGATTGCAATTTCAGTCGTGAACAAATCTTGATAGTATATTACATCTATTTTAACAGCTGAGAATTGCGACTAAAGTGAAAGTAAAATGTATATAAAAACTTAATTTTATTTTTGAAAATAAATGAGGTATGAACTATAATGCTTCACTCTGATATACTTTTCCATGAAGTATGCTGGTGTAAAACATCCCTGTTAATGGCCTCAAATATCTTCTTTTACAATTTTTTTTATTTATTAATCATTTAGCCACCAGTCATCACCAATTTCCCCAAGGAAATGTCTCTACCAGAAACGCAGGCCGGAAGTGAACTGATTTACTCAGTGAATGTGTATGATCCCACAGTGCCTCCGGACGCCGTTTGCTGTACCCTAGAGAGTGTTCGACCTCAGACGAGCAACTTTGAACTAAACCTCATGAATGGGACAGAATTCAGAATTTTTACATATGAAAAGCCAATCTTTGCCTTCCGGGATGTCAACTCTTACATGTTGACTGTGTGTTGTGAGGATGGTTTTGGAACTGTTAAAGGAATTTTGAAAATCGATATCACAGAGGTCAAAGAAAAGGAATTATATACGCCTCCTTGTGAGTAATACTATATCCATCTTAGCAACATTTTACTGCCATTTTCCAGTTAAGGGTTGTGTAATTCACAAATATTGTCATTAGTCGTTAATCAAGATCATGGTTACAAATGGACTTATTCCGGTACAGTTTATATACACATGAAAAAACGGAAGTTACTAAACATACCAATAATTTTGAATTCAGTAGTTAACACAATTCATTCAGCCTGTATCTTTGTTTACAATATAGCTGTATTCATTTGTCTATTGGCCGAGAATATTGTACTCACTTCCAACGTAATTTCAAGTTTGTACAGTGTTTTAATATAGCTCTGTATTCAACCTGTCCAGTTTGACAAATTAGGTTTACTTTTCTTGCACATTGAAAGTATGGGTCCTCCGCAAGTCCCAAATGTAATCCGATGGCAGATTAGATTGTAACGAGGGAAGAAGGTATGTCATCAAAACAAACTGGTCATCAAGTGGGTCATCACTATTCGATCATCTTTAGAATTGATAGAAAATACTAGTACCAGTTACTAAATTACGCCAGAGATCGTGCAAGAATGGAAAACCCCGTAAAATATCTATACGATAGGACAGTGCACTCAAATTGATGGTTAGACGAAACGTTTTTATCAATTTTTAAAAAGGGAATGATGCCCACATCGTTTGTTTTCAACAAGGAGAGTACTGAATGACTGAAGTAATTGGTTATCGTTCAGGAAGACCTATAAAGATACATTTGCTCACACCCAACTACAAAGCAGCACGTATGCAATTGTGTCAAGCTCGCCAACGCTGGAGAAAAGTCCATTAGTCGAACGAGAGTCGTTTTGGCCAGATAGCACAAAGTGCACCCGGCTTATAGAATGGTGAATGGTACCTACTTTGTGTAATCAACTCCCACAACTCCAACTTGACATTCCTCAAACTTTGTACTGTTGTTGTGGACACATTTTAAAGCAATACGGCCATGTCTGTTCATGAATCGATTTTTTTGCTACATATCACAGATGGACAAACCGTTTGGTGGTGGATCTGCTTTTGTATTGGCTTTGTTTCCTACAACTGTGAGCTAGATCTTTACACAGTTACGGACAATATTAATGCACAATATTACCAAAAGGACACTCTTGCTGCACATGTTGTGACCATCACCCTCTTCAACCAAGGCCAATGATCGTGGATGACAACGTCAGACCACGGCGTGCTCGTGCTGTGCAGGAATGTATATATAGTGATGACGTCACGTATATGTAACTTTATCTAGATAGTGCTGATGTGACGTACATGTAGCTGTATTAATATAGTGATGATGTCACGTACATGTAGCTGTATTTATATAGTGATGATGTCACGTACATGTAGCTGTATTTATATAGTGATGACGTCAAGTACATGTAGCTGTATTTATATAGTGATGACGTCAAGTACATGTAGCTGTATTTATATAGTGATGACGTCAAGTACATGTAGCTGTATTTATATAGTGATGACGTCAAGTACATGTAGCTGTATTTATATAGTGATTACGTCACGTACATGTAGCTGTATTAATATAGTGATTACGTCACGTACATGTAGCTGTATTTATATAGTGATTACGTCACGTACATGTAGTTGTATTTTATAGTGATGACGTCAAGTACATGTAGCTGTATTTATATAGTGATGACGTCAAGTACATGTAGCTGTATTCAGTCCAGTTTGGCTCTTTACGTCAGTGACCGCTAGCCTCGATGTTAAAACTACTATCCAATATTATCAAGATCATTTTCTCTATCAATAGCCTGGCTCTACGTCAGCCGGCTGCCAACTTCATGTTCTAATTTAAAGAGACTGGTTCACGATTTTTGAAGAAGAAAAAATTTATGTGTTAAAAATTAAAAATATAACTGATCTAATGTTGACAGCCAAAATATTTACCTTCTGAACGCAAGAGTAAAAGCAAAATTTTAGCCTTAAAATCTGTGTTATGTAAACAAAGACTCGAGTCTCTTCATGTACACGAACAAACCAGTGAAATATTAATTTTGTAACATAAAGCATCTTAATTTTGCAGTCACAAATTTTAACTTTTAGATGACACATTTTAACCAAAGAATGCTTGAAATATGAAAGATATAATAAACTTAGATCGATATCCATTTCTTTTTAAAAATTTCGTAAACAATAACATACCGCAATTTTTTTTTTACAAAACAAATAATAAATTCTCTAAAATGAGCATCTGTGATAATGTATAATCTTGATTTTTATATGAATTCTTTTAAACACATTAGACAATAGATTTTGATCATTAAAAGTGAAAAACAAAATATTGGGTAAAATCGTGAATCAGTCCCTTTTAAAGATCATTTCTCAGTTGATAGCCTGGTTCTAAACCTCAGTGATTGCCAGCCTGTTGTTCTAATGACCATTATTTTCTGTTAACAGCTTGGTTCTACACCTCATTGATCGCCAGCCTGTTGTTCTAATGACCATTATTTTCTGTTAACAGCTTGGTTCTACACCTCATTGATCGCCAGCCTGCTGCCTATCTCCATCATGTTCATTCTATCCTGTTGGCTGCTGTGCTTCACCATGTTTTGTATGGATATGTGATCCCGGATTATCATCAAGATGGACATAAACTATCATAATGTTTAAACATCGATATGTCTCTGCCATACACATGTACATGGTTTTACTTAGTAGTAAACTTAGTTTGCAAATACATCTTTATTATAGTGATCTTTTGATCATGTCCATATTTCCAAATATTGACACCTCCAAAGCTGACAAAGCTTGTAACAACATTGTCTTTGTAAGGCTTATTATTGCAACTGTATTCTAAACCAACTTTGGCATTAATTCCAAATTTGGTAATCGTACTTACACCTCAAATGCCCTTTCAAAAGATGAAACTCGTTATAACAATCTAGTTTGCCAATACAACCTGCCATTGGATCAAATGTTTTATACCTATTGTTAGGTCGTTCTTTATACACTGATTTTGACTACGGATTACTCCGCTGAACTGATCAAAATACGGGGTTTACAGCGGGTGCCAACAAGGGATGTTTACTTCCCCTAGTCGCCTGATCCCACCTCTGGTATATCGAAGGGTCCGTGTTTCCCAACTCTTATTTTTGTACTCCCTACAGGAGTTATGAGGTTGAGCATTGTTCATTATCTTCACCTTTTCATATGCATGTCCTGTTAAAATAAAGGTAACCACGTGCACTATCCATGAAAGCGTTAGTTTTGGCAAAACCACGAAATTCGTCATCAAACCACCGCGGGTCATGGATGATATTCCTTTCGAACAATGCCGTCAGTTCCTTAAGCTTAAATTTACAAACAAAGGAATAGATGCCGTCAACATAAGCAACATTCTTCGTCATAAAAGGGTTCAGTCGTGTATTCCACCTTTATTTCAAGTTCAGGTCTACACCCTGTATTTCCTACAGAATTACTTTTACTATTGCATCCAAACTTTATAATCATAAACAAACTTTGTAGACCTAGATATAGACCATCTTATACGTAATCCACCTACGTGTTCTTAATTTTCATCTTCTTTTAACTATAGTCCAGCTGGACATGTCATTACTGGTGATATTGATATAGCTGAAAATGAGGACCCCAAATCACTTATTTTAAAAGATCCAAAATACAGAGAACCTTGGTCTTTCAAATGGCAACAGAACTTCATCTCTATTATGAATTCTGTGTAAGATTATACCAGGCGATGGCCTAACTATGAAGAAAAACAACTTGATATATTCTCAGAATGGATTAAAAGTATAAGAGGAATATTAAAATCCCGCATTAGACACATGGAAATAAAAATACGTACCATCTATCCTTCTGTGTTTAGTAAACCAGAAGTAATAAAAGAATTGGATAGGTTACATGAGGAATATGTTTTGATTTGATTTGAACATATTTTATTGTATAAATATACAAAGGGATTGGTTACAGGTTCTAGCAACTTAGACAACCTCTCCCGTATACAAAATATATTATGTTATACATGTACAAATAAAGATTTTCATACCACAGAAAATATGATATTCGTTATAATTTACAATTATGATAATATACAATATATGTTTAGGTTCATGTAATCACATAATCAGGCATAAAATGCAAAACATATTTTGAAAATATGATATATAGGTCCGGTTAAAATCTGTTAGAGTTCTTAATAAACTTCTGAACTGCTCTGAAAATTTTTGTTGTTCCAGCTGACAAAGCTTGCAAACAACATTGTCTTTGTTTGTAAGGCTCATTATTACAACTGTATTTTAAACGAACTTGAATTAATTCCACTGTTGGTAATTGTACTTATACCCCAACTGCCCTTTCCAAAAAAATGAAATTCTTCAAAATCACTCTTCAGTTTAGACACATTTAATATCCCAGTTAATGGGTCGGATGAATATGAGTTACCGTACCTATACTGAATTCCTAAACTTCATAAATACCCTTACCAAGATACATTGCTGGATCCACCAAATGTTGTACCAAACTCTTATCTTTGCTTCTCACTAAAATATTAACAGCTGTGAAGGAAACACTTCAAACGTACTGTGCCACTATATATGCTAGAAGTGGTGTAAATCAAATGTGGAGTCTAAGAAAATTCTAAAGAACTTTTAGTAAATTTGAAATTGCAAAACATTTCTCAAACCAGCAACATTAAAACGTATGACTTTTCAAGATGAATTGAAGACTAGACTTTTTGACATAATAGACAGACTGAGCTGCTTCTTCAACAAAAATGCAAAACGGAAATATTCATATCTAGTGATCAGTCATCTAAATATTACTTTGTTAAACACCACTCTGATTCCACGCACAAGGACCCTGAAGTTAAAATATAAAATATACTGGAGTTCTTCATTAACAGTATCTTCGTAGTCTTTGTTGATCAGGTCTTCCAACAGTCCCCATCTCCTTTGTTAGCTGACTTGTTTTTATATTCTTATGAAGCAGAGTTTATTCAAAAAACTTCTGTGGGAAGAAAAAATCCCTTGTTGTAGCCTTCAATTCGACATTTAGATGTATCGACGACGTTTTATCCATTAACAATAATAATTTCCAATTAGATATTTTATTGAAAGTAGATGTTAACGGCAAACTAACAACTCAACTTTATGACAAAAGGGATGATTTCAGCTTCTCCATCGTCAACTTCCCATATTTATGTAGCAATATTCCATTATCACCTGCAAATGGCGTGTATATATCTCAACTGATTCGTTACACAAGAGCTTGTTCTACGTCAAATGCTGTCTGACGTGTTCCATGCCTATTGTTAGGCCATTCTTGGCACACTGATTTTGACTACGGATAACTCCGTTTACATGATCAAGATATAGGGATCACAGCGGGTGTGATCTGTTGACAGAGGATGATTACTTCTCCTATGTACCTAGTCCCACCTCTGGTATATACGGGGGTCCGTGTTTGCCCAACTCTTTATTTTGTATTGCTTATAGGAGTTATGAGATTGATCACTGTTCGTTATCTTCACCTTTCGTGACCTTGATAATTAATGAAACTTCTGGTGATAGAAACAGCTCCTCTCATTCTATACTACATGATACTTTTAAGTCCTAGACTCCGAAACATCCTCGTAGTATGTCAACCCGGCTGGCATTTGTACAACAGGGATGGTTAATACCTGTGTGGAAAATACTCGACAAGTGCGCTTGTGTCTTCTTATCAACAAGTACTTGACTGCTTGCAATACTGGACTTTGCTATTCTGTTTTGTCACCTTGACAATTTTAGTCAGAGACAGGTTGGTATTGTGGCGTCCAACACTTTTGTGCCATCTTGACACTCCCAAGTTACAACCTCGGAGCACATAGATCTGCCACGAATAGTAAGGCTATAGATTGTGAATTGCCCTCATGATCATGCCAGACCACGGGCTAAACTTGGACGGTTTGTCAGAATGGATACAGAGAATTTATAAGAGGAATATTTGACAAGTTAAAATAAAAATGTTTGCCATCTATTCTGTGTTTAGTAAATCAGAAGTGATGAAAAATAAATGAATAGTTTACATGAAGAATACGTACTGGTTCCAGCTGAAAAAGCTTGCAACAACAGGGTCTTCGTCTGATAAGCTCACTATCATACATTGTAGTTGTAGTTTTACAAGGACTTGGCTTTAGTTTCCAAATCCCTTTCAATTTAAACGATGTTCAAATTTTTTGTACAAATCGCGTTTCAATTTGCCTTACTCAAATTTTTTGAGTAATTTCTAGGACTAAAATGAGATTGATCACTGCTCGTACCCTTCATATCTTAAAAGCACATTTGATATCTCAGTCAGTAGGATGAATGAATATGAGTTACCATGCCTACATTAAAGTCCAAAACTTCACAAAAATCTCAACAAAGAAATATATATTGCAGGATCTAGTAAATGTTCTACCAAGCTATGAAAATATTAACTGTTGTGATGGAGAGCCTTCAGACGTATTGTGCCACAACATACGCGAGATGTACATGTGGTGTAAATCAAATGTGGATTCTCAAAACTCCCCATGAACTTTTAGTAATTTTTAAGGTGGCTCATTACACCCAGAAAAAGTTTCTCAAATCAGTACGAGTTGATTTAATTATAAAAGATATGATGATATACAATAAGTGTATATGCCAAAAAAGGGACAAAAAATATACAAATCTTGATAAAAACATGATTTTCTAAAAAATTATTTCCAACACATATGAATAAAAGACTCTGGGGGATTTGAACTCAAGATCTGCAGTTCACCAGCCCAATGCTTTAACCACTGAGCTAGACAAACAAATCGATGGATATAAATAATTTCACAAAACATTTTAAAAATCGCCATCTTGTGTCGTGGTGTCATACAGAGTATAAGCTTAAATAGTATAGTGAGCTACCTTAATTAAATCACACCCCCCCCCCAATTAATAGCATCAAAACGTACGACTTTTCGACATTTTACACAACCATTCCTCACAATAAATAATAGACTAGGTTCTTTTATATCATAGGCAGCTGACGTTTCCGTAAATATGGAACCCGGAAATATTATTTGCAAGTGAAATGTTGTTTATTGACATTTATTTGGTTAGGATTTTTACAAACTCCTACATTTGAGCCTAATCAATGAATAGGAGGTATTTTATAAGCATACACCCTAAATCCCCATGCAACAAGAACTCGCAAATAAAGAAGGAAAAGAAGAAGAACCGAAAGAAAATTACGATGTGTCTGTGAAACACAGATGCCTCCGTAAAATAATTTTAGTACCAAAAGAAAGGTCTTGCCACAAGGAATATTCACGTGAAATATGAAAGCCCTATCACCATTCTTTCAAAAGGTTACGTTTTTGTGGACAAACAGACATACGGGCAAATCAAAAACCACATGCTCTGAATCTCCGATGCATAAAAATTAAAAAGTAATGCAATACCCTGAACTTCTAAATAGTCACATCTTGATCACTGCATTGCAGTAACAAAGCTAAAGAAGTAATAGTGTTATAATATGTATTGATGGATTGTCCGACGTGACCTTGTTTTAGTTTTACATATTAGTCACATGTTCTTTTTACTGATATATGTTAGTTATTAGTATTTCGTAATTCAATTGCAATAAAAACCACATATATAAATATAAAATGTACGGAAAGAATATGGTAAAACAGGGACGATTATAACGGAGCACGACCAACAATAAAAATGTGTATGGGGATACAACCACCAACATGTATAAGAATATTATATCGATGAGAAGGCAACCACCACTAGAAAATCTGGTGATGATACAACCACCAATAAGTACATTGTATATGATGGACAAACAATTACCAGTGAAAATATGACGGGGGTACATCCACCAATAAAACTATGATGGAGAAACAACTATCAATAAAAACATGGTGAGGAGACAACCTCCAGTAAATTATAATGATGAAAAGACAATCAACAATTGAGAAAATGGTATAGAGACAGCTATCAATAGGGAAATTGATTTTGAGAAACAACCACCATGCTTTAATGGTGTGTTTTTTATCACCTCTTATGTTTACTTGAATCTATGTCTTTTTACGGGGAGATATTCGGGAAAAACCCAAAAGAATCCACGACCTTTCGTGGCTCTCGTACTGTCCAGTCCACCAATCTTTGAAGAAGAGAAAAAGCTGACAAAATGTCTGTGGACATTATTAAACAGACGACTTCCAGCTGATGTGATAAAACATTATCATCCCCATGACGCACTTCGCCTGCCGTGCATGTGGACTGTCTCCTGGTAAAATCATTTACATGTATAACACTATAAAAACTCAAGTGACCACATAACGATTTTACCACTGATTTTGTAAGCTAAAACTGTCCATCCATCGTGTCTCAAATTCATGTTTACAATATAACGTGATCTTGACAGAGTCAAGTCAATATACATGCATTAAATGACTGGCGACTTTATCAATGTGTAGTACTAGCTTTTGGTGTTAGAAGTAAACGTACATTTATTTTTTTTAAATTTTGAATTTCCATTAAGTATATTCAATCAGTATTCCAAGGTTACTGATGAATTGTCACAGTTTTAAGAATAATTTGGATATACATTTCTATATTATACCCCTTTTTGTACAATAATTAGTTCTTTTAATCGACTACGATGAATCCAAAGAAGGAAATTTCAGGCAATGAAGGAATGAATATTTATATATTTACTGTAATTCCTGTACATGATTTTTAAGTAAACAAAGTACCCGTTAGAACAGCATATAACCATACACAATGAATTTCATTATAAAATCACCGCAATAAATTCACCCCTGTCTCCGGCCCGACTTGTGTAATGGGTATATTATATGACAATCTATGTATTCCTGATATATAGACCTTGAAGTGCTGTACAATTAGCATATTTTATGATTAGATTGTCCCCAATATACTGCATATATATACCAGCGTTTTGTCGGGAGGGGAAGCGACTTCATAAACATGGGGGTCGCTCACACCATGACAATTCTGTATTTATTTTTTGTGTATTTAATTACAATTACTGAACAGAATGTCCGACAACGAAGGCAAATATCACCGGAACAGTAAGTCACTTTTATTCATCTATTTGTTGTCCCTTTTTAAAGATATTGTTTGTATCGAGAATGTGCAGATTCCAGTATTCCCCTTCGTTCATGTTAAGAAACTGTGAGAAACTTTATACTACATAGTAAAAAATACGTATTTAAATCTGGAAGATAGTTACACCCCTTTTTAACAGTAATAGTTGCTTTTTCATTGTCCGATTATCGGAAATTTTCATTTCACAAATCCATGCTGAGACTTGCCTATTCTGTTGCGATTGGTTTGAGGTTAAACTAATAATGAATGGCCTGCACTGTTCGTTAAATTGACCCTTAATATACTTGAAGTTGGTCGAGGGTTCGAATCACATGGGGAAGGGGGGAGGAGTTTAAAGTAAGGTCATGTATTGATTTGTAGACCTAAACCAAAAGTTATTGATACCTCAGCCTGTTGTTAGGGATTTTAAAGGAAGTCCCTACGCTCTCACGAAATTGGGGAGCAAAGATTAAAAAAACATGTACCGGTGGATCTAAGAGCAACACGTGGCATAGGGAAACTGAACTGTTGATCAAGTGAGGTAGAAATAAAAGGATTTGAGCTACATGTATTTGTTGGAGAGCGAACTTCCCAACTCCTACCAGATTTATCAGCATTGTATCATAAACAGATTATTTTTTAAGAATAGAAAACGGTCGGAAAATCAGTGGTGGATTTAGAGGTCCCCCCCCCCCCTTTTCGCCACAAATTTACGAGTACAACTCGTAAACTTGGCCCTCCAAATGGCTGGGTATTTTGATTAATACGTGGATGACTTTCACATGTGCCCCACCCCTCGTCCTTTCGGAGATTCTGAATCCGTCACTGAAAATGTCGTACATAGTTTATTCAATATCACGGTATGACTGGTACACCCGCCCCTTTACGTATAAGATAGAGTAACATTAAATAATGATAAATAACTTTGAAAACGTATGATTTTCTGCTGTTTACAGGCCACGTATGATGACAGTGAACGGACACCTCATATTTCAGACGGGAACCAATCACAACATCACTTTCAAATCCCTGGGTGGGGGATACGTCAACATTGATGGAGAAAATGTTCAACGGCTTGCCACCATGGTAACTCAGAAAAGGGGATGGGTGGACAGGTGGTCCACCTCTCCCTCCTCCCCTTCACTCACCACCTACCCTCCCTCCGGGTATCCCCCCTATCCCCATCTTGTCTCCCCCCCCCACTACACCACTATTTCCCCTCTCTTCTACTCCCCTCCTACTCACCCTTTCCAACCCAGAGAAATCGTTCTTAAGTGTTGAAAGGCTCGCAAATTTAACAGAATTATGGTATTCAGCGGTGGGTGGGAGTGGTTGGTGGTCTTACAGCAAAAATACATGCAAATTAGATGGCGAGTGCAGCAAAAATCATCAAACAAATGCTGATTTTTAAAATATACAATATTATAAAACGAGCTACAAAGAGCGCTGGGAAAGACATACATACGATCTTTATCAGGGGTAATAACGATCAGCTGATGGCCTATTATGTATGTTAATTTACATAAAGAGAGCGTGTGTTTATGGGAGAACACAGTCAGGAGACTGGTACTATCTCCTCTAAAGTCATTATCCGGTTTTATGAATTAATTACACTCCCCCGTGTCTTATCGTTCTATCCTTGCAGTCTGATAGCGACCCGGCAGTGCATGTATCCGATATATTTCATAATTTTACAGTACAACCATGCACAAGGGTCAAGAATCCATATACAAGATACTGTTGATAATATTTCTATACATGTACTTTAAAAGAGGGAAGTAAAATGGCGACAGTTTAGCTGGATACTGTTTGAGTATCTTTTTTATTACATAGAATATTCCTGGTTATTGAAAAACACTCAGTTAATCATTCCAGTTTTTGTCTCATGTTCTGTTTAAATTGAAAAGTACAATTTCGCATTTCTCCATTTTAGTAACACCACTTTTGATAAAATTTTTTACAACCCTAATAGGCCTATCTATCTTTTAATTATTATTAGAGAGGAAAATCTAACCAAAAAAAAAAAAAAAAAAAAAAAAAAAAAAAAACAACAAAAACAAAAAAAAAAACAAACAAACAACAACAACAACAACAAAAATAAAAGAAGGAAAAATTGGGGAGTAGGGACCGGAAAAGACACGACAAAATTTTCTGGATCCGCCCCTGTTACACTGGATAATCCTCTTCTTCTTTCGTTGAAGATTGTATCACTTATACATATTATGAAGGAGATAGCGATTGCTAGATCGTCTTCTTCTATGAGAAGAGTGATCATTTTCGTTGAAGATTGCTAGATATGATGATAATAATAATAATAATAATAATAAACCCCACAAAGAACAAACAAACAACACCCCCCCCCCCCAAAAAAAACCCCAACCAAATACGTTGAGGTTTTATAAAACTATTTACTGTTCGAGACATTTAAAAATTAGTATTGAAAAGAAGTTGAAGCAATGGGTATTATAATAGAAATTTGATGATTTTCGGCTTTTCAGCTTTTCTAATATTGGACTATTAGAACTTTTACGTGGTCTATTTTTTTTTTAAATAGAAGTTCCATAAAGATATTTCAAATCATTTAGTACATGTATCTATACATCATCTTATATATAGTATAGATTTAACATCATTTTTAGAATTTTTGAGAACCAATTAAAATTTTATGTGTGGTTGTTTTTTGTTGTTTTTTTTTTGTTTTTTTTTTTAAATAATTCAATAATGTTTTTAATTCATTTTGATTGCCTAATCATTAATATTGTTATCAGCAAGAATCTACACTTTTCTGGGTTTTACAAAATATATCAGTGTCATAGTTACTTCCCTTTTAAGAAATCTCGTACTCGGAAAGGCGATAAAAAAATTCTATTCGCGCGGTGTGACAAATTTGCAACAACACTTAACAGTCAACGAAAGTCAAGATCAATCACTTGGATCATATGAACACAATGTTTGGTTGTACTCTGAAATTAACGAAGGGTGCTATTATTTTTCTTTATTCTGTCGTTGTTAATTAAATGGGTGGTGATGTTCTGACGGTGCGAGATATTTTGTTTTCTCTGATTCTTATTTTCATCATGAGATTTCTCTGTTGCACTCCTATCCAGCCTTGTGGTAGAAATAATGAGTTCCTTTTCAAGCCTCTGTCCCGCCTTTTAAAGTAATTTAGACCACAACCTTTCTGGGGTTTTAAGATGCTGAAATCTTAAACACTTTTAATTATGCCATGGATACATGTGATATTTTACTGACTCCGAAAAGGAAGATGTGTACATAGTCATCACCATTATGATAATCATAATGGTAAATATTTTGACCAAAATTGCGGCACTATAATCTGATATTTATCTGTGTTGCTCAGTTTTGCGGTTCAAGAGTTTGTAAAATGTCAAGGATATGTGTAATCGGCCAAAGTCCGTAAATAATGGTGAGTGAGTACACCAGCCACAGGCCCTCCAGATATCTCACTCAGGCATTCTGTGACGTATATTCAAGCAAGGGTAGCTAGATGTTCCCACAGTATGGAACAAAATGAAATGAACAAATTTACTGTTTAATAATGTACTGCTGTAAGATTGTGAATAATGCAAAGCTGAAAGATATTATATGGTGCATAAGGAAACATATAATGTACCTTGGACTATATAAAAGAATATTTCAATATTGTTCTCTAATTAATAATTTTGTAGATTTTTTTTTATATTCATTACAATTTGAGGCAAATTCTATCAAAATTTTAAGTACATTGTATGTATAACTTAAGTGATTTAAGGCAATCTGAAGTCTGAAATATTTATAATGAAAATAGCTAGGATAATCAGTATTGTTCTTTTTTGTTTTTATGTTGTAATTTACATGATAAAAGAATGGCATTCTATTTTTTCTAGACTTTTATGATATTTGTTAGATTCTGCTGTAATTTTCTTTTCTTGTTTCAGATCAAGAGCAACAAAGCAGAAATTGATCACCTGAAAACTTCACCAACTGTGGTAAGTATTATAGGGATGAATCCCGAGGTAGGAAGGTTGTGTAGTATTTTCATACAGACCCTGAAGCGTACTACTACACCATTTGAACCAGACCAAAGCGTTCCATTCGCAGACCAAAGCATTCCATTCCCAGAACAATAGGTTCTGTTCTCATTTAAAACCATTCGTTCCCTCAAACCGTTTGTTCCCGCATGGTCATTCGGAACTCGAACGTCCGTCAGTCATTGTAGGTCAACACAGCACTTAGTTGAGGTGAAAAAAGATTGTGATAATTGCTCTTGGTTTGACACAATATTTTAAAAGTTGCACAAGGCTGGACTTTCCGTAGTTCAAATCCGTAAAAGTTTACAGACATATTATCACTTCACCACAACATGGCAGAGCATATATTTATTTTGGGGTAAAAGGGAAATAACTTTCACCAAAGATTGTAAACTGAAGTCAGCTTATGGTTCCAAGAAAAAAATATATGTGAAAATGGATTTTTCCTTTTGAAACCAAATATTAAGTAAATAACGATAATGTTACTGTTGATGACAAGAAGTTCGTGCAGTGTTATGTTTTTTAATTTGTTGATAGGGGATTTTAAAATATACAAAATGTCAAATTCTAATATCTATTTTAAGTAATATACCTCTTACACTAATATGAATTTGATATGTTTTGGTGGAAGTGTTGGATAATTAAAATGAATTTAATTGCTTACTTGTTTAGTATTTCAACTGATGTGGTGTCATATAAAAAGTAGGTATGAAGTGATCAAGACACTGCAAGTTGCTAGCGTATGGGTGTACCGTCAGTGCTCCCACTGGGCCAAAATTCCCTTTCGCCACTTTTTCGGGGTGCAACGCGGCGCAGATAATCTCATGCTATACAATTATTTCACTCGTATTATTTTATTCATTACACTGATTTTAGCATTTGGAATCAGTTACATTACTTAAAAATAGCCAGCTACCATACCTAAACACTTCTTTATGAAATAATAAGTTGATTTGTTTGATAATTAAATTTTATTGTGGAAATCAAAAATCAGGTAATAAATCATATAAATATAAACTTCATGATGCTACACCCCTCAGTGAAAACATTGTCTACATTGCCCGAAATGCAGATATCACAAAACATCAAGCCCAATTTAGAGTCGTATCTCAACCATTCCCTATCAAATTTCCGTTTTGGTATGGTAGATTTTGCAATTTGGACAGAATCAGATGTTTGAGCCGGTGGGGTTGACTGTAAAGCCAAACATAGATATTGTTCTTTAATTTTAGGCTGACTAGAGTCAGAAGCTACAAGTTTAGTGTCAAAATAGAATGGGGTGCATAGTCTTATGAGATTATCATCTTTATACCGAACTTCAAAGAAAATTATTTATCAAAATTGCTACATCCATATCAATGGTGACCGACCGCATTGTTAATGAAATATTCGAACTAAAATCAAACACATCAAAATCTTATAATCAATGAGCTTGGCTGCAGAAACAAACAATTGATGTATATACATTTAATTTATACACAATAATACCGGTCGGTTCTGTGATTAAGAATTGACATTAATGTGGAGATGATAACACAATAATGAATAAGATTTTAAATGTTAAACAATTGACCACAGCAGGGTACACAGCTGTCCGATTTACTTTATTTATAATCACCGACTTTTTTGCAGCCATAGATTACCTGAGGCTATTATCTGGCCTTCGTGACCAGCTCTATGTGCACTGGGGCGACACAAGATTTCCGGTCGCACGCGTTGACTGAGTGAACAGATTTTGACTGCATAAACAAACAGCCGATAATGTGTCACTGACAAAGGAAAACACAAGACAGATTTTAAAATACAAATTATTGCAAAAAGGGATTTTCGCCACTTAAAATTTTTTTTCGCCATTTTTGAAAAAAATTCGCCATTGGCGAAAATGGCGAATCCCAGCTCGAGCATTGTGTACCGTATATACTCGCCTATAAGTCGGATTTTTTGGAATTAAATTTTGGTCCAAAACTCTATGTCCGACTTATAGGAGTGTCCTAAGAAGATTAGCATTTTTCTGGACGGCGTAATGTATAGCCTAGTATTTTTCTGGATGGCGTAATGTATAGCCTAGTATTTTTCTGGATGGCATAATGTATAGCCTAGTATTTTTCTGGATGGCATAATGTATAGCCTAGTATTTTTCTGGATGGCATAATGTATAGCCTAGTATTTTTCTGGATGGCGTAATGTATAGCCTAGTATTTTTCTGGATGGCGTAATGTATAGCCTAGTATTTTTCTGGATGGCATAATGTATAGCCTAGTATTTTTTAAACAACAAAAAACATGAACAAAATAGTAACTGTTTCTATTGTTGAGAATAAAAAAATGAGATATTGATGTCATGTCCCAAAATATTATTGGAACACAGATAAATACATAAGAGTATTACTAGTAATATGAAATTGATATGTCAAGAAAAAAAATATCATTTCTCAAAACATTATTTGAAACACGGGTAAAAACATTTAGAGCATTGATTTGAAATTATCAACCAATTTTTGAAAAAAGTTAGACCGACTTATAAATGGGTCAATGGCAATTCCCTCCAAAATAATCTAAAAACTATACAACCGACTTATAGGCGAGTATGCACGATACATGTACTAGTATATGGCGTCGGTGGCCTAGTGGTTAAGCCGTCAGACTCTCGACTGAAAGGTCGTGGGTTCGAGTCCTGGCCGCGGCAGGGCTGACGTTGTGTCCTTGGGAAAGGCACTTTACATGAATTTCCTCACTCCACTCAAGTGTAAAAGGGGTACCTGGCTATAGACAGTGAAAGATATTGTTAGAATGTTAGTGCTCTAGCACTTGTAATGGCAGCTTGCACTGTATGCTTCCTAGGAGGCTGAGAAAGTTCTAGATTGATATAAGGTCTGCCGGGGTAATAATGTACATTGATTATTGTAAAGCGCTTTGAGCAGCATACGCTGGATAAGGTGCTATATAAAACCAATCATCATTATTATTATTATTATATGGGAGAATTACATGGAGTCCACCCTACGGGTCCCCGTCTCAGGCTTCCTTGATATCCCTCTCTAAAGTTTGGCAGGTGTCTTCAAAATCTTGTATGGGTAAGGAATGGGTGCCGTCAATCAACATGATAAGCAACCATGATCATTGAATAAATGCTTGCATTCCCTTATCAAATTTAAATGTAAATAAATCATTTTTATAATGAAAACGATTATTATTAATGATTTTCAAATTAAAATTCTTAATTATTCACAGAGACATATATAACAAGATATTCAATATACATATTTTCATAAGATGCATCACTTCAAAGTAAAATGAAAGAGAAGTTTCAAAAGACGACACATGACTTAAACTCGGCAAAATTGGCGCAATATCATCAAATAGTTAGGATTTGTAAGCGTTTTTGTTAAGAGGATATTTGTTGAGCAACAAATGAGTTAAAAGGTTGTTACATTTGATTCCTATTTATGACAGGAGGAGAATAAACTTAAATTAACAAGTTTATCAAACCAATATTTAATAATTCACGCTTCAGGGTCTGTACATTACTGTCGGTAGGACTTACTGTTGTCTTGTATGTTAAACTGAATAATCTGGCCGTCAAAGTTCCTGAAACATTTGCTCCAGCCCTTTGGACAAGTCTGACTGTCACTAATCAAAACCATGGTAGATTTTGTGAACTGAAGGGCCAAAATCAGTGCTGTGTCACACATCCCAACGTTAAGGAAATTCAATAAGGTTGACTTAGAATTATGGAATTTGCTGCAAGCACAGGAGCATTGTATTTCACAAACACATGTCATGTGATTTTTTGTTCATCAGCAAGAAAACTACACTGTGATGTATATTATTGAAGTACTTACAGTCAGTGATAACTTCATTCCATGATGATTGATACATCGCAAGCAGTCCAGAAACAGCAGTTGGCATTTATAGATACTCAATTAAATTATTCTTGAACTTTACTGTTTTCTTGAACAATTAGTAAAGTTCTGAAATTACTACATTAATAATGTAACAGGCTATGTACAGTGTATGTAGTAATGACTGACATCAAAATGCAGATACATGCATATCGGTCGTGTCGTCCTTCATCTTTAAAGCTGTATGACCCGATGTTCATGTATTATTTTTGTACATAATTACTTTAAAGCAGATTAATTACTTCATTAAGTTATTAACTTTCCCTTAATTACATGCTCGAAAACATCTGGATGTAAAAGAAAACAGTGAGAATATTATTTAGAAAGTAAATATAGTGTGGTACATATATAAATCATCCCATAAATTATACAGTGTTAGAATCTATAAATAGACCCACGCACGTCAGGGGAATCCCAACATGATGTATTAACTCATACACAACTGTCTAGTTTTAAGGCTGAAAGAGCGTAACACAACGAATTACTAAGAGGTATTTGATATTTTTATTAAACTTATGGCATGGTACTGTTGTAACAAAATACACAGCTTTACACAGATAAGACCACCGATGATCTGAAAGTTTGAACTGGTCACGTGACTGTCACTTGAAATGGCAGTGTGATGCGGTTATTTGTAGTAAACACCGATTTAAAATCAAATAATTTGGGTTAAAACAGGTGAAATAATGTATGATATGTCATACAGCCTCATAACTACATAACTGCAATGATTTAATAGTGTTTTTATGAGTTGGAGAAAAAAAATTGTAATTCGGACCATACAGCTTTAAGTTTTGTTACCTAACTGGTTAATTGTCTCTGTGGAATGATTAAGGTGTAAGACTGCTGATCTGTAAATCAAGAGTCTAGCAGAACTTTATGATTTCTGTGACTTTTTACTAAAAGGAAAGTTTTTGCTAAATATGGGAAGTTTTGAAAATTTCCATTAAAAATATTGATAGATATGTTGTATAACAATTTTCTTTGGTTTATTATTATAATATCAGTAAGCCAAAAAGACTCTTTAAACAGTCGATGTGTTTCCAATTCCCTCCCAGTTCAAATGAAAATATAGGTCTGTAAATTCTCGAATTACAGAATGTTTTTCACAGAAATGTAAAGGAAGAAAGTTGTTTATATATGTAACTGTCATGCATATCTTGTCTGATATGTCTCTTATTGCTCTAGGCTCCCAGTAATTTGGAAACCCGGGTGACCAACATCGAACAGCGACTAAACAACCTGCAGCCGACAGGAGAGGTGCAGAATCAGCTAAACACACTACGCAACCGGGTCAATGCCCTGGAGGTCAATGTAGGTATAACCGGGTCAATGCCCTGGAGGTCAATGTAGGTATAACCGGGTCAATGCCCTGGAGGTCAATGTAGGTATAACCGGGTCAATGCCCTGGGGGGTCAATGTAGGTATAACTGGGTCAATGCCCTGGAGGTCAATGTAGGTATAACCGGGTCAATGCCCTGGAGGTCAATGTAGGTATAACCAGGTCAATGCCCTGGAGGTCAATGTAGGTATAACCGGGTCAATGCCCTGGAGGTCAATGTAGGTATAACCGGGTCAATGCCCTGGGGGTCAATGTAGGTATTGTCTTTGTCTGCTATTCAGTTGGGAGGGAGGGGGGGTATGTACTATCAAATTGATTCTATAAATGAATTTGCAAAACAGTGAGTGAATTATGTTTGTAATATAAAAGAATATTTCAAAATGAAGGTCAAGTAAAATGTAGAGAGTTTATACGCTAGCTGGATTTTTAAAAGTTTATAGTCCATTGTTATTATGTTTACTGTGTGAAATTGATTTTATTGGTTTTTTATCAAGGTAAATGTTTGATTTGAAGTTGATTATGAAATTTGAATTGTAGAGAAGTTTCTAGGATTATATGTTTTTTTAGGATTCACTCTTCTGACTTGTAGGTGCCAAGTAACTTGTTGGGGCGTTTAACACAGATAGAACAGCGATTAAATTCCTTAACATCGTCAAGTGACCTTCAGACGACCTTAAATGATATAAGGTCAAGGTTAACTACATTAGAAAACAGAGTAAGTAAACAGCAGTATATAAGCCAGAAATTCATGCTGTATTATTATACGTAACGAAAGCATTTCACAATGTTCATACTCGCATCCATACTGATACTCATTCCATTAATATTTTTCGATCTTCAAAATCTGTCATGTTGTAAATTTCAAATCTTTCAACAACAAAAAATGAATAAAAACTTATTGATAATTAGATCCTTACACTTTCAGAAAATGTTATATACATGTACTATATGAGATCTTACAAACTTCAGATCATCGAGTGTTTGGTGCACAGGAGTGGAGCACGATAACTGCATGTGTCCCGAATTTAATCTGCTTCTGGGTCACTCTCGTGGATCGTAGTTATCCCAGCCCCCCATCATGATATACATGCATCATATGGCTGGAGCATATAGTGCTCTCCCTTCCCATATGTCAGTCATTCTCTCATACTCTCCTAGTTGTAAATTTCCTTACTTTTTTCCCCCTTAATGTTAGCAGATATCAATTGTGTTGATAAGTTACAGATTAAGTTTAAATTTGAATCACCCTAATTCAGTGTTTTTCATACATAAGAATTACTTCCTTATTTAGGCATTTTTTTCTCACAAAAATTGTCAAAATTCATGTGTTTCAGGTCATGTGCAAGATCTGCTCTTATTAATTTACTTTCTGCAGAATTATGTCTCTTGGACTGTGAAAAATGTGACAGAAATTAGGGTTTTTGTTTCACTAGTACTAAACATGCTATAATTTCAGATATTGAGCTGATTTAAGGCGTGTAGTTGTATATTGATGTGTTTGAGATTAAGTTTAAAGTTTTATTGAATTGACTTAGTACTTGTAGTAATGTCTTGACCCTTAGACTTTGAAAATCCCTAGACATCACAGCTTATAGTCAGTTAGCCGAGTTATGGTGTGCAGTTTTTTACTGATGTGTTACAGAGTTTAAGTTTTATTCTATATGACTATTGTCAGCTTACATATTGGCCTTATACTATGTGAATTTCAGATGAGCTGATAGTGAATGTGTCAAGATCCAACTCTCAACTTTTTGTTCCAATGGACATGTTCGTTTATCATCAGGGGACTCATCTAGTTTATGATAGCTACATGAATTGACTTGTAGGATGGCCATGAGTGTGTTAGATTTTGACAATTGCCTCCTGTCTCAGATTGTAGTAAATAGTACATGATGGATAACTCAGATCGACTTTTATATCCTCTAATACTTAAGTTACTTGTCAGTCACACATCCAAATTTGTCAGCTTGTAATGTCTCTACCTGAGTGAAAAATAATTCTCAAATGGGACTTTTAAAACAGCATACAAACAAACCTTTGACCTCTACTGAACTAATCTTGTATCTATCCTTATGTCTATAATGACGTGCATGTGTCCGTTTTTAAAGGATTGATATCATTTGCTCAAGTATTACTCTAGATTCCTTGTTTTACATTCGAATTTAAAATGGTGAAATGACTCGTGTATATCAAATCACATGAACATGAATTCACGTGTCTTCTGTGAATCAAGAGTTCTTGCATGTATTTTAATGACCAAAAAAAAAAAAGAAAAGAAGAAAATAATATAATGATAATATTGGTAAAAGCAAATAATTTTATTCTGTTAGTGTTACCTATTGCGAAATTATGCAGTGATCAATTCCTTGCATATTTTTAGGAATTAATTTATAGTATACAAGAGGGAACAAAAGAGAAAATTGGTATATTAAGCTTACCATAGCAAGAGTGCAAATCTACATTACCCAATATATGAATACAGCAAGGTTTTAGGGGCTTTGTATTACATATAGATATTGTTAGCATGCTCTTCCATTCTGCAGGTATCCAGCATACAGGATCAGGTCTCCAGTGATGATACTGATGTTCAGACGAGAGTGAGTACATTTTGTGGACTTGACTATGATCTTTATTATAAGAATGATCTTCTTTTCTTAGAATCGATCCAGTAACAGGCAAAACCGGAGATGGAATAGAAGAATCAACCAAGTCCGGAACAGGGTGACGCTTTATAAGCCATGCACCTTGAGCAAAATAACCCTCCAATGTTTACTTTGTCAAGTTTTCCATTTGTTTGCAGCACAATCCCAAATTATATTGAATTGATTTACGTAAAATCTCAACAGACACCTTTAAGTTAATGAATGAGACACCTGACTAATAAATAAACAAAACCAACCGTAATTCCAAACCATTGCAAATTGAATTGAACGAATGTGCTTAAAAAAATCCAATTTGGTGCTTTAAAAGTTTATTGTTTTAATGGCTTAATTATGTTATTTATTTGCATTTGAAATGTATTCACAAACTGGCTGGGGAAATTAAATTGCATGTTTATTTAGCAATGAAAAATTTTCATATCCACTGCTGTGCATGGGGCATATTTGTTAGGTACAGCCTAGACGTCCAGATGTCCACAACATCACAATAAATGTTAGCAAGTGTAAATTTGCATATCCTGCAGATGTTTTTTCTCGGATCTATATTTGATAAGTTATATCCAATTGACGCTTTCCTTTGTGTTTATTTTAATCATAAACTAAAGTGAGGTTTCCCTGTTGTCTGTTTGCCTGGTGCAAACTTCTCATCTTCTCAAGATTTATAATACAGGGCTAAATTAAGCAAAACTTCACATAAAATAATCTAAGGTGAAGGGAATTGTGATCTCAGGGACAAGATTAGTGCCACAATCTTCTCAAGAACCTCAATTGTACAATTTGTAAAATTGATATGTGATTATACAATTTTGAATGTTGATTCAAATGTGTTTACATCATGACCCCAGGAGTGCATTGCCTATATTAGGGCTTCAGAGTTTCACCAAAAAAAAAAACACTTTGAAAAATATTCACATGAACAATAATCTAAGGGTCCAATATGCCTTAATGTGCAAGTATTTTTTTTTTATAGAATCAAGTCAGGGCTGGGTCACAAAAGAGGTTTAAAGTTTTAATTAGGAAGGATTGCATTGGAAAATTATTTGAAAATCCTCTTCTTAAGGACACAATGTCAAATTAAAATGCATTCATCTTTATATAGTGACAGTGTAGATTCATGACCACACCAGGACTGTGGTGTGTGTGGGTGTGTGGGTGGGGGTGGGGGGGGGCATCTTCTCAAGAACCAGAACTTAAAATTGATATTCAAACATCCTTATGTAGTGTAGATTCAGATACTCATTCAAACTGTGACCCCTGGGTTTCAAAAAGACAAGAGCTCCAAGAGGGTTTTAAAGGCTTACATTCTTTGAAGAAAAAATCTTTGAAAATCTCTTGCAAGAACCACATAGATTCAGTAGTGAAATTAATGAGCAAGATTTCTCATGCAGTATTGATTTTTTTTGTTCACTCAATCATCACAGCTTGAATCACAATCGGACCGTATATGATGTTTGATATTTACAGGGGAGGGTGATGCAAATGAATACTTGCATATAATAGATTTTAGTATGTAAGGACTGGCAAATTTTGCATGTTAATTATACATTAAATATTGTGGATTTAATTTGCATGATATCTAATTGTTCACAGCATGCAATGCAAAGTATTACAGGATATCGTGTTTCCGTTTTTGATTTAAATGAAAAAAAAAAAAAGAATTTCAAAAAATATTTAAAGGAATTGTCATTTTAAGTTCAATTTGACGTGTCAAGATCAGTTTTAGAAATGACTTTTCTCTCCTTTTTTAATTGTCCAGGTTTCTACTCTGGAGGATACCGTCCAGTCTCTGCAACAGGTTAGCGAGAGCCAAATACTACGTTAAATCTTAATGAATCAATGTTGAATGACTAAGACTTTTCATGTATAGTATTTGAATCTTTACTGTATAATGATCTTGCCTTTTTATGTATTTTGCCATATGGCGAGTGTCTAATGGTAATCACTGTCTGTCCTTCTGTTCGTCCATCAGTATTTTCTATGGCATGCGATAACTTAAGTTTCCTTGGGAAGATTTTCATAAATTTTACACACACAATACTTGGATTAGATAGAGGAAAATTCTTGTTGATTTTCAGATTTATTGGTTTTTTCCTTACAGAGTTATGTGACTAAGAATTTTCTAAAATTTGAATATTCATTGTGGTCCTTTCCTGACTTGTCAGTTTTCTAGTGTGACTTTTACACAAATTAACTCTAACAAGCATGGCTCGACTTTTCAGCTGCTCACCCAAAATGAATGCAATTCAAACCCATGTAGGAACGGAGGATCGTGTGTGGACCGATACAATGGCTTCTTCTGTCAATGTCCCCCGTCTTGGAAGGTAAATTCAACCCTAAACTAGTCAGAAAGTTCATTAATAATTGGTAAATTAGATATTTACAATGGTGTGATAAATAATTTCATGAAGGGGGATTCAGATTCTAAAAGTGAGATTAACCTAAGCACTTGATGGGGTACTAATGGATTCAGGTTGGGATCTGATACGTGGATTGACTGACACAGGCATCACTCTGGACAACACTTGACTGATTATGGTGCTAAATTTTGTTTGTGTTGAGTAAAACTGATTGATGTTGACTAGGGGAATCATGCTTTTAATGCATCCTTTTTCAGTTTGGATGATATCTGTATTGACTCTGACTTTTGTAGGGCACCTTGTGTGATGTAGACGTGAATGAGTGCTCAGAGTTTGCTGGGACGGACCTCGGATGTCAGAATGGGGCAACATGTGTCAACACTCCAGGAAGTTTTACGTAAGTTGCTTAATGTACCTTGTATGGATTTCATACCAGAGTTAATATATGTCTTGTGTCTTTTAAAGTCAGCATTTCTCAAATTGTTTGGTTGTTATAATGATCTAATTTGCAAATATAACCTGTCATTGAGTCTGACGTGTTTCACACCTACTGTTGGCTGTTCTTTACATACTGATTTTACCATGGATTACTTTGTTTACCTGATCGAGATACAGGACTCACAGTGGGTGTGACCGGTCGACAGGGGGTGCTTACTCCTTCTGGGCATCTGATCCCACCTCTGGTATATCCAGAGGTCTATGTTTGTCCTTCTTCTAACTTTATAGGATTTATGAGATTGATCAGTATTCGTTATCTTCACTTGTACTTATGACCAGACATTTTGGTGCTCTGAGATTGGTAGTCCTGATATCAAGAACAGCGGGTTACAAAGTATAAATGGTCCATTTTGTGAAGTTCTGAAACCATTTAATGTTACGTGATGGTGGATCTCGATGAACATAGCCACTAATTATTTGTAGACTATATCCAACTTGTATTTTCTGAGTGACCAGGTTATGGTTCTTGCAGCGGATTTATTTGTCAATAACTATAGCTTCTATATCTGCCTGAGTGATTCTTATGGTGACTTCATAAAATCCTTATATCCTTTATCAAATAAAGTGTTTGAGTTCAGTCGGATGTGCATGATGACAATAATTCAGGTAATTTGCTAACAATAAACTGACACAATTGATTTCTTCTCTTCTTTATGAATTTTAACGTGGCCAGAAATCTCAAGTTTTAGTTGTGCACATGGTGCTGCACCACATGAAATGAAAGAATTTAAAGGCAGATAACCAGTTACACAAGATGTGGTTTGTTTTTTTTTGTTTTTTTTTATTTGCAAAATTTAGTATTTGATAATGACATTCATACATACATTCACACACATAGTTAGTTATAATAACATAATAAGGTTGACAGTACCAAGTAAAGAGAGGAAAGGCATTAATCAAAAATATTTTTCCATACAGCCCAGATTGTACTGAATTTTTTAAAATTACAGTTTTTTGAAAATATACAATGTTCAATTTCATATTTCATCTTAATATATTGTAATACACCCTCAAAAGATGGTGATCTGTTTTGTTTGCAACATAAAAATATATATTGCTTGGTATATAAAATTATGAAATTTATTACTTTGTTGGAATTTTGTAATGGACAATCACCAAAAATAATATTAAAAACATTGAAACCAATTCTATTTGTTGTTCTCTCATAAATATGTAAGCTTAGTTGGTTCCACAAAGTTCCTATTTTGTCGCAAAACACAAAAATATGTTCAATGTTTTCAGAGCTGTGTCCACAAAATGAGCAAATATCATTATCCACAACTTTGATTTTTTTTAAGTAACTTTTAACAGGTATAATTCTATGTAGAATTCTGTATTGCAACCATTGTGCTGCTGAATCTGACGTTAATTTAAAACATATTTCAAAAACTTCCTTGGTAATGATATCTCTATAGCCCCTCAAAAATGGACATGAATTCCATTTAGCAATTGAAGTCGGAATTTCTTCTTTATAAGTAATGTTCTTATATATATAATTTGTGCATTTCTTATGCAATAGTATATCTTCATAGTGAAAAGGTGTGGATGGACCATTAGCATATTTTCTCAACTCTTTCGACACACATAATTTTTTTGCCATCGTAGAAATAGAATTTATAATACTGTTGTATTGCATAAAACAAACATGATCAATATCAAATTTTTTTTCAAATCTATCCATTGTTAGAAAAACACCGTTAGAGTCTACAAAATCATTGACTGTCTTGACACCTTTTTCATACCACTTTTTTACAAACACATATGATTTGCCAACTTTAACTTTTGAATTGTACCATATTGGAACATTTACAAAATTCATTTGTGTCCGAGAATTCAATGTCAAATGTAAACTCATTACCTTCATCCATGAAGTAAAAACATCAGTCCAAAATGGATTAAAAGTATTTTTTAGCAGACAATATATATATTCATCCCCAAAATCTAAGATTTTATTCACCACTCCTTTTCCATAAGAAGCTTCAAAAATGTTCATCCAGGATGGGTTGCATGTTGATACTTTTTGAATCCATGAGCACTTTAAAGATATTATGAAATTATTTATATTGGTCATGTTAAGCCCACCCAACAAGCATTTTTGAGTAACCGTTACTCTTTTAACTTTATCACATTTTGCTTTCCATATAAATCTAAAGAGTTCCTGTGTTAATGAGTTTATGATTTCTTGACTGGGATTTGGTAGTGCAGAAAATAGGTGATTAAGTTTTGGGAGGAGAAGCGTTTTAATGACTGTGACTCTTCCTATGGGTGTTAAAATCCTTCTACTCCACTGCTTTATCATTGCATGAATAGTAGGAATCTGAGGAATAAAATTTAATTCTACAATTTTTTCTAGATCAACTGAAAAATGTATTCCTAGGAGAGTGAAGCTTGTGGATCCCCAGTCTAATTTCCATCTTGGGTGATGATAGACATCAGCAGAAAATTTTTTTGCTCCAATCCAAATAATTTTTGTTTTGGAGCTGTTTATTTTTAATCCTGATAGCTTTGAGAAGAATTCTAGGGTTTCCAAAGCATTAAAAAGTGATTTATCTGAGCCATCAAGGGTCAAAGATGTATCATCCGCGTACTGAGACATTTTATGTTCTTTATCATTGATAACTATACCTTTAATATTTTTATTTTGTTTAATCAAAATAGCAAGTACTTCTGCACATAGAATAAATAAGTATGGGGCAATAGGGTCACCCTGACGGCACCCTCTCTGAATGTCGAATTGTTCAGAGAGCTTTCCACATTGTAGAACTGAGGCTTTGATATTGGTATTTAGAATTTTAACCCAAGTAATTACATTGTTACCGAAACCAAAGAAATCTAAGACCTTATATATAAACGACCATGATATTGAGTCAAATGCTTTCTCAAAATCTATAAGCATAAGCAAGCCTGGTAAATTATGTTTTTCTGTATATGCCATGAGGTCATATATAAATCTAGTATTTTCCCCTATATATCTACCTTTTATGAAGCCAGTTTGTGTATTAGAAATAAGATAATCTAAAGTACTTTTAATTTTTTGGCTAATACAGCCTGATATTAATTTATATAACACATTAAGTAGAGTGATAGGCCGCCAATTCTTAAGGAATTGCCTTGGTTTATCACCCTTTGGTAAACAAGAAATGATACCAAGTCTCTGTGAGACTGGTAAATATCCTTGCCTAAAGATTTGATTAATAGCACCAGTAATATAAGCCTTAAGATCATTCCAAAAAAATTTAAAAAATTCTGTTGTAAATCCATCACTGCCTGGAGACTTATTGTTTTTCATTTCTTTAAGCACTTGAAAGATTTCACGCTCACCAATATCTTTTTCCAGATCCATGGAAGTTTTTTGATCAAGTCTAGGTAATTTTGTTAAAGTTAATATATCATTCAGGTCCATATTGATCAAATCAGAGTCGTAATTCTTATATAGGTTTTCATAAAACTGTTTGATTTCTTTCAGAATATCTGATTGATTATAAATAATCCCATTATCTTGGGTTTCTATTTTTTTAATTGTCTTATTTAAATAGTTTCTTGCCTCTAGATGACAAAAATATTTTGTGGGTTTTTCCCCTTCTTCAATCCATTTGGCTCTAGAACGCACAAAGTGACCTTTTAATTTTTCCTTTCTTATATTTTCCAATTGTTTTTGTTTTTCTTCCAATACCCCAAGCTCCTCTGAGTCATTGGTTTCGATTTCATTGATTTCTTCTATCAAACTGGCTTCTAAAGTATTTCTTTCTCGTTTTTTGTAAGATGAGTAAGAAATTGTCATTCCACGTATTTCCATAAGTAAGGTTTCTAGAAATAAAGCATCATCAAGCTCAGAATTCTCATCTTGAGAGTCATGGGAATATTGTGTTTTTACTAATTGAATATGTTGTTTTACCTTTTCAACAAAGACTTTATCATATAAAAGTAGGTTATTGAACTTCCATAAACCCCGCCCTCTCTCAAATGTGTTAAATCTGAACTCGATGACTACTATTGAATGGTCAGATCTATAACCAGATCTAATTGAACAGTCTTCAGTGATATTGGTAAAGTTTTCTGAGATTAAGATATAGTCCAGGCGTGCTTGCTTAAATGGCTTTTTTTTCCTCCATGTATACAATTTATTACATGGTTTGAGAACTCGCATATAGTCTACTAAATGTAAATCATTCATGACCTCAATAAGCATATCCTTTGCCTTGGGATTATTTACATGACAATAATTTTGAGTATCCAGAGCTTGATCCAAAGCTATATTAAAATCTCCACACAATAAGAAGTAATCATTATCGAAATCTATAAAACATTCTCGTACTTTTTCATAAAACTCTGGACAATCAACATTAGGTCCATATATGTTAACTAATGTTGTTCTATTGTTATTAATACTTAAATCAATTGCTAATAAGTTTCCATTGGAGTCCTTCTTTTCTTTGTGTAATTCAAGTTCAAAATTATTGTTAAAAAGTATTGCAACACCTCTGGAGTTGGAAGAAAAAGAATTAAAAACACATTTGTATCCCCATTGTGCTTCTATGCAAGCCTCTATATCACGTGTGAAATGAGTGTCTTGTAAGCATACAATAGAAAATCCTTTTGTTTTATAAAAATTTAAAACATCTTGCCTTTTGGATGGAGTAGAAAGCCCCTGACAGTTTATAGTAACCACCTTTACAGTATCAACCATAACAATAATCGTAGAAACACATACATACATGCATTCACACAGTAATGGCCTAATATAACAACAGAAAACATGAGAAGAAAAAAAGTGAAAAAGTAAAATAAAACAGAAATAAACAGGTCAAGAATAACACTGCAATCTGCAGGGAAACACCTGATACTCGTTACCGGAAGTCTATTGGGCGAGTTAAATGTAAGGTTCAGTCCGAGAAAATACCAAGTTCCCGGAAAAGTCTTATTTCGAGTTTTTCTTTATTTTAGTCGGCAGATCGTCGGTGATATCGAATTTTACCTTACGATTATTTGACTTTAATTTGGCATACACGGCACCGTTGAAATACCACGCTGAGTCAATTTCCTCAAATTTTGTCAGCTCTGAAATAAGTCCTGTGTTCGCTTTAGTGACGTCGTCGACAAGTTTTTTGCCCTTTCCGAGATTCTTCACATCCGACCGTTTTCTCATTACTCGTGCCTTGACATTGGAATTCAGGACCTTAACAATGATTGGCCTTATCTCTCCTTTTCCAGGTATCCTATGCACCGCTATTAGTTCTCTGTCGTCAAGTTGAACTTTTACGTTTTTCATGAATTCTTTCACAACCCCCCACGTATTTTCGCTAGGTTTCTCGGGTAATCCCATGATTTTAAAGTTATTTTTCCTGGAGAATTGTTCATTCGAATTCCCTAGCCTGAGGGCCTCTCTAGAGGTGTGTTCAGTCTCCTCCAAACTTTGCTTTGTTACTCTTAGTTCTCTTTTACACTCGACAAGTTTTTCCGTAAGATTCTGCACGTTCTTTTCAAGATTGTCCATATTTGCAGTCATTTTCTCCAACTTTTTATTATAATTATCTGTAATATCAGCACATCTTTTGTCCATTTCTTTTATCAATTCCCTTTCTCTGACTTTATTGTTTTCACTAACAATTTTCTGCACTATCGTCATAATTGCTGACTCCAGCATATCGTCCTTGATTGTCTTTTTCAGTTCAGTTTTCATTTCAGTTAAATCTCTCTGAATCTGTGCAAGCGATTTGCTTACCTCCGAGGTTTCTTTTGTTTCCTTTGTTTTTTCTGGAGTCATTTTCTCCTTCTTACGGTCGGCACCGCTTCGTGTCACAGGGGTAGACATTTTTAGGTAATGAAAAGATAGTGCTCAGCGAGCCGTGGTAAACAATGCACAGGTGAAAAAAGAAAAAGTCTTAAATTTTCCACTTATCCTCACTTTTTGCGTCCAAAACTTTGAAGAAATCCACTGAAACTGACCCCTCTTCATTACAACATAACGTTATCCGTAGAAAATCACTAATATAGCCCACTCCAGCCAAGTTCAGGGTCCCGTCGATCTACACGCTCACTCTCTTTCGAACGCCATCTTGACCTCAAGATGTGGTTTGTTACTTTATAAAGTAAAATTAAACAATGGTAGAGAACATATACATGTACACAAAGTGTCATTGTTAGGTTTTCTGTACAATACGCTGGTAATAGGTAGCTAATGGTCAAATCTCTGTTCTCTTGGAGGTAGTGGTGCATGGCTAATGTTAAATTCGATGATTATTTTTATAGCAGTATTTTCTGTAATTGTTAGCTATCGTTTTTCGTGGTTTCATATGTGGGTTTTTGATGGGGGGCATCAAAGAAGAGGGGCATATTGCTTTGCACCTGTCGGTCGGTCTGTCAGCCTGTCGGTAGACCACATGTTGTCCGCTCAATATCTTGAGAACCATTCATTTGATCATAACGATATTTCATATGTGGGTTTGTTATGAGTAGATGAGGACCCCTTTTGTTTTAAGGTCAAAGGTCAAGGGTCAATCTACTCTGGAAATAGGAATATACTGTCCGCTCAATATCTTGAGAATCCTTTGCTTGACAGACATCAAACGTGGTACATTGCTATATCTTTAGAAGAAAATGACCCCTATTGATTTTGAGCTCACATGGTCAAAGGTCAAGGGTCAAACTGGACATAGGAATATACTGTCCGCTCAATATCTTGAGAACCCTTTGCTTGACAGACAACAAACTTAGTACACTGGTACATCTTCAGGAGAAGATGACCCATATTTATTTTGAGGCCACATGGTCAAAGGTCATTTCTTGGATAGGACATAGTAATATATTTTCTCTTATATTTTAAGAATTATTTGCTTGATTGACACCAAACTTGGTACACTGGTACAGCATAAGGAATAGATGACCCCTATCGAATTTTAGGTCACATGGTCAATCCACTCTTAACATAGGAAGATATTGTCTGCTCAATATTTTGAATTGATGATACTCCTATCAATTAAATTATGTGTGTGTTTAACCCTTTTCAATTTTGCACCATGAGGGGCATATGTGTTTTACAAACACCTCTTGTTTGTTATTATTTTGTATGAATTTTTTTATGTGGTTATTTTGTAGGTGTCAGTGTATGGCTAACTGGTATGGAATCCGATGCTCTGAGCGCCATGACGACTGCAGTCAGGCATCACATGAAGAACTCTGCGGACATGGAACATGCATTAATTCTGACCGAGTACAACCTGGGCAGGTAAATTTCCTCATGTGTAACAAGACCTGTGTATTTTTCAATATCTATGTTGATTCTTACTTGTAGGGAATTTGAAATTGAATTTGTATCTCTATGACAAATGTATTGTCTCTCTCTTATTGTCAGCCTACCTGTAGACATCTAATAAGTTATTGGGTTTACCTGTCACTGTCCAATAAGTTGACAATTACTGTCCATTATTTTTAAGAATGGCCAGTATCTATCCTTTGTTAAAAATAATGGACAACAATTGTCAACTTATTGGACACCTACAGGTAGCTTTTTCACTAGAAGCGGACTTTCTTCTATTTAAAAGCCTAAAAAGACAAAGGATTGCATAACAAAAATGCTTTGAGATATATATTGAGGTGGACAGGTATTGCAGAGACAATTTTTGCCTCTGCTGAGGATTGAACCCAGGACCTCTAGCTCTTCCGATCGAACTAAAGGATTAATCCATTAGTTAGAGATAATGGTATTGAATACCAGGCAGATAAAGCTTTATCTTTCACAAGTTGTTCTACTTGAGGCGTTTAACTGAACTTGAAATCATAATTTATAAAAGATTCCTTGCAAAAGATGATGTATAATGATTGTGAAGTTATTCTTTGAATTTTTTATTTTGTATTTAGCCCAAATATACGTGCATATGTGAGGATGGTTGGACAACGGGCAGCTCTGGCCCGATGTGTGTAGTGGACCGTGACGAGTGTTCAGAGCCAGGTTCGCGGTGTTCTGTGGATCCCAGTGTGCCATGCATTAATTTTCCGGGCTCGTTTACCTGCGGACAATGTCCAGCTGGTAAGATTATTCTTATGGAGAGATTAAATTCAGGATTAGTTCAAAGACTGTCTATTCAACAAGATCATGCAAATAAGATATTTTTAAGCTCAATGACATACTTTTCAACTTCCAATTTATGTAAAGCACACCATTCATAGTAACTGTTGTGACTAAAATTTAATGCCAGATAGCTTTTTATGTCCAGTCAACTTTGTTACAAGACATATCTTTTAAATCAAGCTGTTACAAAACATAACAGTATTATAATACTATTAAGTGCATTGAGCTCTGTTACAAGACATAACAGTATTATGATACTATTAAGTGCATTGAGCTCTGTTACAAGACATAACAGTATTATGATACTATTAAGTGCATTCAGCTCTGTTACAAGACATCAATTACATCCAGTTGACTGTTTCAACCAAGCTTATTCTACAAAGCTTCTTTGGGTAAAAGATTCAGGTTCTTTTAAATGAAGGGTCTAGCCCCTTTGGATAGCCCCTTTCCAAAGGGAGATGATTAAGAAAAGGTGAAAATAGGATAGGGTGTTCAAACCATTCTCTCAAGAACCACTGAACCAGAAAATCCAAAACTTCATGAAAGTTTATTATGCTGCACTTCAAGTTTGTTCAAACCATGTGGCCAGGGCAAGATCACAAGAAGGGTTCAGAATTTTACAATGAAATATTTAGGGAACTATTAATTTAATTAGTGTGCAAGCATCCCCATTAAGTGTAGACTCAATGTTGAAAACATCATGACCCCAGGGGCCATTACAATATATTTCTATACAGAAAAAAATTCTTTCAAAATATTATATACCATGAGTGTACAATATCTCAAACAAGCATCCTCATGTTGTGTTCTTCAACCTCTTCTCACAGAACCACAAGGGTTCAGTTTCAAACTGTCCAGTTCATATGCAAGCATCCTCATGTTGAACAGATTCAACTGTTTTGACAATAAGGCCCCAGGGGACAGAATAGGACCACAATAAGGGTTGAAAGTTTACCATAGTAGGAATATATCAGAAAATTCTTTTAAAAATCTTGGAATTGCAAGGACACAGTGTGTTGAATTGATATGCAAGCATAATAACATGTAGTGTAGGTTTAATTTATTTTACACCGTGATATAGTATATGGGACCACAAAAGGGACTCAGACTTTGTAACATAGGAATATGCATAAGAACAATTTTCTCAAAAACCATAAAGGTACGATTTCAAATTTAGAATTAATATGCCAGGATCCTTATGTAATGTAGAATTAAGTTTGTTGATACCGTAACCCCTGGGCAGGGATGGGGCCACATGCACAAAATGAATTTCAAGTTTTACATGTGGAAAATGCTATGACTCGTGTGAGTAATATGACCCATAGGCCTCTTGCTTTATATTGTGCCCACTGTAACTGGTGGATCACTAATGTCTAATTAAATTATAATCAGGTTTCTCTGGAAATGGGTTTTCCTGTGTGGACATCAATGAATGTGAAGTCAATAATGGAGGCTGTTCTTTGAACCCGCGGGTGGACTGTACCAACACGAGGGGGTCACGGACCTGCGGACCCTGCCCACCTGGTAAGTGCATCAGTGCATCTTTTCTGGTAATATCAACAACAGGAAGTGCACCAGTATATGTTCCTGATGATATTAACAGTAGGAAGTACATGCATTACTGTTCATGAATAAAGTGTGGATGACTTACTATCATCATCATGATCAATACTGTTGTTCTCATGCTCCGTTCTTAGAGTCGTGAATGACGAGAACGTGTGCGTATGAACATGTTCTTGTTCTTCAATCACACTACCTACAGAGATGGTGTGAGTTCTTGCACCGTAGACCTGTTCTCTTGATGCAAACTCGGCATTCAAGATCTGCGGGAATCTGTACTCGTGCGAAGAATGGCGGCCTCGAACGCACTCTTACAGTAGCATGTCATCTCAAGGGGCGTGTGTCTCTGAAGATCAGCAGTGAGAGTTGAGGATTTACAAGGACCCTAGCACTTTTCAGTATTTTAATACCGAGATGTACAGGAAGAACACGAAGAGTCAGTGCTGACGACAAACCTCTGATGACGACAAACCTCTGCTGATGACAAACCTCTGCTGACGACAAACCTCTGCTGACGACAAACTTCTGCTGATGACTGTCTAGAAGGCAATGAAGAGGAAGTGGTCAGTCTTCTTCCAGTAAAGTGAAGGGCCCGCTACTACAGCATTGTCTCACTTGACATTAGAATTGACAAAACATTGCCGGTCAATAGCATGCAGATCAGTGCAGAAAAGGCAAAGACCAACAGCACTAATATAATCAACAAGCAGCTTTAACAGAACTGAAAATTACATAGCAGCCATCTCCTTGGCAACAAAATCAAACTCCCGTCTTTGCTGATCTGTATGCTTGTGAATTATTCACACTTTGATATATATTTGACTTTTTTTTATTGAAATGAGATATTTCCTGCTTATTTTTTAACATTCCTCTTTGATCTTTAGGTTACCAGGGTAACGGTGTGACATGTACGTGGGTTGGGCTGTGTAACATTAACAATGGAGGATGTCATTCATTGGCCACGTGCCAGGAATCACCAGGTATTTCTTCAACCTTAGTTGTAACTTAGACATGACTGGAATTCAATAATATGTAAATAATATAAGAAATTATTAATAAAATGGCAGATAACAAGAATTAAATCTCATCTGAAGCTTTGAATGAAAAGGATTTATTTCCATACAAAAGATGCTGACTGTGATCCAAAACAAGTGATTTAATGATTTAATTAAACATTTTATATGGTTTCATAAATTTTCATGAGCAACAAAATTCTGTGGATTTGTTAAGAAATGCTGTTTTACTCATACCGTTTTCTTCCTTTATAAGAGAAAATTGTCGATCGCTTGGACTCTGACACAACCATGGAAACAACGACAATTTTTGTTCATCAATAAGATTTTATGATGAAACAGTATTTATAAAGGAATATTAAAGTAGACTATTATTTCCTCAAAGATATTGTAAAAGTGGATAATAAAGATAATTCAGAGATTCCACTTTCTTCTTTACACTGCAGGTGTGCAGGGTGTGATTTGTACCTGTCCGCCGGGATATGTGGGTAACGGTCAGGGATCCACTGGATGTGTTAGTCAGGGTACAACAGATGGGGCATGTGCCAGTAACCCCTGTAGAAATGGGGCTTTGTGTCAGGTAAACTCCAAAACATGTACAGGACCTTGTCAGCAAAACAATGTACGGGTGACTTGAGATTGCTTGAACTTCGATCTCTCATAGTTCAAAATCTCTAAGTACTATCACAATCTCAATATTTTTCCTTATTATGAATTAGCAAATTCACTTTCATTCTCTTGAATGCTCAATCTTTCGAAATTCAAGATCTCACGAAGTAAAATTTTTGTCCCTTTACACATAACACATTAAGATTTACTCTCAATAATATCTTGAAGTGCTACCCTGGCGCCTACCCTGGAGAAGATCAATGTAAACAGTTTAGGAAATCTGGCATGAGGACTTTGTAATTAGTGTTGACACTTCACCAGATATCCAAAAAAAGGGATCAATTGGTCTGGTGTGAAATCATTTGCCATAATTATCAATTAACCTTATTAATTTTTAAAGGTGTATTACTATTATAGAAAGTGGCAATGATTTTTTTTTTTACTGCAAAAGATGTAAATGAATAGAAATAAAAATGATTAATTTCTTCATTCATATTGTGATGAAGTAAAGTTTGAAATTAGATACATTACCTGGGAAAACAAAATTATAAATTTTACCACCCTCACACATTTCACTGGGTTAGTATGAAAGTCAAAAGTGGTAGATCAAAGTGCCAATTTCTGGACTAGAAAATTTTATTTCTTGATCTATTAAAATTTTACTGTGGACTTTTTTTAAGAGCCACCTGTGATTTTATTTTCACCTACCTATTAATATGCCCAGATGGAAGATCAGAGAGCATTTATTTGGTTTGTCTGCCTATTCATCTGCCATTGATCTGTCTGTTGTCTGTCTTGGTTGTCCATCTTTTTGTCTATCTGTCTGTTTAAACCTTTAACCTTAGTCATAACTAATAAGGTATTTTAAATTGAAATTTGAAGTTCAGACTTGATGAGCTGAAAGGTTAAGGTAAAGGTTTTGTGACTGATGAAGATTGGGGTCATTTCTCGAGGTCAAATTTGCCACAATTGCTTTGATGCATCTATATTACTGTAATTATGATAATTATGAACTTGATGTTTTATCTCTTAATGCTGGTTAATCAGGAGAGAGATGTCTTTTGCTTTTAATATGATAAACATTGTCTAGTAATGTTACATAAATGCATCTTGTAATTTTTAGCTCACCTGAGCTAAAAGCTCAAGTGAGCTTTTCTGATCACCCGTATTCCGGCGTCCGTCCGTCTGTAAACTTTTAACATTTTTGACTTCTTCTCAAAAACCACTGGGCCAATTTCAACCAAGGTTGGCACAAAGCATCCTTAGGTAAAGGGAATTCTAAATTGTTAAAATAAAGGGCCAGGCCACCTTCCAAGGGGAGATAATCAAGAAAAGGTAAAAATAGAGTAGGGTCATTAAAAATTCTCCTTCTCAAGAACCACTGGGCCAGAAAAGCTGAGATTTATTTGAAAGCTTTCTGATATAGAGCAGATTCAGGTTTGTTAAAATCCTGGTCCCCGGGGGTCGGATGGGGCCACAATAGGGGATCAAAGTTTTACATACAAATATATAGGAAAAATCTTTAAAAATCAACCACTGGGCCAGAAAAGTTAAGATTTATATGAAAGCTTCCTGATATAATGCAAAGTCAAGTTTGTTAAAATCATGGCCCCCGGGGGTCGGATGGGGCCACAATAGGGGATCAAAGTTTTACATACAAATATATAGGGAAAATCTTTAAAAATCTTCTCAAGAACCACTAAGCCAGAAAAGCTGATATTTACATGAAAGCTTTCTGACATAATGCAGATTCAAGTTTGTAAAAATCCTGGCCCCCGGGGGTCGGATGGGGCCATAATAGGGGATCAAAGTTTTACATACAAATATATAGGCAAATCTTTAAAAATCTTCTTCTCAAGAACCACTAAACCAGAAAAGCTGATATTTACATGAAAGCTTCCTAACATAGTGTAGAGTTAAGTTTGTTCAAATCATGGCCCCCTGGAGTAGGATGGAGCCACAATAGGGGATCAAAGTTTTACATACAAATATATAGGGAAAATCTTCTCAAGAACCACTGAGCCAGAAAAGCTGATATTTACATGAAAGCTTTCTGACATAGTGCAGATTCAAGTTTGTGCAAATCATGGCCCCAGGGGGTAGGATAGGGCCACAAGGGGGGATCAAAGTTTTACATACAAATATATACTAGGAAAAATCTTTAAAATTCTTCTTCTCAAGAACCATTGGGCCAAAGAAGTTCACATTTACATGGAAGCTTTCTGACATAATGTAGATTCAAGTTTGCAAAAACCATGGCCTCCAGGGGTAGGTTGGGGCCATAATAGGGACTACGGTTTTACATGCAAATATATATGGAAAGTCTTCTGATATGGACCAAGGTGACTCAGGTGAGCGATGTGGCCCATGGGCCTCTTGTTTTAAAATCAGATATTTGAGGCATTGCAAAAGTCAAATTGTAGAGAACGTATATCTTTAAGTTTCACCAGTAAATGTCTGTCAATGTTGAGTTCTGTTGATGGGTGATAACTGCTATAGATGTGGACATAATCTGTTTAGCTTTATCTTAAAACTTACAGAGGGATACATACACCTGTGAAACAACTAAATGTGAAAATAGCCATTTCTCTGTCCCTAAAATTTAAACATTCTTGATACTCTGATTGCCAGATTTAATTTCTTTCCTGAATGATTCCCAATCCAACTTAATAAGAAGCCGCAAATTTGGTGATTTTTTATACGTTCATTGAAAAATAGTACAAATGTCAACATTTCAGACAGTTTTTTGAGTGAAAATCATGGACCATATGCCACTACCAAAACTACTTTTCGTATTTTGTACATAAAGAATGAAAAGATAATATTTGTTAGTTTTGTCTTAGTATCATGAAATATTATATTACTTGCTGATGTACGCGTTAGATAGAAGTTGTACATAGTTTCGTAATTCTCGATCTCTGTAGAACTCGGGAAGCAGCTTTAACTGTGTGTGCCAGCCCGGCTACGAGGGAAACCAGTGCCAGACAAACACTAATGAATGTGCCAGCAATCCATGTCAAAATGGGGGTACTTGTACCGATCGTGTCAATGGCTACGTGTGTACCTGTACCAGCTCACACACAGGGAACAACTGTGAAGAAGAGACTCAGTGTAAGGCTTAAGAAATACTGAAATCAGGCTGCTTGATTGCCAAAATGTTTAACAAATGATGGCAGGCAGGTATATGCTATTATCACATGATTTGAACTGTATACAGTGAAATTTGTGGTGGAATTCCAAAATATTGTGTTAACTCAGTACATGCACTTTGGTACCAAACTTTAAATGCTCTGATAAGTTCATAAACTAAGATTTTGTGTAATGTAGGGATTTTGATTTACTGTACATGTAATGGTGACATGATATGAGGAACAGTAATAGTGGTCATGATGTATAATTAACATATAACAGGAACTAATGCTCTGCTCTAATGTCTTTATATTCACTTTCTCTTTTCTTTATCATGCATCATATGACTGCATGCCTCTTACATTTCCTGTACAGCTTGTGGTGGTGTGTTGACGAGTGAGTCTGGTTCACTAAGTTATCCTGAGCAGACGGGTGTTTCCTACCCTCACGGTGTCAGCTGTTCCTGGCGGATTGTCTCCACCCCGGGGAAAATTATCAGTGTCACATTCTCCTCATTCAGCATTGAGAATCACCCCAACTGTGACTATGACTACCTACAGATTCACGACGGTCCAAGTGCCACCGCCCACAAGATTGGGACATATTGTGGTGACACGCCCCCTGGGCGGGTTAACAGTACCCAGCATAGGATGTACCTTTGGTTTTTCAGTGACCAATCTGTTGCGTCTGATGGATTCTCTTTGAACTGGATCTCAGCTGATCCAAGTGAGATTTTGATCGATAGATACAAAAATTGTAGATTCAGATATCATTATTTTCTTCTTAAGTCATTGAAATGTACAGTCAAACCTGTATTAAGAGACCGTCCAACGGAGAATGGAAAAAAGGTCACATATGACAAGTGGTCTCTTAATACACTGCCTGGTTGCCTATTTTCCGCAGTTAATGGATAAAATTTCGCAAATAATTTGTACAATGGAGAAAATGACTACATGTATTTGGAATTTATCATTAAGAATATCAAGTATGGTTTTAATAGTTGTAAAATAAAATTAAATACACTGTAGTTAAAAATCTAGAATACAATGGGTTGTATCATAATTTTTTATTCATCAAAAATTACATTTAATCTGTTTAAGAATGATAAATTTTCTAAAACTTATAAATACTTTGTTGTAAAGGGTATTTATGTATAGCCTACTTGTACAGTGTAACTAAAAAATGCAATGCTTGTGGTAAGAAAGCAAATGGTGAAGTGTTGCGTCTCCTTTTGTACAATACATGCTGGAAAAATGTTATTCAATTTGAGAAACATTTAAAAATAAATCACAATATCCATTGTACATGCACAGCAAATCTTGTAAGCTTAGAACTAATGCAGGCAATTTTCTTGAACTCGGACGTATCAAATACTCGGGACATGTCGAAGTGAGCCGCTATTTCTGGTCATTATTCTGGAAACCGAGAGTATCTCATGCAGGAAAACTGTGAATACTCCGTTTAAAATTTCAGTCCTAAGCACAATATTTAGTACCTGATTTATATCGCAATCGGGCAGATGTTTTACTCTTGTTGAACATAATGGTATAACAAGTGGTAGATTTTCATTTCCGATCTAGCCTACCCGGCACTTAAAGTTTGTCGAAATTCACACCTTCAAATACACCGGCCTTGATTCCCTGATCCTTGATTTTGTTAAACAACCAACAACTCGGGTTTTATTAATTAACCACACACGACACTGAATGTTGACAGCTTGGGTATAATAATTTATTCAAAGGGCTGACTAAACAAGATCATCGCCAAACTGTGCGTATTAAAACAAAAGCGTTAGGGGCGATAATTCCCAGAATAGTCGCGTGTTTGAAAATGAAAGTGTTAGGGGCGATAATTCCCAGAATATTCGGCTTAACCGAAATCGAAAGTATATAGTAATCACGTTGTAATCGAAAAATGTACAGTCGTTAAATAGAGGTAAAATTTCGTTAAAATACACGAAAAGGTTGTAAAAATCATGGTCGTTGGTCGCATCAGACAGGTGGTCGTTTAATACAGGTACAAAATATAGAGTAACGTCTTGGGGGGGAACTTTTTATGGTCACATACGACAGTGAGTCGCTTAATATAGTGGATCGCTATGGCAGTTTTGACTGTATTTATAAAATGTGATGAAAATGCTGAGTCATATGGGAAAAAATAATTTTTATTTGAATATAGAATACTGTACAGCGGGTATTTTCCGCAAGTTTAAAATTTGGGGATTTGCTGGCTCAAACGTATGCTAATAATTTTAGCAGAATAAATTTTGGCAGGCAATGAAGAGTTATCTCTCTTGCAAATACCGAAGTCACAGTAAGGTGCATATTTGGTGAGTGAAATTTTGGTGGAAAGCTATCTAACCGCTAAAATAAGCCAAATTTATCACCCCATGGAAAAAAACTGCTGTACAGTACTCAAGAATAAAGTAAATGACTTTGAACTCCAGCTTTCAGTAATTTGATAAAACTATGTTCCAACATTTTTACTTTATATCCGCCTTTTTCAGTTTGTGGTGGACTGCTAAATCAGGGCAACCATGGCACCATCTCCAGTCCTGGTTACCCTGGAAACTACCCCCACAACAGGGACTGTGTATGGACAATTATGGTGTCCCCCGGGATGAACATTATGTTCACATTTGCACATATGGCCCTGGAGCACCATGACAACTGTAGCTATGACTACCTTGAGGTAAAATGAGGGTTCAGTTTCAATACATATATAATGTTATTATGATATTAAATGTATTCATACCATATAACGTAAGTTTCATATTGGTCCTGTTGTATTTACTGTAAACAAATTGTTATAATGGTCATCTTTTTTATTTCTTTAAATTCTCTGTTTACTTGAAAATTAATGAACCAGCATTACGCCCTGTATGCCAGAAGAAAATGGTTGGTTGGCAGTGACAAATATTGTGAAAAGGGTTGCTTGCAGATATTGTGGATATTTCTCCCACGCAAATAGAAAGTTGGTTAATGCACCTTCCTCTTACTGCTGAGTCAACTTTTTAAAAATTGTTTTACTCTTTCAATGTGTTTTATGTTGTAAATGAAATGGAGAGATTGATGCATTTACTGAACAGACAGGGATTCAGACCTGGACTCCCTGAACTTGCTATCTCAGGTCACTGGTGATGAAATCCAGTTGACTGCCACAATATTGTACAATTTTAAGGACCATGAGTTATATGTGATTGCATCAGATGAGCACATCTCCAAATTAATCTTTGTTGACCTTTGCTGTGATTAAGACATTGTTCAGAAGAGAACAGGTTTGGTATGGACTGGAAAACAGAGAGGATTCATTTGAAAATCTGGCAGGGTGTATTGAAATATGTATGGGGCCATTTAATTCAGCTGTTGGGATTAATTCTGGACCTGTACGTTACACATGTTGATTGCAGAAGATTCTGTTTGCATAATAGTACATTTTTCAACACTGAAAATGACTTCATTGAATGGCCTATCTTGATAGATTCGTGATGGATTGGATGAAAATGCCCCATTGTTAAAGAAGTATTGCAGCACACAGTCTCCTGTTCCCATAACGACCACCAATCCGTACGCCCATGTTAAATTTCACTCGGATGCCTCACTTTCAGACCGGGGATTCCTCATTACTTACGCAGCTGTGTCTGGTGAGTTCACTCCTTAATATTCATAAAGCCAAATCCTAGATAACTATCTCAACAGTTCAGTGAAACCTTGTCTAATTCAATTTGCTTACTGTAATATACAGCTTTTAAATTCTCTCATGTCTTCAATGCTTTTGCCTAAATCCATTTTTTTCAATTTTGAAATCATGTTGTGTTGTTTTACCCATTCCATAATAAATTGAAAGGATTAGCAGGATGCAAAAAAAGTACTCCGCTCGTCCAGGACTTAATTACTTGAGTGATATATCGGGCATGAGTTTTACTGTCAGACTCAGAAACAGTTTTAAACATTTTACATTAGTCTTTTGGGCCTCTTTAATGAGTAAGAACCTTAGATTCCTACATTTGATGAATATCTGAACCTTACTAATTTATCTGGGCTTATGATTATATATCCTGACTCCCATTATCTATCTTGACCTCTGATTATCTATCTGGAACCCGAATTATCTGATCCGGGTTAGAATAGGTCCTCAATACTCCATGCTTGTCATAAGAGGTGACTAAATGGGGCGGTTCTTCGAATGAGACTGCAAAAACTGAGGCCTTGTGTCACAGCAGGTGTGGCACAATAAAGATCTCTCCCTCCTCAAAGGCCGTATTTAGCGCCTAGCATAAGCCTAAATTTGGCCACCCTTCACTGGCAATGGTGATGTCTCCATATGAGTGAAAAATTCTCGAGTGGGACATTAAACAATATTCAATCAATCAATCAAATTATTTGTCTGGACCTTACTAATTTATCTGGACTTGTGATTATCTATCTTGCTCTATATTTATTTAGCTGGACCTCAGTGTGGAGGACAGTATACTGCATCAGAAGGAGTTGTGACGTCTCCGAATTTCCCATCCCCGTACAACCACAGAAGTGAATGTGTGTGGACAATCACGGTACCGACCGGAGACACAATCACTCTGACCTTCACCACGATAGACATCGAGTTCGATTCCACGTGTGGCTACGATTTTGTGGAGGTATGACACAGCTAGATATTGTAAACAAAAACATTGCAACTTACCAAGGCCCCAATGTTTGCAAACTGCTATAAAAGAAATTTTCCCTACCTATTACATGTTTTGAAATGTTTATGATTTTGTTTTTTCCTGTCTTGTTCCTTTTGATTTCACAGAATGTGATCTAACTTTCTTCTGGATTGCTAATTTGTGGTTTTCTGAATATGTGTCACTATATTCTTTGAGTTAAGTGTCGAATTAGCTAATACATTATGTGTTTGAAATTGATTGGCAGCATGTTATAGTAACATTGCTTATGTACATGTAAACTACTTTCATTGGTAAAACATTTGAAATTTTGTACATTTGTTAAGGAATTAAGTAATATTATAATGAATTAATTAATCATTACTGCAGTAACATATCCGAAGAGTTATATTACCTCCTGATAGCGCATTTGGATTATCAGATCATACTCCAGACTATGTCTGATTTGATCTGCTACCCATGCTGGTTCACTCAAAGTGATCCAACTCTTTGGATCATTTACTGCAGTAAGAATGTATAATAATAATGTATCTTTAAACATCAATTGTTGACAGTGATTTGTCACCAGATGAAGGAAGAAGATAGTTTTATTGCTTAAAATTTCTACATTACCAAGAATTGATTCCTTCATTATTGACTGGCAGGTGCGGGACGGCTCCAACGAGATGGCCCCACTGTTTAACAAGTTCTGTGGGAACACCCTCCCAGCCCCTCTAACGTCCACTGGGAACACCATGTTCATCAGGTTCTCATCTGATGCCACTCAGACAGGGCAGGGATTCAGGGCGACCTGGACAACAGGTAAAGCCTTTGTAACAAAGATAGGACATAATAGACAAATGGTACACCTGTACAGCAGGTAAATGACACTGTCACACCTGTACAGCAGGTAAATGACACTGTCACCTGTACATGGATGAATGTAGGGCTGCAATGGGTACCCGAAATAACGGAAAACTGCAGATCATGTTGTTTGGGTTGGGTTCAGTTCCATTTTTCAGGATTTCAGTTTGGGTCTGGTTTTTATAATTATAGCATCATTATTAGAAATCTTTTTAAACAAGATGGCGTCAAAATCTAGTGATGGTCAATCGGGGGAAAAAAATTAATTGATGATCGGATTAATCGGATGCACCTTTTCGATTGATTAATCGAAAAATAATCGAATTTTATTCATTTCAAATTTATGGCAGAAATATATTAAATTTACTTTATTTTTTATCCTAAATATTATGTTGATTAGAATAAAATCATAAGATTGATCGATTGTATCTTGTTAAACGTCTCTCTCGAGAATTTTTTACTATGGTCTCGAGACGTCTAAAATCATTTTGAAATTTGAAGTTAATAATCCCATACTTTTGATTTTGTTTTCCCGGAATAGGGATAAATCTCTTGACTGTTATTGTTCTTATAGGATCCTGGTTAGAATAGAGCCTCATTACCCCTTACTTATTGTAAGAGGCAAAATCTGAGGCCCTGGACTGTGTCACAGCAGGTGTGGCACGATAAAGATCCCCCCTGCTCAAAGACTGTAAGCGCCGAGCCATAGGCCTAAATTTTACAGCCCTTCACCAGCAATGGTGACGTCTCCGTATGAGTGAAAGATTCTCAAGAGGGACGTTAAAACAATATTCAATCTTATCGGATGATTCAGCTTCGTCAGCCATATTTGATTTTAGTTAAGTCGCGGCAAGAATATTCGTATTATAAAAAAAATACCGATGTCGGCGATTTTCGATTTTGAAAATGACAATCGATTGTTCACATCGTTTCAGTTATAGCGACCGACAATCGATAGTCGGCGACAATCGGTACATCACTATCAAAATCTAAAGTATGGTTGTAGTCTGATTTATTGTTCAATGATGGCATCGTGGTCAAAACAATGCAGAATGTAGAATATGTCTGACACATTTAAAATATGCCACAGGATCAACATTTCCAGTGACAAAACATTTATACCGAAAGCATGGAATGCATGGAAATGAGTAAAAATGGCAGTGCTGTTTCTATTGATATACCATGGATAAACCAGAATCCTCATCCATGAGTAATTATTGTAACAAAATACAAATAAAGGTTTTAATTTTAACATTTATATAAAATTTGTAAAATAGCTATATAGACTCGAACCAAAATACCCGAACCTGGATTAAAAATCTTGAACAGAAATTTTTTGGGAACCCAGACAGCCCTAGATGAATGGTACACACGTATGAGTGAATGGTTACCTGTACAACAAGTAAATTGCACACCTTTACAAGAGGTAACTGGTACACTTTACAAGAACATGGACATGGTATACATGAATTTCAAGTAAATTTGGAACTAGAACCAATGACTAAATATTCTACATGTATATAGATTGTATCACTGAGCGATACTATCTGTTTCTGGAAAGTCTTTGTGACTGGCTATTGTATATGTTTATATGAATTACAGCTTGTGGAGGAACATTCTCGGAGCCAGAGGGAAGCTTCAGCTCCCCATCCTACCCCAACGCCTACCCCGCCAACAAGGAATGTGTGTACACCATCAACCAGCCCCTGGGGTCAGTTGTCACCCTCACGTTCAGCGCTTTTGACTTAGAAGGCTCCATTAACTGTGTCTACGACTACCTCATGGTCAGTGTTACATCTGAATTTATCTCGGGCTGTATTCTTAATACCAATTGATATTGTTTCTTCTGTGTAAAGTAGTTTTTGACTTTCAAAAGATATAGCTGCTTAGTCACTTTAGAGTTTGGAGTAAGGAGATCATCATTAAGTTGCAGGGTTAACTCTTCATGATCTTATGACTGGTGTTTTAGATCAGGCTGTAAAATCAAGATTCCATGTCACAGACTGTAAAATCAAGACCTCATGTCACAGACTGTAAAATCAAGATCCCATGTCACAGACTGTAAAATCAAGATTCCATGTCACAGACTGTAAAAGCAAGACCTCATGTCACAGACTGTTAAATCAAGATCCCATGTCACAGACTGTAAAATCAAGATCCCATGTCACAGACTGTAAAATCGAGACCTCATGTCACAGACTGTAAAATCAAGATCCCATGTCACAGACTATAAATCAAGATCCCATGTCACAGACTGTAAAATCAAGATCCCATGTCACATACTATAAATCAAGATCCCATGTCACAGACTGTAAAATCAAGATCCCATGTCACAGACTATAAATCAAAATCCCATGTCACAGACTGTAAAATCAAGATCCCATGTCACAGACTATAAATCAAGATCCCATGTCACAGACTGTAAAATCAAGATCCCATGCCACAGACTGTAAATCAAAATCCCATGTCACAGACTGTAAAATCAAGACCTCATGTCACAGACTGTAAAATCAAGACCTCATGTCACAGACTGTAAAATCAAGATCCCATGTCACAGACTGTAAAATCAAGATCCCATGTCACAGACTGTAAATCAAGATCCCATGTCACAGACTGTAAAATCAAGACCTCATGTCACAGACTGTAAAATCAAGACCTCATGTCACAGACTGTAAAATCAAGACCTCATGTCACAGACTGTAAAATCAAGATCCCATGTCACAGACTATAAATCAAGATCCCATGTCACATACTATAAATCAAGATCCCATGTCACAGACTGTAAAATCAAGATCCCATGCCACAGACTGTAAATCAAGATCCCATGTCACAGACTGTAAAATCAAGACCTCATGTCACAGACTGTAAAATCAAGACCTCATGTCACAGACTGTAAAATCAAGACCTCATGTCACAGACTGTAAAATCAAGACCTCATGTCACAGACTGTAAAATCAAGATCCCATGTCACAGACTATAAATCAAGATCCCATGTCACAGACTGTAAAATCAAGATCCCATGTCACAGACTTTATAAAATAAGACCTCATGTAAAATTGAGTTTCCACATCGATTCACGGCTCTGTGCCATTATAGGATAAGAAATAATCTACATTTTTGTGATGTATGTAGTTGTAATGTCGTAGAATAAGATTTTGATATCAAAGATGTGATTGATATTTAATAACATTATAATGAAGCCATTTAAATTTTGACTATTCCTAGATATTTGTTATAGAGATGTTTAACTGCTATCTCCACTTATTATTAACTGACGGCATTTAAACTTGTGATGAATCTTGCAAATATATTGCAAATAATTACCCTTGTTAATGAGTAAATTTAGCAGTGGGTGATCAAAAGTTCTAATCTTTCTCACCCATATTAGTATCAGATATACACATCAGGTGATTAAGACAAGATTTTATTTCAAGGGTAGCGATCATAGACAAAAGGAGTTTAGACTGAAAAAAAAACAACCCATTTTTGAAACTGAATTTCAAAGTAAACTTTTGAGAAGGTTTTCGAGAAAATGAATGGAGAATAGATTATGATTTTTTTTAGTTTCAGTATTTGTCAAGAAATGACATGCTCATTTTTACTTGTCAAAATCTTTAGATTGCTTCACCGAAGTGTTCTGAACATGAGTTGTGCTCTTAAATGTTATAATTTCAGTAGCCCCCATGACTACAAAGTTATTGAGCTTATTTGCAACCATGTGTATACCTGCATATGTGGAAGAATATGAAGATAAATCAAATTTAAATGGATTTTGTATTCAATTTATTTTTGCATTCCATCCTCTGATAGTATGATAATACTTTCACAAAGCTTCACTGCATGAAGTGAGTATTTCTTGATCATTGTTGTAGGTATATGATGGAGGCAGTATTCAATCACCCCTCCTCGGTCGTTTTTGTGGCCCCCAGATCCCAGAACCCATTGCGTCCACTCAGAACATGATGACAGTCAGATTTGTCACAGATGGATCTACACACAACACAGGATTCATGGCAGCATACACATCATCAACTGCAGGTCAGTCAACAAAATAATCCTCTCAGCTCTACCCATGTAGTGTCAACACCTTTATCAAGGTGCAAGTTGTAAATCTGTAACTTAGAAGGGAACAGTCCGGGATTGGAACCTGGGCCTGGTTCGTTGCATTTTCTCCCTTCCTATTACATTTTTGCTGTAGACCAGTCCCTTCAGGGGATAAATACCCTGTGTTGATGTCTTCAAGATGTAAAGATATTTAAAGAGGAAGGAATATGGCAGTCAGACGGGTGAAATTGCCGGTTGTCAGATAGCTCAGTTGGTAGAGCATTTGACTAGAGATTCAGAGGGCCTGGGATCGAATCCCACTCTGATCTCTCCTGTTCCTGTTACAAATCACTAAAATTCACCAATAAAAACAACAGGAAATTTTTGATAAATAAATTTTTATTTTTTGTATGTTGAAAATTTAGCATTTATTTAGGTCAATGAAGATTTTGATGCAATTGTAGATAGTTTGATCGGTGTTTTCTGTGATTTATACATTGTAACTGTGCACATCAGGTAAATACTAATTTTGAGAAATAAAAATTCCATGAAAAGCACAAGAGAAATCCTGCCGAAAGAATTATACAAACATAATTCAAGCTGTATAGACATTAATTAGGTCAATCCTACATTAATTAGGTCAATCCTGTGAAAATATTTACATTCACTGTAAATTCAATACATTCATATGTCAAGATGCAGTGTGAGTCACAGCAAAGAGTGATTGGTATTTTGGATGTGTACAAACCTTTGAGTAACAATGTCGTTTATGTATTGATATTGACATGATTTATTCTGATTTCCAGGATGTGGAGGAATGTTGACAGATGAAACAGGAAGTATATCCAGTCCTGGTCACCCGAACGTTTACCCACATGGTGTGAACTGTTCGTGGACAATACAGGCCAGTCCGGGGTTGGTGGTGCGACTTTCGTTCCATGCTTTCAGTATAGAATCCAATCCTGACTGTCAATACGATTACGTAGAACTGTACAACAACTACACAGCTAGTCCCAACAGCCTGATAGATAGGTTAGTAAAGTTAGCAAATAACTACACAACTAGTACCAACAGCCTGATAGATAGGTTAGTAAAGTTAGCAAATAACTACACAGCTAGTCTCAATAACCTGACAGATAGGTTAGTAAAGTTAGCAAATAAATACACAACTAGTCTTAACAGCCTGATAGCTAGGTTAGTGAAGTTAGCAAATAACTACACAACTAGTCTCAACATCCTGACAGATAGGTTAGTAATGTTAGCAAATAAATACACAACTAGTCTTAACAGCCTGACAGATAGGTTAGTAATGTTAGCAAATAAATACACAACTAGTCTCAACATCCTGACAGATAGGTTAGTAATGTTAGCAAATAAATACACAACTAGTCTTAACAGCCTGACAGATAGGTTAGTAATGTTAGCAAATAAATACACAACTAGTCTCAACAGCCTGACAGATAGGTTAGTAATGTTAGCAAATAAATACACAACTAGTCTCAACATCCTGACAGATAGGTTAGTAATGTTAGCAAATAAATACACAACTAGTCTCAACATCCTGACAGATAGGTTAGTAATGTTAGCAAATAACTACACAACTAGTCTTAACAGCCTGACAGATAGGTTAGTAATGTTAGCAAATAACTACACAACTAGTCTCAACAGCCTGATAGATAGGTTAGTAAAGTTAGCAAATAACTACACAACTAGTCTCAACATCCTGACAGATAGGCTAGTAATGTTAGCAAATAAATACACAACTAGTCTTAACAGCCTGATAGCTAGGTTAGTAAAGTTAACAAATAACTACACAGCTAGTCTTAACAGCCTGATAGATAGGTTAGTAAAGTTAGCAAATAACTACACAGCTAGTCTTAACAGCCTGATAGATAGGTTAGTAAAGTTAGCAAATAGCTACACAACTAGTCTCAACAGCCTGATAGATAGGTTAATAAAGTTAGCAAATAGCTACACAGCTAGTTCCAACAGCCTGATAGATAGGTTAGTAAAGTTAGCAAATAGCTACACAACTAGTCTCAACAGCCTGATAGATAGGTTAGTGAAGTTAGGGCTATTCCAGAAATAAATACATGGGGGTGTCGGGAGGCAACTTTTGTATATACCAAGCACCCATAAAAAAAAATAAAAAATTACCCCATGACCCATCAAATTAATAATCTCATTTTACAATGACCCATCTAATAAAAAAAAAACTAACCAGACCCACCACAAAAATATTTTTAAAAAATGAAAACGGTACAAATCTCGCGAGGTTTTCGGGACAAACATTCTAGTCAATGACGCGGTAATGCCTGTGCGACATTGTATCACAGTAGTTCTGAAGAAACGATGTCACATCAACAATCAAAGGCATCTATGGCGGGAATGTTGGAAAGATTGGGAGTTCAAATGATGCTATTATCATGAAATGGGTATGGATATGTTTTTCCACGAATCGTTCGTCTTCTAATGGAGCCCGCGCCCGGAGGCCTCTGTCACCATCACACCGACTGATAAATATAACGCATCGGTACCCTCGTATAAATCAACTAAGGTTTGCCTATTTTTATTAGAAAACGGAATACCTATTGGTTTCAAAATATTCCCAAAATCGATGCACTGTAAACTGTAATAATCTACAGAACCGAGTTCGCCGCCATCACGTCCAAAGGGACCCTACTAAACGCGCCTCTAATTTGAAGAGTGCCGTAATGGAAAGTTATGCGCTTCAAAGAGCGACAACTCGAATAGTCTATGTTACTTCCGATTTCCGATTTCGAAAGCAGCATTTTGAAAGCACGTTTTCAATTTTCCCTCCGACATTTTGTAACCAACATGACAAGAGCGACAATAAAAATATTCTGAAAACTCAACACCCACGTGGCACAAAATAAAACAATAGAAACTACCCACTACCCATAATAAATATTTTTTTAACAGTCCAACCACGGACCAATTAAAATATGAAAAAATATGACCACCCACACAAAAAAATATCGTTTGCCGCCCGACCCCCCCATTTGATCATTTCTGGAATAGCCCTTAGCAAATAACTACACAGCTAGTCTCAACAGTCTGATAGATAGGTTAGTAAAGTAATAAAATAGCAAATAACTACACAGCTAGTCTTAACTGCCTGATAGATAGGTTAGTAAAGTTAGCAAATATCTACACAGCTAGTACCAACAGCCTGATAGATAGGTTAGTAAAATTAGCAAATAACTTAGAAGGAATTCCTTCAATCTAATTAAAATCAGATCCTAGGATACGCTCACAATTGTTATAATAGGATCTGACATAACCCCATTGTCCGCATGACCTTTCGCTTGGAATATTCATGAGAACTATCAGCCAGTCAGATTGCGCCATACAGACAATGATGGCTATTTAGGCGGTTCGTTGCAATTCGTAAATAAATTGCTGTAATCTCTCTCCCATTAAGTTTATTCCACACTGTAAAATTGTATATTCTCGCATAACGAATTTTAAACTTTTGCAATAATGCCTAATCTATTCTGTTCATACAAACAACAAAACATAAGATATGAAATACACCCAAATTGAATTAATTGTGAATTCCGATTTATGTATGAATAGGGATGGGTACGATTTGAATAGTTTTCAAGATGGTTTACGTAAATAACGTGAGGAATATAATGCCAGTTGACGTAAACGGTGCATTGTGATGTCGCATCTAGCTGCGATGTTTTCTTTCAAACCAAACAATCGCAGCCATTTTCCTTGAATTGTGAACACCGACGATTTCAAAACCGACGCGCTGATTGGCTAACATAAAGTTCATCTGAACATAACCCCTAATCGGGTTATGTCAGATCTACTTGCGCAGAGTATACGACGCGGATCTAAGAAGTCTGATTTTAATTTGATTGGAATGCCTTGGGACAGTAACATCCAATTATCTTACCAAGGAAATCCTAGGGACATCTACATCCAAATTCCTTACACATGTATCGGTATAAAGGTGGAAGTTATCTATGTTTGATAGGAATTTCCTGTAGTATTCACCTATTTGATATACTTATTTCAGAAGTGATACATATGTGTATGTATTATATAGTATTGATAAGAAATATTTTAATATGAAATTTGCTCCCTTCTCTCCCCCCCCCCTTCTCTCTCTCACAAACACACACACACACACACACTAGAATGTTTTGTCATCTGTTTTAGATTCTGTGGCTCCGACATGCCCCCTTCCATTACCTCCTCCTCTAATTTTCTGACTCTGGTCTTCGTATCTGATGAGAGCCTGGCGTACGAGGGATTTTCAGCCAGTTACATCACTCTGAATGCCTCAACAAGTAAGTTGGTTATATAGACAGTTGAAATTTTCTGAACATGTGAACAGTTGAAGAAGTTTTTAGAAATTTTAAGACACCTTCTGAGTTGTTTTGATGAACGATTGAACATTGGACCAATGATCCAAGGTTGACTGTTGGGTCTTAGTGTTCTCTTCCGGTGAAACTTGTCAAAACAGGATAGGTCTGGTACCAGAAAGAATCTTTGGATTAGGCAGCACCCAGAATGATCTGGATAACTTGATTAGTTAAGCTCCAATGAGGCATCAAGCTTGCTTATGACTAGAGAAAGCCATGACACTGAAGCAAGGTCATTTATCAAAGGTCAAGGTCACCGATAATAAAATGTTCAAAGCATTTGTCTGGCCCATGACCTTACTGACTTGATGCTGTGATAAATGATGATCAGATGGTGTATCTTAAACCTAAAGCAAGGAATTTGACTGTTTTCACTATAGACAGTTGGATAAGATTGTAATTTGACTTTTCACTATACACAGTTAAATTGAATTGGAATTTGACCGTTTTCACTCTACACAGTTAGATTGAATTGCAGTTTGACTGGTTTTAGACGGAGGCTTTTAGGCCTCCAGTCTATTGCGGTTAACTTGGAGCTCGTTTGTATGCATTGGACACCACCTAGTGGCAGTTGAAAAAGTGCAAGCAAATCCACGAGGAAAGCAGAAGAACATGTGAAAGCCTGAGATCTGTCTAAAGATACAGGGAAATTTTGATTGCTATTTACAGTTAGATTGAGGTGGAATTTGCTTGTTTCCATTGTACATGGTCAGAAAACCCTTAAGTTTTAATTTGATTGATTTCACTATACACAGTTAGATTAAGTTGCTATTTGACTCTGTACACAGATTGAGTTGGAGTTTGACTGTATTCACTATACACAGATTGAGTTGGAGTTTGACTGTATTCACTATACACAGATTGAGTTGGAGTTTGACTGTATTCACTATACACAGATTGAGTTAGAGTTTGACTGTATTCACTATACACATATTGAGTTAGAGTTTGACTGTTGTCAATATACACACCAATCTTGACAATCTATTGTTAAATAGTTGTATGGGAAACTCCTTCAATTTGAAAACAGATTAATAAAAGCATTGTAAAGGTTGTCCTCCATTGTTAAGTTTAAAATATGATTATGCACACATGTTGATACATTTATTGCAAAACATGTCCCATATTTACTAGTTTGTAAACAGTGATGATATTTATGGAAAATGTTTCTATCCAGTGTTAATGAATGACTCTCCTGCCCTCTCTGTACACAGTTTGTGGTGCCGAACTGTCAGACTCCACGGGGATCATCACCAGCCCTAATTACCCCAACAACTATCCTCATGAGCGGGACTGTGTCTGGACGATTGTGGCGCAAGACGGGAACCAGATTCTTCTTAATGTCACTGACTTCACCCTGGAAAACCATGCTAATTGTAGATACGACTTCCTAGAAATAAGGTAAAGGCGGAAATAAAATAGTACATGTATCTGTGAAAATGACAGTGATTATTACAGTGTATCTGAAAGTGACGGTTAATGATTATGACGATATGTATCTTTGAAAGTGACAGTGATGATGACTAGGTTTGGGCCAATTTTCTTGGGTTCCCTAGGACTGGCACAATGGTGAAAACAACTAAAATAGGTATTAATGAAAAACAATGATAGCACAATTAGCAACAAAATATTCAAAAATGCTAGCTGATATTTTGTTTATTTTTTTTTTAAGTTCTAAGTCAATAATGTCTATAATTTCCCCCTCTATTTAGACATGAAAAGTTTGCTTTATAGTTACATACATGCATAACTATTTGCTTTTTTTAAAGAATTTTTAAAACATTGCAAGTGATGTGTATTTGGAGAATTTCAGACAATTTTTAGCTCACCTGAGCTCTCCTGCCCTCTCTCTGGTCACAGTTTGTGGTGCCAAACTGTCAGTCTCCATGGGGATGTCAGACTCCACTTGCACCTCAAAGGAGCTTTTCTGATCAAAATTTGTCCATTGTCGTCATCGTAAACTTTTCACATTTTTTGTCTTCTTCTCCAGAACCACTGGGCCAATTTCACCCAAACTTGGCACAAAGCATCCCTGGGTAAAGGGGATTAAAGTTTGTTCAAATAGAAGGCCACGCCCTTCTCCAAGGGGAGATGGTATCAAAATAGTGAAAATACATTAACGACTTTTAAAATCTTCTTCTCCAGAACCACTGGGCCAATTTCAACCAAATTCGGCACAAAGCATCCTTGGGTAAAGGGGATTCAAGTTTGTTCAAATGAAGGACCATGCTCCTTTGTAAGTAGAGATACATGTAATAGCAAAATAGTAAAAATACATTGGCAACATTTAAAAATCTTCTTCTCCAGACCCACTAGGTCAATTTCAACCAAACTTGGGACAAAGCATCCTTGGGGCAAGGGAATTCAAGTTTGTTCAAATGAAGGGCCACACCCCTTTCCAAGGAGAGAATAGCAAAATAGTGAAAATAAATTAAAATCTTTTAAAAATCTTCTTCTCCAGAACCACTGGGCTAATTTCAACCAAACCCGACACAAAACATCCTTGGGTGAAGGGAATTTAAGTTTGTTCAAATAAAGGGCCACACTTCTTTCCAAGGGGATATATTAGCAAAATAGTGAAAATACATTGGCAATATTTAAAATATTTTAAAAAATGGTTCCCACTGGGCTAATTTCAACCAAACTTGGCAGAAAGCATCCTCGGGGCAAGGGGATTCAAGTTTGTTAAAATGAAGGACCACACCCTTCTCCAAGGGTAGATAATAGCAAAAGAGTGAAAATACATCAACGACTTTCAGAAATACATGTACTTCTTCTCCAGATCCACTGGGCTAATTTTAACCAAATTCGGCACAAAGCATCCTTGGGTAAAGGGGATTCAAGTTTGTTCAAATGAAGGACCATGCTCCTTTGTAAGTAGAGATACATGTAATAGCAAAATGGTAAAAATACATTGGCAACATTTAAAAATCTTCTCCAGACCCACTTGGTCAGTTTCAACCAGACTTGGCAGAAAGTTTCCTTGGGGCAAGAGAATTCAAGTTTGTTCAAATGAAGGGCCACATCTCTTTCCAAGGTGAAATAATAGCAAAATTGTGAAAATGCTTCTTCTCCAGAACCACTGGCCTAATTATACGTTCAGGGGGGTATATAGGAATCATTCTGTCTGTCTGTCCGTCTGTCTGTGCAGATTCGTATCCGGGCCATAAATTCTTTGTTCTTTGACTTAGGCATACCATATTTGGCACACAGGTGGATCACCATAAGACGATGTGTCAGGTACCTTCATGACCTCTATATGACCTTGACCCTTGACCTCAAGGTCAAAATTAAAGTTGTTTTTTTTTTTACAATGGATTCATGTCCGGGCCATAACTTCTTTGTTCTTTGACATAGGCATACCATATTTGGCACACAAGTGGATCACCATGAACTATGTGTTGAGTACCTTCATGACCTCTATATGACCTTGACCCTTGACATCAAGGTCAAAATTAAAGGTTTTTTACAATGGATTCGTGTCTGGGCCATAACTTCTTTGTTCTTTGACATAGGCATACCATATTTGACACATGAGTGTATCACCATGAGACAATGTGTCATGTATCTTCATGACCTCCATATGACCTTGACCTCAAGGTCAAAATTAAAGGTTTTTACAATGGATTCATGTCAAGGCCATGACTTCTTTGTTCTTTGACATAGACATACCATATTTGACACATGAGTATATCACCATGAGACGATGTGTCAGGTACCTTCATGAACTCTATATGACCTTGAACTTTGAGCTCAAGGTCAAAATTGATTATAGGGTTTTGACAGAGTCATACCATAAGACATGGGTGTATCACCATGAGACTGTGTCATGTACATTCATGACCTCTTTATGACCTTGACCTTTGATCTCAAGGTCAAAATTATAGGTTTATGCCATGGATTGTGTTTGGACTGTATCTTCCATTTTCTTCAACAAAGGCATACCATATTTTTACACTCAGCAAAGAGGTAATTTATACCTATTAACAACACCCTATGGGAGATTGGGGTAAGCGGGGGATATTCTTAGTGAGCATTCCTCACAGTACCTCTTAATTTAAACCAAACTTGGCACAAAGCATCTTTAAGTGAAGGGAATTCAAGTTTGTTCAAATGAAGGGTCACACTCTTACACCCTTTGGGAGATTGGGGTAAGCAGGGGGTATTCTTAGTGAGCATTGCTCACAGTACCTCTTGTTTCAACCAAACTTGGCACAAAGCATCTTTAAGTGAAGGGAATTCAAGTTTGTTCAAATGAAGGGTCACACTCTTATTCAAGGGAAGATAATAGCAAAATAGTGAAAATACATAGACAACTTTTAAAAATCTTTTTCAGAACCACAAGGTCAATTTCAACCAAACTTGGCACAAAGTGTTCTTGGGTGAAGGGGATTCAACTTTGTACAAATGAAGGACCATGCGCCTTTCCAAGGGGAGATAATAGCGAAATAGTAAAAATACATTTGCCACTTTTAAAAATCTCATTCTCAAGAACCACTGGGGCTAGGAAAGTACAAATTTACATGAAAGTTTCCTAACATAGTGCAAATTCAAGTTTGTTACAATCATGGTCCCTGGGGGTAGGATGGGACCACAATAGGGGATCAAAATTTTACATAAAAATATATAGGGAAAATCTTTAGAATTCTTCTGATGAACATCCACTGGGCCAGAAAAGCTGATATTTAGTCATGTAAGCTTCCTGACATAGTGCAGATTCAAGTTTGTTAAAATCATAGCCCCAGGGGGTAAAGTGGGGCCACAATAGGGGATCAAAGTTTTAGATACAAATATATAGAGAAATTCTTTAAAAATCATCCTCTGAAAAATCACTGGGCCAGAAAGGTTTACATTTACATGAAAGCTTCCTGTCATATTGCAGATTCAAGTTTGTTAAAATGATGCCCCTCAGGGGGAGGGTAGGGCCACAATACGGGGTCAAAGTTTTACATACAAATATATAAGGAAAATCTTTTCAAATCTTCTTCTCAAGAATAATTGGGCCAAAGAACTTTACATTTACATGAAAGCTTCTTGACATAGTGCAGATTCAAATTTGTAAAAATCATGGCTGTCAGGGGTAGGTTGAGGCCACAATAGGGATAAAAAGTTTTACATGCGAATATGTAAGGAAAATCTTTAGAAAATCTTTAGGGCAAGCTAACTCTGGTGAGCGATGTGGCCCATGGGCCTCTTGTACACTAAGCAGTCTCTTACATGTCTGATACTGTTCTGTATAATGCTATACTTTGCAAACTGCATAGTGACACACTATAAACTAAATGTGTAATGACCTTCATTACTGATGAATAAACTGTAGCGGTTGAGTTGCTAGAGCACCTGACTAGAGATTCAGGGGGCCCAGGTTCGAATCCCGGTCTGGTCTGTTACGTCTTCTCCTTATCCTTGTTACAAAATTATGGATATAATATAGAGATTTTTCATGACATCCCATGAATTTTACAAAATTAATGATATTCATATGCATTGTACAAAATGAAATAAGTATAGGACATTGAATATTAACGAAGGAACAGTATAACTGAATACAGTTGCAGCTGTACAGTGGAAGCCAGAGTTTTGGAATTAATGCATGAATTGCTCCTTAGTATACTAACGAAACAAGTGTAATGTAGATGACCAATCCAGCTTCTTTGTGGTCCTTAATTCAGATGAGGTGACTAAATAGGGCGGTCCTTTGGATGAGACCGCAAAAACTGAGGTCCCGTGTCACAGCAGGTGTGGCACGATAAAGATCCCTCCCTGCTCAAAAGCCGTAAGAGCCGAGCATATTGGCCCAAATTTTGTAGTGAAGGTAATGGTGACATCTCCTTATGAGTGAAATATTCTCGAGAGGGACGTTAAACAATATTCAACCAATCAATACATTAACTTCTTAGCAAGGGATTTATTCAATTTTTGGTTGTGGATTAGAATAACATTTTATAAACAAAAAAGCATGATGCTAATTCCTGTTTCAGAAATGGTGGTTTTCCCAGTTCGCCACTTGTTAATACATACTGTGGCACAACCATTGACAACATCATAAGGTCTCATAGCAACAGAATGTACATACGCTTCAAATCAGACGCCTCTCAATCAGCTCGAGGATTCAGGATTTTCTACGACACAACAGCAGAAGGTATATATTCTGTGTACTTTCTACAGCACAACAGCAGAAAGTACGTATTTTCATTGACACAACAAGCAAGTATTTAGTGTATTTTCATTGACACAACAAGCACGTATTAGTGTATTTTCATTGACACAACAAGCACGTATTTAGTGTATTTTGTTTGACACAACAAGCACGTATTTAGTGTATTTTGTTTGACACAACAAGCACGTATTTAGTGTATTTTCATTGACACAACAAGCACATATTTAGTGTATTTTGTTTGACACAACATTTAATGTACTGTGGAATCATTAGAATTCGTGGTGGCTCAATTTTCGTGGAATTCATGGGTACCCCTCACCCACGAATTTACATCCCCAACGAATAAAGACAACTTAGTATACAAGAATCTTACAAATATATAAATCCACGAAATTACGTCCCCATGAACCTGTAAAAATTCAGCAATCCACAAAAATTGGCCCCCACGAATTTAAATGATTCTACAGTATACATTTAAATAATTATATACAGCACATAAGGAATGTATTTGTTGAAACAACTGACTACAACACACAAGCTACATATTTGTTTGACTTGATCCAGCAAAGAATGTACAGTGACACCTCGTCGGCTTTTGTCCAGGCTTATTTTGGCATTATATTGAGTGTGGCATTATAAAGAGGTTAACCATTTTAGTTCAGCAATTTGAAAAAAAGTGGTTGATCAATTAATAAATTATTATCTTCTTATTGTTGCCCACATAGGACAAGATTTGTAAATGCATGAAATTGTTTTGCTTTAGTTCTTATAAATAAAAACTTTGGTACATAGTGGAATGTTCTGTTCTTGTGCATTAGCAAAACACATATTAAGTAGTTTCATTTGTGTCATATTGGTAGGTTCTACGATGACTGAATGCGTTGAGTGGTTGACATACACATGTAATACGGCTTTAACTTTTTTCTGGAACACAGAAATATGATGTCACACGCATAGTGTCACACATTATACACACAAAGATCACACGGAATACAAAATTTACAGCAGCTGATAGTTTCCTGAACAATTTCATATTTACAATGTATGTCACTGCTGTAGACTGTTTGATTGTTAAAATTATTATGGTGTAGTTAATGACTTTTACATAATTTCTCTACACAATGTTGTTTTAATTTGGAATTACCTAACTCCTATGAACCCTTTCACTTTTAAGTCCTGTGAGACTTAAATGGGGCAATATTATTCATATATTCTGTATAGCAAAGAGGAATTGATTTCTTATGTAGAAATTGGATAGAATTTGAATGATATTTCTAAAGAGAACACTTAGCTTCCTCCCCCCCACCCCCCTTTCTCTCAAATACTGCTTGTATTTCTGTTTGGGTAGTGAAAGTAAAATTTTGATGAATTTATTCAATGAATGAATTTTACTCAAAATGCCCCATGAATATTTTTTCAGTTGAATTGAGTCGGTGCAGCTATCTGACCTGAACATTTTTTCTCTTTCTCTAGGTTGTGGTGCTGACTTGACCAACCCCACAGGAAGTTTTGTCTCCCCTAACTACCCTAACCAGTATTCCCACAATGCTGAGTGTTTCTGGACGATCAGCATCTCCCGTGGAAGCAGGATCCACCTGACCTTTGTTGACTTTAACTTCGAGAACCACGTAACGTGCCAGTATGACTATGTAGAGGTATGATACTACCTACAAGTTGCAACCCTGTTTGTATGTCTGTATGTTTCGGTGCAAGTCTGTATATGTCAGTAATGTTTTTATGTTGGTTTTTTGTAAGTCGATATGTTTTTGTGTTTGTATTGGTTTTTTGTATGTTGGTATGTTTTTGTGTAAGTCTCTATGTCTATATGTTTTTTTCAAATAATTGCAATTGGTCAGTGTCTGTTGTCATGTGTAAACACTTGAATATTTTTAACTTCTTGATAACCACCATTCCAATTCTTTTGAAATTTGGTAGACAAAAGTTGTAAATTTAATATTTTAAGTTTTAAGAACTCGTCTTGTTTTATATACTTTTTCAGAATATAAGAATTTAGCTTAGCTATTCAGAACAGGACATTTGTTCTAGATTTTGTAGCCCTTGGGACTAATGATACTTTTGATTAATAGTTAGGTGAGTGATAAGGCCACTGGGGCCATATTTAAAAATGATTTTAAACCGATTGACCATCACTAACAGTTAGGCCTTAGGGGAATTTGGTTGCTGCCTTTTATTTTGTGGTTCACTGGCATTTTAGGCTTTTGTTTTTGCACATTAATTCATATGTGGTAGTGATTTTGATTTTTAAAATTTTTTTTATTAATAATCATATCGATATACATCTACCATTTACTAGAAAATGTTTCAACAGAACTTGATTTTGCAAATCAAACAAAATGGATGCTGACATCTTTTACAAGATTATGTATTAGAGCTGAGTTACACATGCGCATACATGTATAGTTAGGTGTTTTCCAGTTTGTAAATGTATCAAGTTTGGAAATAAGTTTAAATTGAGAACACATAAATGTAATGCTTCTTATTGACTGTCGAAAATATCACACCCATCCGAAATATCCCCTATCGAAGAACACAACTTGCACACCAGGACACCCTGAATTCTTGTCTCCTCGCTCCTCGTGTAGACAACTTTTCTCCATCGTGATCTAGCAGACCACCTCTATTATTTTTAATTTTTTTTCATTTTAGATTGAAATCAATGAATTAAGATATAGAAAATTCTGGTTACCCCGATCTTATAAAATACTGATCTATACCTGTAACGACCCTGAAATTTTCCAGAAATAGATAAAAACTTCACCAGAATGACGGTATAAAATCTTTTGGGTCGTTGTGACTTTCTCAGACTCGGTGGAGCATTTAGGGAAAACAATATTTTTATTTTGGCCTGGGTCTTTTGTTACAAGTTGGCGTGAATACATTTATTAAGCCACTTCACCCTATCTTTGTTACATGTTGGCGTGAATGCAATTAAGCCACTCCACCCTATTTTTGCATTACATACTGCTTGTGTTTGCATCGTTTTCATTTTACTGTGTAGATTCGTGACAGCTCTGCAACCGGCCAGATATACTGCTTGTGTTTGCATTGTTTTCATTTTACTGTGTAGATTCGTGACAGCTCTGCAACCGGCCAGATACTAGCCCGTTACTGTGGTAACCAAGTTCCTGACTTCATTGACTCACTATCCAACAAACTATGGATCAAATTCCGAACGGATCAATCTGTGGGGGGTCGAGGTTTCCATGCCTTCTACAGCAGTAGTAAGTCAAAGTGATGCCACATGTTTAGATGTATGTCACAGTGGAGGTAATGTTATACCATGAGGAAGACCTTTTGATGTTATCATTTATTGGTGACTTTGGAAATATTTTGTGTCACAGAATTATAATAGAAAGTGCAAGGGTCATCCCATGAATTTGGTATGTAATTAACAACATGCATAGATGACACATTTTTAAAATTACATTTATTACGAGACAAATTCTAATTGACAAGAATATTGATGGGTTTTTTAAGAAAAGATTTGCGAGTTCTTTTTCAGTACTAAGTAAGTATTATTCAAGTCATATTGCTTGTCATTGTGACATTGTAAGTTCATTGTTACAAGTATATCTATAAATGTACGGGAGACTCTTGATAAAACTTTTAAGAGATTGAGAAATCGAAGGTTGAATCAAATCAGTGGAAATCATAGGCAAGGTCCAACTTTTATTTTATAGTAACTATATGGAAGTGTATATTTACACCATCCTGGGAATGTTTTGATGCATATTCCTGGGATTGTCATAATTAATGAAAATTCATTGGCATATCTCTAAATTATTTTTAATTCTCAAAATCACTGTCTCTTTGCAAGTCAACAAATTTTTTCAAATTTACATGGTGTGGAACAGCTTTTTGTTCATTGTTAAATTTTACTATTGAACAATTTTAAAATTAGTTATCTATTCCAAAAGTAAGCACAGGTGTAAGGGTTAAAACTGACCAATCAAACAATTAATCATCTACCCTGAAAGAAGTACAGGTGATGTGGCACCTATGTAAACACCTAATTAACATGACCACACTTGCCATAGACATTCATGGTTTATATCCATGCAGGAAATAGGCTTTATGGTTCCCAAATTTCACTTCCAGAGATCAAGGCTTTTCAGAGGTCATAAGCTCGAGAGATCAAGAGTAAATTTGCTTAGTTATTAAGGAAATATTGGGATCATGATTTCAGTTCATGAGATCGAGAACTTTGAGAAATCATAGTTCGAGCTATTGACAGTCATCTGTAACTACTTGTGAAATATGTCAGGCAGTTGATGCTTGTAGCTTTTGTTACATGTATGATGTTTTGCAGTTTGTGACACAACTTTAACAGACTACAGTGGGGTGATAGAGAGTCCGAATTTCCCCAACCCGTACCCCCACAATAGGAATTGTACCTGGATCATCCAGACAACACGAGGGAACACCATCAATGCCTCGTTCTCTCACTTCCAGGTGGAGACTCACACCTCGTGTGCTTACGACCATCTCCAGGTCAGTTAAATGATCGACTCATGGTGTACAGAGAAAATAGCAAAGGGATCAGTTCGATACAGCAGGCAGATATGTCCAGTGTTGATTTTTCCATAGTTCACTAAATAGGTTTTCATCATCATTTATTGAACAGTAATTATGGGTGATTTCGTGCTTGAAAGAAACCACAAAATTGAATGGCTGATGACAAAGCACTGATTATGTGTAAGAGAATAGAAAAAGATATCTGTTTAGAAATTTGCATATCAACAAAAATGTACTTTGACAATATATCGTAGATTTGTATATCTAACACATTAATATGTTCTCTCTCTGACAGTATCACAAAGTTTGATGTTAACGAAAAAATTCAAACCACAGTTGATGTGTTAGATCCGGAACAAATTTTTTTCATTTGCTTTGTAGTTGATCGAAGTGTAAGGCACAAATAAGCTTTTTTGATCAAAATTTGGCAGGCCTCTGCTTCAGCATCATCAACTTGTCTTATGATTTACGTCAGACTCTCCTTCATAACCCACTGTGTCAATTTCAACCAAACTTGACACAAAGTATCTTGAGGTAAAGGAATTCAAGTGTATTCAAACCAATGGCCATACATTTTTCAAACAGGAGATGATTGATAATTATGAAGAACTGGATGTTTTTGAAAATCTTCTTAGAAACCACAAAACTAATATCAACCAAGGTAGGCACAAGATATTCCTATGTAAAGGGGATTCAAGTTTGTCATAATGAAGGGCCACACTCTTCAAAGAGTAGATAATGAAAATTATGAAAAATTAGAGGAAATGATTTAAAAATCTCAAACTCCACTGGACCAATTTTGACCAAACTTGACACAAAGCATAAATGGTCAGGTCAGGATTGAGCCACAGTGGGATATATACTTTAAAAATCTCAGGAAAAAAGGCTGCAATTTTTCCAGTCAATATGAAAATTTTGTTTTCTGAATTTATTCTGTTAAAGATATTTATATTGATCTACTACTTTTAATGTAGAGTTCAATGTTATGTTAGCATTTGGGATCAAAGTTATTCAATACATCCTATTCATCTATGGAGTTAATTGATGCAGGTGAGCATTGAGGTCCATGGGCCTCTCGGATTTACCTGTGTTCCCAGTAGCAGGTTAATATACATGTAGGTGTACGACTGACTTGATTCTGTCTGTCATCTTTTCATGCCTTCTTTGGAGATACAGTGGTCAAACTGTGAGGTGATGCCAGAGTTTCTTCTAAGTACTGTAACAATAAATTTCATATAGGTCTCAAACTACCAGGAAATGGAGGAAAATTCGCCTTCAGAAGCCCGTGTTTTAATTTTCAGATTTTATTACCATGGCAACCAATTTTCAAAAATAATGTATATGGTTCTTGAAAGTACACATGTGAAAGATTTTAAAGGTCCATCATGACATCTGCTAGCCTGGAAATGGGTCGAGACAGACTCAGGCACCTGCCATCCTGGAAGTAAAAAATCAACAAAAATGAGGAAAATATACCCATTTTCAACCCCTCCTAATTCAAAAAAAAAAATTTCCCAGTATAATGACAGATATCAACTTTCAGCAAAAATCCTAACCTTTCCAACAAGGCCAAATTTGCAATAGGGTCCTTGATTCCTTTTCGAGATATTTTACATCAAAGATGCAGCATGCTCTTTTCAACTTACCGTTCAAAGTGAAAGTAGAATTGCCCGCCTAGAAGTCAAACTCTCATACATCTCACAGTCACAGTTTCGAATCCCATAAAAAGGCACTGGATCAATGTAGAATGGTCACCTCCCTATATTAATACAGATATCAATAACAATGAAACTATTTAAATTCTATAAAATACTCTTTTAACATAATTATTTACATTTTAACCCTGGTCACTTTAGCTTCGTATTGGCAATTCGCCAGGTATATTGAGACTTACAGCATTTCTTTGTACTCTGACTACATGTACATTCAATACTTTAATCATATTTTATTTGTGAAAACATTCATTTATGTAATGTGTAATTTAAATGAGAGACTAGCCATTCACAGAAATTTAGTTCTCACGAATAAACTCTTACACAATTAGAAGACTTGAGCAATGATTAATTATTCACGAAAGTTATATCTCTCTATAAAAGTGAATCCATCCTTGTATTGAAGTGGAAATACATGTAGGTCTTGCGAAATTAAAGTGATCTATTGTATGCAGTGCGGCTCCTTATTGAAACTGATTCCAGTGACCATTAGCTAGCTGTGTGTGGACTATTGTCAGATTCTGATATGTTGTTAAACTTTAAAAGTTTCCTTTGATGTTGATGAAAATTTCATCATTTTTCTTATATAAAAAAAGTTTGTAAAGATAGTCATTTCATGATTATCTATAGTTTTGGTATATTAGGTTAGTATTTTGTTAATTAACAGGTTCGTGACGGTAATTCGATGACTTCACGCATCGTTGGAACATACTGTGGCAGTGACATTCCGTCGTCCATTACATCCTCCTCTGAGTACCTGTGGTTAAACTTTATCTCGGACTTCTCTGTCGCCAGCAATGGATTCCGACTGGAATACATTACTAATGGTAATTCCCTCATCCGCGAGTCAAATATGTCATCATCTGCCAGGCAAAAATGTCATCATCCATAAGTCAAATATGTCATCATCTGCCTGGCAAAAATGTTATCATCTGCCAGGCAAATATGTCATCATCTGCCAGGCAAAAATGTCATCATCCACAAATCAAAAATGAGAAGTGCAATCAAATATGTTTTTATATATATTTTTAAAAATGTGAATTAAAAACAGTATAAAAAATAAAGGTACATAATTATATCAAAATTATTTGAAGTGTGACAGTTTAGGAATAATTTGAATTTTTGATTGAACCCAAGGTCTAATGAGCACTATTTACCTGAAAGAATTCTCTTTTACTCATTCAAAATATTGGTCCTTGTAATATTCTGATATGATCGTGGTTCCATTCACTGAAACAGAAAAGACTGTTTTGTCCGTTTTATTTATTAAAAAGATGTGTGTCTCTTCTATAGAAATCAACTAGTACTCAGATCTCTCTCCATGTAAGATTTCCCAGATGTATAGAGTGAGAATTAAAAGTTCATCATTTCTAAACTATACATTTAAACAGTGTGGTTAACAGCATGTTGGAGAATGTTTGTAGATTTTACACTATGACATACAAACGTTTGAATGTTATCAACAGGTTGTGGGGATTACTTCACACAGAGCACAAACCAGTTCACCAGTCCTAATTATCCCAACCCCTACCCCCACAACCGGGTGTGTGTGTGGAGGATTGAAGTAGCCACAGGACAGTCTATAGAACTCACTATACACGACTTCGACCTGGAGACTCACAACGAGTGTCGCTTTGATGGTCTAGAGGTACCAGTTTAATTAAAAATATCAATTATGGAACACCTAATTTACAGATTCCAAAGATTTTATCATTTTAGGAGACTGAATCTTAAGATCAGAGAGACGGCCTACACTACCGTAGCTTGCTGGTTTATCACATTCATTGTAATATTATATATTTACTAAAATTTATATGATTATCATAGTTGCCAACCTCCAGCAAGTGGAAATTTATTCATGACCCTTTTTGGAAACAAAAACTCTGGTCATAACATGTAACAACATATTTACCATATTAATTGTGTGTTTATTTCAAAGGAGCATCAGTAATGTCTAGATTGTGAATTATTTTATTTTAAAGAAGCATTGTAAGTTACAGTGGCACTTTTTTTGAAGACTGTTTTAGAAGGACTCAGATTGGTTGTGTTCTGCTATAAAAGTAGAACGAAATAGTCTCTGTTCGAGTAACTTTGCATTTGAGATCTGATAAGGCAACAGTAATTTTGAAGACTTTCATGTTGAAGCATTAATGTTTTCATGATTTTTGTGTTTTTATACGCCCGTCAAAGACAAGACGTCATTATGGTATCGCAGTAGGAACTGTAAGCTCCAGGATTTTACAACTGAAGTTAATTATAAGTTCTGTATTCATACACGCATTGTTTACAACTGCTACATGTTCATGAGGAAATGTCTATTATTTAAATTTATAAATATATCAAAGACCAAAACATTGGAAATATATCAAATTATTCTTTTTCATTTTTATGCCCCTATACTTGGAGATTTAGTGGCAAATACTTTATGGTCTGTGTTTGTCTGCAAAAACTTTAACTTTGACCATAACTTTCAAATGGATGGTGATAGGAGTTTCATATTTCCCTTGTGTATTTCTAGTGACAAGACATTTCCTTTGGTACCAAATGTTTTTGACCTCATGGCCTTGGAGTTTGGCCATATAGAGGCATTAAAGGTTCACAAACACATCTTGTTAATACATAATTATAAGAATAACTTAAATTTTTTTTAAATTCCAAAACAAGAAAACTTACATTGTTATGTTCAGGTTTATGCTGGTCGTGATACTTCAGCACCAAGGCTGGCTCAACTTTGTCACAAGCAGACGGCAGCTCAAGTTCTCACTTCCACAGGAAATCTGATGTACATCATGTTCCGCAGTGATATCAGCATCAATGGGAAAGGATTCCGAGCATCATACAAAGCTATCACGGGAGGTAAAATCTGAATGCAAACGGTATACATTATCCATGTCATGTGGCATGATGGAACGAGCATGGAGGGAAACTATGGCGTAAGAATTTGTTTTTATGATTGACAAACAAAATGTGGAATCAAAATATTGTAAGCATATAACTTGCTCTACATCAATGAAATGTGAAATGAAAGCTGAAGAAAATTGATTTATGTGTGCACATCTTATAATATTTAGGAGAGCTTGTAGTATTTTGTGTATTCCCATTTTTAAAAATATAATTTCATCTGGCTTAGAGCATGTCTGTTTGTCTTTCTTACACTTGAAGCATTTTCATCTTCTCATGAACCACTGGGCCAATTTTGATTAAAATGGGTACAAAATGTCTTTGAATAAAGGTAATCCAAGGTAATTTTAAGGATTCTGCTCCCTTCCAAGGGGAGATGATAATCAAATAGTGAAAAAAAGGTGGAGTGGTTGAAAAGTATTTTTCGCAAGAACTATTTTTACCTTATGAAAAAAAAAACTTCCTTGTGTATAATGAAGATTTAAAGAAATTGTATAATATGGATCTGATTAGGTCTTTTAAAATGACTTGCAATTTTGGAAGCAGAGTTTATATTATTTTGATGAAGGGCACATTCTTTTGTATAATTATGTATGTGTAATGTAAAACAACAGCTTTTTTTATTCATTGATGAAAGATTATTTAAAACCTACATTGTACCGGCATGACCAGTATGGGGCCATTTTATGTTCGTCATTAATCAAATGCAAGGTGGCAGTATTAACTATTGTTTTTGGGAGTTGAACTATTGTTATTTTAGTACTAGTGGTATTGCATGTACATGTAGTTGAAGGTAGCATGGGAAATTGTCATTTTGTTAAAAACTCTGTCAATTTAGACACAGCTGAGGTTTATTCACATTTTTTGGAGTGGCAATTTAATGGGCAAATTAAAAACTAAGTGAACATAAATTCCTTTATCAATACTACAAAGTAGCAAAAAATTACTTCGGTACAATTTACAACTGGGCAAAATCATTTTTGATTCACCTGGGAAGAAAATGACATGGGGTAGGATTTCCCTGTATAATAATTATTTACTAGATCATGTCCTACTCACAGTCCTGATAAAACACGCTCAAGGAACTGTCCTGTGGTTTTGTTTAAGGTTGTGGTGGAAACTTCAGCACCCCCACAGGGACTCTGATGTCTAAGAACTACCCCCAGAACTACCCCCACAACACCGACTGTGAGTGGTTGATTACAGTCCAGGAAAGCAAGACGGTAGTCCTGACCTTCGAAGATTTTGATGTAGAGAGCTCATCTGGCTGTGGATATGACTATGTGGCTGTAAGTTGTTTTACACACACACACACACACACACACACACACACCCCACCCCCACCCCCCCACACACATCCAGCCAAGTTAAGGTTACATATACATGTAGCCATGACTGGCATCTCAAAGTATGCTGTTTCTTAGACTGTGTCTATAGTGTGTTTTTACTTCTGATGTAAACAGACATGTGAATTGCATTCTGCACATGCCTCATAACATATTTGTTTTACATTCATCCATTAGATACATTGAATAAAATGACACATTGAAGCATCAATCTATTTGTTCTTCATATACATGTATATGCTTGCATATAAAATTGATAAAAGTTTCCCTTTCTAAAAGAACAATTCCAGCTGCTAAACATAAACTATTTATTAAGCTATGTATACGTTCCTTGGTGCAATGCAATGAACGTAGGGGTATATTCTGCTGTTTTATTTATTAAATGAAAACTTTGATTGATTAAAAGTTGTATGATGGGGCTATTTACTCTAACACAACGGAGCTGATGAAACACTGCGGGAGGTCACTTCCTGTTCCTGTCATCTACAGAAGCAATGGACGGAACATGTATGTCAGAATGAGATCAGACGTGTCTCTCTCTGGACGCGGCTTTAAGGCGCAGTATGTCACAGGTAGGGTCTCATTTTATTGAACAGGGGACACCTGAATAAATTTAAAACAAGACTTTCTATGATATTTAAAAATAGATTTTTTATACCAATGAAAAATATTTTTTTGTTATTTAGCTTTATTGAGAAAATATCAAGTATTCTTAAGGTAGCAATTAGGGAAGACAAAGTTGTGTAAATCTAAATAAATAGTGGCATTATCTTATTCATTGGACTGAAATTTTGTTATGAGATTTTAATATTAAGTAATTTTTCAGAATTCTGAAATTTAAATCTGTCTATTTGTTGTTGGAAGGCTGTGGTGGAACTCTAAATGGAGAAGAAGACGGCGTCATCATATCTCCAAATTATCCTAACTCCTACGACAGGACGAATAACTGTACTTGGACAATTGTGGCTGACCATTCCGGTAACACCACAGAAAATAATTCCAAACATTGATATTCAGGAAGTTCTGCACATGTAGTAGTATTTTTGACCCATTTTGCTATTCAATGCCCTTTGTGGAACAGATAGATATTTAACAATGATTCATAAGATACAACAGAATAGCTTTATAGCAATGATTCATAAGATACAACAGAATAGCTTGATAGTAATGATAAGATACAACAGAATAGCTTGATAGTAATGATAAGATACAACAGAATAGCTTGATAGCAATGATTCATAAGATACAACAGAATAGCTTGATAGTAATGATAAGATACAACAGAATAGCTACAGAATAGCTTGATAGCAATGATAAGATACAACGGAATAGCTTGATAGCAATGATTCATAAGATACAACAGAATAGCTTGATAGTAATGATAAGATACAACAGAATAGCTTGATAGTAATGATAAGATACAACAGAATAGCTTGATAGTAATGATAAGATACAACAGAATAGCTCGATAGTAATGATAAGATACAACAGAATAGCTCGATAGCAATGATAAGATACAACAGAATAGCTCGATAGTAATGATAAGATACAACAGAATAGCTTGATAGCAATGATAAGATACAACAGAATAGCTTGATAGCAATGATTCATAAGATATAACAGAATAGCTTGATAGTAATGATAAGATACAACAGAATAGCTTGATAGTAATGATAAGATACAACAGAATAGCTTGATAGCAATGATTCATAAGATATAACAGAATAGCTTGATAGCAATGATAAGATACAACAGAATAGCTTGATAGTAATGATAAGATACAACAGAATAGCTTGATAGCAATGATAAGATACAACAGAATAGCTTGATAGCAATGATTCATAAGATATAACAGAATAGCTTGATAGTAATGATAAGATACAACAGAATAGCTTGATAGCAATGATTCATAAGATATAACAGAATAGCTTGATAGCAATGATAAGATACAACAGAATAGCTTGATAGTAATGATAAGATACAACAGAATAGCTTGATAGCAATGATAAGATACAACAGAATAGCTTGATAGTAATGATAAGATACAACAGAATAGCTTGATAGCAATGATTCATAAGATACAACAGAATAGCTTGATAGCAATGATTCATAAGATATAACAGAATAGCTTGATAGTAATGATAAGATACAACAGAATAGCTTGATAGTAATGATAAGATACAACAGAATAGCTTGATAGCAATGATTCATAAGATATAACAGAATAGCTTGATAGCAATGATAAGATACAACAGAATAGCTTGATAGTAATGATAAGATACAACAGAATAGCTTGATAGCAATGATAAGATACAACAGAATAGCTTGATAGCAATGATTCATAAGATATAACAGAATAGCTTGATAGTAATGATAAGATACAACAGAATAGCTTGATAGCAATGATTCATAAGATATAACAGAATAGCTTGATAGCAATGATAAGATACAACAGAATAGCTTGATAGTAATGATAAGATACAACAGAATAGCTTGATAGCAATGATTCATAAGATACAACAGAATAGCTTGATAGCAATGATAAGATATAACAGAATAGCTTGATAGTAATGATAAGATACAACAGAATAGCTTGATAGTAATGATAAGATACAACAGAATAGCTTGATAGTAATGATAAGATACAACAGAATAGCTTGATAGTAATGATAAGATACAACGGAATAGCTTGATAGTAATGATAAGATACAACAGAATAGCTTGATAGCAATGATAAGATACAACAGAATAGCTTGATAGTAATGATAAGATACAACAGAATAGCTTGATAGCAATGATTCATAAGATACAACAGAATAGCTTGATAGCAATGATTCATAAGATATAACAGAATAGCTTGATAGTAATGATAAGATACAACAGAATAGCTTGATAGCAATGATTCATAAGATACAACAGAATAGCTTGATAGCAATGATTCATAAGATATAACAGAATAGCTTGATAGCAATGATTCATAAGATATAACAGAATAGCTTGATAGTAATGATAAGATACAACAGAATAGCTTGATAGTAATGATAAGATACAACAGAATAGCTCAATAGTAATGATAAGATACAACAGAATAGCTTGATAGTGATGATAAGATACAACAGAATAGCTTGATAGTAATGATAAGATACAACGGAATAGCTTGATAGTAATGATTCATAAGATATAACAGAATAGCTTGATAGTAATGATAAGATACAACAGAATAGCTTGATAGTAATGATAAGATACAACAGAATAGCTTGATAGTAATGATAAGATTCAACAGAATAGCTTGATAGTAATGATAAGATACAACAGAATAGCTCAATAGTAATGATAAGATACAACAGAATAGCTTGATAGTGATGATAAGATACAACAGAATAGCTTGATAGTGATGATAAGATACAACAAAATAGCTTGATAGTGAAGCAAGATGTAAACACATGTCAAATATATCAAGATAAAAATTCCACCCGCTTTATCAGAGATACCCTGGGCCATCCACAAGGCTTTTAATGCTCTGGTCTTCTTTCGGTGACCATATTGCAAATTTAAATGATTATTTGATGGAGGAATTTTGTTCTACAGCTGACCGAATTACTCTGACGTTCACTCACATGGACATTGAGGAATCTTCTGACTGCAGAAAGGATTATGTACGAGTACTGAACGGAAATGACCTGGGAGCCCCAGAGATTGGGATGTACTGTGGCACCACCATTCCAAGCCCTATCACATCATCAGGGTCTGCCATCGTTGTCCAGTTTATTTCTGACAACTCCCTTCAGAGGTCAGGATTCCGGGCACTGTACACTAAATCATTGTCTAGTAAGTGTTGATTGTACACTAAATCATTGTCTAGTAAGTGTTGATTGTACACTAAATCATTGTCTATTAAGTGTTGATTGTACACTAAATCATTGTCTAGTAAGTGTTGATGGTAAACTAAATCACTGTCTAGTAAGTGTTGAATGTACACTAAATCATTGTCTAGTAAGTGTTGATTGTACACTAAATCATTGTCTAGTAAGTGTTGATTGTACACTAAATCATTGTCTAGTAAGTGTTGATTGTACACTAAATCATTGTCTATTAAGTGTTGATTGTACACTAAATCATTGTCTAGTAAGTGTTGATGGTAAACTAAATCACTGTCTAGTAAGTGTTGATTGTACACTAAATCACTGTCTAGTAAGTGTTGATTGTACACTAAATCACTGTCTAGTAAGTGTTGATTGTACACTAAATCATTGTCTAGTAAGTGTTGATTGTACACTAAATCACTGTCTAGTAAGTGTTGATTGTACACTAAATCATTGTCTAGTAAGTGTTGATTGTACACTAAATCATTGTCTAGTAAGTGTTGATTGTACACTAAATCATTGTCTAGTAAGTGTTGATTGTACACTAAATCATTGTCTAGTAAGTGTTGATTGTACACTAAATCATTGTCTAGTAAGTGTTGATTGTACACTAAATCATTGTCTAGTAAGTGTTGATTGTACACTAAATCACTGTCTAGTAAGTGTTGATGGTAAACTAAATCACTGTCTAGTAAGTGTTGATTGTACACTAAATCATTGTCTAGTAAGTGTTGATGGTAAACTAAATCATTGTCTAGTAAGTGTTGATTGTACACTACGTCATTGTCTAGTAAGTGTTGATTGTACACTAAGTCACTGTCTAGTAAGTGTTGATAGTACACTAAATCATTGTCTAGTAAGTGTTGATTGTACACTAAATCATTGTCTAGTAAGTGTTGATTGTACACTAAGTCATTGTCTACTAAGTGTTGATAGTACACTAAATCATTGTGTAGTAAATGTTGATTGTACACTAAGTCACTGTCTAGTAAGTGTTGATTGTACATTAAATCATTGTCTAGTAAGTGTTGATTGTACATTAAATCATTGTTTAGTAAGTGTTGATTGTACACTAAATCATTGTCTAGTAAGTGTTGATTGTACATTAAATCATTGTCTAGTAAGTATTGATTGTACACTAAATCATTGTCTAGTAAGTGTTGATTGTACACTAAGTCATTGTCTAGTAAGTGTTGATTGTACACTAAGTCACTGTCTAGTAAGTGTTGATTGTACACTAAGTCATTGTCTAGTAAGTGTTGATTGTACACTAAGTCATTGTCTAGTAAGTGTTGATTGTACACTAAGTCACTGTCTAGTAAGTGTTGATGGTAAACTAAATCACTGTCTAGTAAGTGTTGATTGTACACTAAATCATTGTCTATTAAGTGTTGATTGTACACTAAATCACTGTCTAGTAAGTGTTGATTGTACACTAAGTCATTGTCTAGTAAGTGTTGATTGTACACTAAATCACTGTCTAGTAAGTGTTGATTTCACAATGGAAAAGAGCACTTTTTACTTTGTTTCTGTTTGGAATATTGGAAATTGCATTATTCATGACCAAAGCATCATCTGAAGACCATTAACAAGTAATTATATAAAGTTGAAATGTCTTCTTGA